>NC_134358.1:407074430-407410713 GCF_048569485.1 Anomaloglossus baeobatrachus
AACTGTATCATATCTGGTCCAAGACTATAGACCTCCTTCAAAATATGGAGCTGAGACAGGATGCCTGGCTAAGCAGGTGTTCCAGTTGATAAAGCTCGAAGGGGAAAAACTCACACCCCTAGCAGCCTAGCTGAGACCAGGGTCTTTCTGCAGGATGAACCAATGCCATGAGCCCAAGCCACTTAAATGCTTCAAGGAAACCCCCCCATGTGAAACTGAGCCATAATTTCACAAGAAGCTATGGAGTTACCATGCGTCCTAGCCCTACACCGGTTACATTTTCGAGATCTCGGTAACAGGACAAACAGTTTCCTGAGTCCCGACCAGTTCTAGCACCCCGGGGTGGGGAGATATATATAAAAGCTAGTAGAAGCCAGGCAGCAAAACTATGTTTTTTCTCCAAGCATAACTGGAGCTAGGCCTGATCCAATGGTTTCATAATCACCTTCCTTTGAGTTGAGAAGCAATGATCCATTGTAGGTTTTGGAGTTTCAGCTATCAGACCCAAGGGGAGGGAAATCAGAGCCATCCTGGGGGTGAAAAAAAGGAGTGATCAACCAAGGGGTTAGTTACTCATGCAACACTGTGGCACAGTGTGCTCTTCTAAGGGAGGTCATGCCATTGTATTGTGTTAAAAGAAAACGAAACCCGCTGGCACCACATACCTTCCATGTGGCTGCTCAGCACTGGGGTTTAACATCCGACCGGTAACTGACTTTTGTATCATCTGCTAATACTTATTGTACTCCCACTTGTATTTGCATATTTGACTATTTTATATATATATATATATATATATATATATATACATACAGTATATATACAGTACATACATAAATAGAGAGTTTTGTCTAGTGTGCCCTTATGGCGATTAAATATCCAATTTAAGCTTTAGCTGCTCTCTTTTCTCAGTCCATGAATTCACACATCCATGTTCTTGGTTTAACGTTACATGCTACCGGGGCTGATCTCTGGTGCGATATAGGAACAGGTCGCAGTCCTACCGGGCTGGCAAGGCTCTGTTTCACTGATGCTAGTGAAAGGGGTTTCTCAGCCTGGCAGGATTGTGAGTGAGTGTTATGCCACATCGGCTGTCATGTGGGCAGGTGGTGTCTGTGTTTAACTGAACTCAACTACGTTCAGGTGTCCGCCTGCAGAAAACGTATATGTGCAAAAATGGTGCAAGACAGAGGACACGCTAACGGAGTCTGCTCCATTAAAGTCAATGGCCCTGTTGGTGCATGCGTCCGAAACACATTTTGTGGGGTGCGGGAGGGGCGGTTCGGACGGATGCCCCGACAGGACTACTGAACGTAAGTAAAAACGCAATGTGAAAGGGGCCTTAGAGAAGGTTCGGTTTGTGACCCTGACTTGAACTGAACCTCAATGGAAGTCAGTAATTGGGCAGTTTGTGTCTCAACAGACATGCTGCCAGCCGTAAGCAAAACACTTACGGGGATGGGTAGACCCGAACCCGAACCAAGAACCTCAGGTTCGCTCATCTCTACTGATCCCCAGATGAATGAGCACAACACTCTTTCATCAGGTGAAATTAAGTTTTGTGCAGTACAATGATCATCGTTTTCGACAGTGCATCATCGTATGTAAACAGGACTCACGCTCCTGAGAACTATGACAGCTTATGCACTGAGCAATCTATACTAGATGATTTACTGTGGTCCGATTATATAAAGCGGCATTTAATTAACCACCATTTGGTAAAATGTACTGACTGACCACCGTATTGGGCATAGACCATTCAGCGGCATGATAGAACCTCTACTTGTTAAACTTTTATTGATTACGATGCCTGTTTATACATTAAATCTTTTAGATAATTGGCGTGGACACATAAAAGGAGGTTAGATGCCAGTGGACGAGTTGTGTTCAAACTAATGTCACTCCATACAGCGCTGGCCAAAAGTATTGGCACCCCTGCAATTCTGTCAGATAATACTCAGTTTCTTCTTGAAAATGATTGCAATCACAAATTCTTTGCTTTTAATATCTTCATTTATTTTGCTTGTAATGAAAAAACACAAAAGAGAATGAAACAAAAATCAAATCATTGTTCATGTCACACAAAACTCCAAAAATGGGCCAGACAAAAGCATTGGCACCCTTAGCCTAATACTTGGTTGCACAACCTTTAGCCAAAATAACTGCGAACATCCACTTCCGGTAACCATCAATGAGTTTCTTACAATGCTCTGCTGTAATTTTAGACCATTCTTCTTTGGCAAACTGCTCCAGGTCCCTAACATTTGAAGGGTGCCTTCTCCAAACTGCCATTTTGAGATCTCTCCACTGGTGTTCTATGGAATTCAGGTCTGGACTCATTGCTGGCCATTTTAGAAGTCTCCAGTGCTTTCTATCAAACCCTTTTCTAGTGCTTTTTGAAGTGTGTTTTGGGTCATTGTCCTGCTGGAAGACCCATGACCTCTGAGGAAGACCCAGCTTTCTCACACTGGGCCCTACATTATGCTGCAAAATTTGTTGGTAGTCTTCAGACTTCATAATGCCATGCACACGGTCAAGCAGTCCGGTGCCAGAGGCAGCAAAGCAATCCCAAAACATCAGGGAACTTCCGCCATGTTTGACTGTAGGGACCGTGTTCTTTTCTTTGAATGCCTCTTTTTTTTCCTGTAAACTCTATGTTGATGGCTTTTCCCAAAAAGCTCTACTTTTGTCTCATCTGACCAGAGTACATTCTTCCAAAATGTTTTGGGCTTTCTCAGGTAAGTTTGGGAAACTCCAGCTTGGCTTTTATATGTCTCGGGGTAAGAAGAGGGGTTTTCCTGGGTATCCTACCATACAGTCCCTTTTCATTCAGATGCCGACAGATAGTACGGGTTGACACTGTTGTACCCTCGGACTGCAGGGCAGCTTGAACTTGTTTGGATGTTAGTCGAGGTTCTTTATCCACCATCCGCACAATCTTGCATTGAAATCTCTCGTCAATTTTTCTTTTCCTTCCACATCTAGGGAGGTTAGCCACAGTGCCATGGGCTTTAAACTTCTTGATATGGTGGTTATGGTGGTCTCCTAAAAAGAGTCATCCCTCGGCTGGGCCCTACCCGGAGGGATATCTGGTTGGTTTCAGTGTTGAGACTCCTAACAGACGCTCCACGGACCTTTTTGATTTGCATATTTCCCAGGGGGCAATGTACCTAGGATTTCACTGTCTTGAGCGCCCTCGCTGGCTGCCGGCAGTGTTTTCTCTGGCTGGTCTCCCCGAGATCAGTGATTGTTTTGTTTTGTTGGTCTACTAGGCATTGCTCCCACCCGGCCAGAATCCTACTCCACACTGATGAGGGGCAATACCCCGAAACAGCTGTCTGTGGATGGATACCTGGCCTTGGTATTTCCCTTGTCATATCTTTAAACTTGTCAAAAAGTTGGATATTGACTAAAAGGGCCACTTAATATGGTGGTTATGGTGGTCTCCTAAAAAGAGTCACCCCTCGGCTGGGCCCTACCCGGAGGGATATCTGGCTGGTTTCTGTGTTGAGACTCCTAACAGAGGCTCCACGGACCTTTTTGATTTGCATATTTCCCAGGGGGCAATGTACCTAGGATTTCACTGTCTTGAGCGCCCTCGCTGGCTGCCGGCAGTGTTTTCTCTGGCTGGTCTCCCCGAGATCAGTGATTGTTTTGTTTTGTTGGTCTACTAGGCATTGCTCCCACCCGGCCAGAATCCTACTCCACATTGATGAGGGGCAATACCCCGAAACAGCTGTCTGGGGATGGATACCTGGCCTTGGTATTTCCCTTGTCATATCTTTAAACTTGTCAAAAAGTTGGATATTGACTAAAAGGGCCACTTAATATGGTGGTTATGGTGGTCTCCTAAAAAGAGTCACCCCTCGGCTGGGCCCTTCCCGGAGGGATATCTGGCTGGTTTCTGTGTTGAGACTCCTAACAGAGGCTCCACGGACCTTTTTGATTTGCATATTTCCCAGGGGGCAATGTACCTAGGATTTCACTGTCTTGAGCGCCCTCGCTGGCTGCCGGCAGTGTTTTCTCTGGCTGGTCTCGCCGAGATCAATGATTGTTTTGTTTTGTTGGTCTACTAGGCATTGCTCCCACCCGGCCAGAATCCTACTCCACACTGATGAGGGGCAATACCCCGAAACAGCTGTCTGTGGATGGATACCTGGCCTTGGTATTTCCCTTGTCATATCTTTAAACTTGTCAAAAAGTTGGATATTGACTAAAAGGGCCACTTAATATGGTGGTTATGGTGGTCTCCTAAAAAGAGTCACCCCTCGGCTGGGCCCTACCCGGAGGGATATCTGGCTGGTTTCTGTGTTGAGACTCCTAACAGAGGCTCCACGGACCTTTTTGATTTGCATATTTCCCAGGGGGCAATGTACCTAGGATTTCACTGTCTTGAGCGCCCTCGCTGGCTGCCGGCAGTGTTTTCTCTGGCTGGTCTCCCCGAGATCAGTGATTGTTTTGTTTTGTTGGTCTACTAGGCATTGCTCCCACCCGGCCAGAATCCTACTCCACATTGATGAGGGGCAATACCCCGAAACAGCTGTCTGGGGATGGATACCTGGCCTTGGTATTTCCCTTGTCATATCTTTAAACTTGTCAAAAAGTTGGATATTGACTAAAAGGGCCACTTAATATGGTGGTTATGGTGGTCTCCTAAAAAGAGTCACCCCTCGGCTGGGCCCTTCCCGGAGGGATATCTGGCTGGTTTCTGTGTTGAGACTCCTAACAGAGGCTCCACGGACCTTTTTGATTTGCATATTTCCCAGGGGGCAATGTACCTAGGATTTCACTGTCTTGAGCGCCCTCGCTGGCTGCCGGCAGTGTTTTCTCTGGCTGGTCTCGCCGAGATCAATGATTGTTTTGTTTTGTTGGTCTACTAGGCATTGCTCCCACCCGGCCAGAATCCTACGCCACACTGATGAGGGGCAATACCCCGAAACAGCTGTCTATGGATGGATACCTGGCCTTGGTATTTCCCTTGTCATATCTTTAAACTTGTCAAAAAGTTGGATATTGACTAAAAGGGCCACTTAATATGGTGGTTATGTTGGTCTCCTAAAAAGAGTCACCCCTCGGCTGGGCTCTTCCCGGAGGGATATCTGGCTGGTTTCTGTGTTGAGACTCCTAATAGAGGCTCCATGGACCTTTTTGATTTAAACTTCTTGATGACACTGCGCACCGTAGACACAGGAACTTTCTGGTCTTTGGAGATGGACTTGTAGCCTTGAGATTGCTCATGCTTCCTCACAATTTGGATTCTCAAGTCCTTAGACAGTTCTTTGGTCTTCTTTCTTTTCTCCATGCTCAATGTGGTACACACAAGGACACAGGACAGAGGTTGAGTCAACTTTAATCCACGTCAACTGGCTGCAAGTGTGATTTAGTTATTGCCAACACCTGTTAGGTGCCACAGGTAAGTTACAGGTGCTGTTAATTACACAAATTAGAGAAACATCACATGATTTTTCAAACAGTGCCAATACTTTTGTCCACCCCATTTTTATGTTTGGTGTGGAATTATATCCAATTTGGCTTCATGACAATTTTTTTTTTTCATTGAAGACAAATTAAATGAAGAAAATAATACCAAAGAATTTGTGATTGTTATCATTTTCAAGAAGAAACTGAGTATTATCTGACAGAATTGCAGGGGTGCCAATACTTTTGGCAAGCACTGTATACATAACCACTGCACACTCAATATATTTATGATGCAAAACAAAGTTCTTTATTTAAAAAAAGCTTTCTTTTTTAAGATATGGATGAGTGACCAAACTGATGTTTCAACTTATACACTGTGTGCAAAATTATTAGGCAAGTTGTATTTTAGAGGATTTTTTTATTATTGATCAACAACTATTTTCTCAATCAACCCAAAAGACTCATAAATATCAAAGTTTAATATTTTTAGAAGTTGAATTGTTTTTTTTAGATTTGGCTATCTTAGGAGCATATCTGTTTGTGCAGGTAACTATTACTGTGCAGAATTATTAGGCAACTTAATAAAAACCAAATATTCCCATCTCACTTGTTTATTTTCACCAGGTAAGCCAATATAACTGCACAAAATTTAGAAATAAACATTTCTGACATGCAAAAACAAACCCCCCCAAAATTAGTGACCAATATAGCTACCTTTCTTTCTGATGACACTCAACAGCCTACCATCCATAGATT
Source organism: Anomaloglossus baeobatrachus (assembly GCF_048569485.1). Lineage (NCBI taxonomy): Eukaryota > Metazoa > Chordata > Amphibia > Anura > Aromobatidae > Anomaloglossus > Anomaloglossus baeobatrachus. The sequence continues at coordinate 407,080,608 of NC_134358.1, forward strand.
GTCAGTTGCTTGATCTGTTTATGATGAACATTGCGTGCAGCAGCCACCACAGCCTTCCAGACACTGTTCCAAAAGGTGTACTGTTTTCCCTCCCTTTAGATCTTACATTTTTTTTTGCCCAACACGCTTCTTGCGAACCTGTTGGCCATGAAACGCTTGATTGTTTGGTGATCACGCTTTGCAGAGTGGGGGAGCGGCGGTTCGGACGGATGCTCCGATGGGACCTGTGGACGTAGGGAAAAACGCAATGTGACAGGAGCCTAAGGCACAGTCACACACAACGACTTACCAGCGATCCCGAAAATGATACGACCTGATAGGGATCGCAGGTAAGTCGCTGGGAGGTCACAGGTGAGATGTCACACAGTCAAATCTTACCAGCGATGCAGGAACAATACAGGTCACAGTAGCGACCTGTATAACGATCTCCGCAGTCACTGTGACCCTGTCACACAGTGTCAAACACAGCGATGTGTCCTGCCCAGCAAGACATCGCCTTTGAAGAAAATGGCCTGGACCATTCTGCAACGACTAGAGATCTCACAGCAGGGGCCTGATCGCTGGTAGGTGTCACACATAACAAGATCGCTAACGGGATCGCTACTGCGTCACAGAAACCGTGACTCATCTGCGATCTTGCTAGCTGTGACGGTACCTTAAGAGTGTGCAGTGGTTATGTAAATGGAGTGTTTATACAAGCAGACCAAAGTAAAGAATGCTTACCAAGTGATCTCCACTAGATCGATCGTTCAGCACACATGGGCTACCATTGTTCTTGGCAGTGTGAGTGTTGTTTACACAGGACAATGCACCACCGAGAACAATGATCTTATGCAGCAAAAGAGATAATTTCACCTGGTGAAAACTTATTTAACTTATTCATCTGGTGATCCTCAGCCTGTCTATACGGAAAGATAATTGTGAAATGGGCATTTTTAATAATGATCATTCATGATTATATTGCAGTGTAAATGACCGTTAAGAGAGTTAACCTTTAGGAAGAATGGTTGCTTTGCTTTGAAGGTGTTGTGCCATGTGTCATATTTGCCAGATATCATCTTTTCTGGAGGGTCTGTTCATTTATTTTAATAGCTTCCACATAGACCCTATTTCTTTAAACAGCAATGACAATATGTGGCAAAATATAAAATATTCCAGAATATATAAAAATGTCAAATGTACTTGCAAGTTCAGAAAGTCTTAAGGAGGACAGGATATAATATAATCCTAAAACTATATATACTCCAAGCACTGATTTAATGAGCATAATTTAGTGTTTGATTCCGTTTTTTAGTTTAGTTTTATGTTTCTGGTTTAAAAAAAAGTTCCAAAATAATTTACCCAGATTTCTGTATTAATATATAATGGATAAAACACATATTATGTAATTGGTTTACCTGCGCAACTTGTTTTGATAGATAACATGCATATATACAGTAGTCTTAAAATACTATATACACACAGTATGTATATATTAATATATATGCATGTCATTTATGCACAATGTCATTAGGAAATGTGAATATAATCTTTATTTATATGTGAAGAAATTGTGCGGCTCAGCAGTGATTAATGATTCTTTCATCAGGCACAGTAGTCAAATGTAACCGTTATGTGTGGTAAGAAAAAAATGTGAAAACGCAGAGTAGAGAGGTGGACAGAAGCCTTAGGCAGCTTTCTTCGGTGGGGCAGTAGTGTTAGTTCTCTGGGGAATTGACTAAATTCTCCACTGTAATTCTGCAACATAAAACATTGTGCCAGCACAAGTGAACCATAGAACTGTCATAAATGAGCTGAAATAATGTCCGTGACTTTTCAGCTGCAAGGCTAATAATCACGTTATACAGCTACTATATTAGCCAAAGCAATTCACATGATGGCAACATGCTAAGGAGAAAAAACAAATATTGCAGTGCTTACCTGAAGATTTCAGTGATATATAGAGCTCGGGGGACATGATACTGATATACCGGTCACATTGGTTATATAAACTGGAAGAAAAAGGGTGATCCAAGCAACCCAACTGCTTATTTCAAAAAAATAAAAACTTGCCGGGCACCACATTTCCAGATAATAGTGTTACATTTCTTTGATTTAGACCAATATAAGAGTGTGTTTATATGGGCTCACTTGGGGCACTGACAACCACCAATAAGCTGCTTGTTTGCCGATTGGAAGTGACTTCCGACCGTGCTGTTGTAACGACATGCACTGTGATCTTATGATGTGTCTTCTAGGCCAGTTCTTCTGGCTGTGACTGCTGATGCTCATGCACATGCACGTTGTAAGGACGCGCATGCACATCAATGTCCCGAGCCTACTTGCAGCTAGAAGTTTGACCTAGTGTGATAATACCCAGAATTTTACTGTATGGCAGCAATGAGGAACATTCAGTTTACGGAGCATGAATTAGCTGCAAATTGAATTTCCCAGGAATATATGCAAAATTTGGTGAATTTAAGTCTTATCAGATACACTCACTGCTGCATAGGATGATGCACTGTCAAGAACACTGATCTTTCCTACACCATAAAAGATCCTTTCACCTGACAAACGCTTTTCTCACTTCACGAGTATCGACAGCCTGTTTAGATTGCTAGATTATCTTGAAATGAGCATTTCAATTCCTAGTGTCATATACACATTTCTCAACATGTGATGGGATGGGCCTGCAAGGGTTCATTTATCTACACCTAATGACTCTTGCATTTAACCACAAGCCACAGGCCACACACTTTCTGAAAGGCTATGGATTGTTTAGAGCAACAAGGTCCAAACTTATTAGAGTTTTAAGCTTTAATGTAAAATGTGCAGAGCTTTCCATGTCTTGGTACAGAGTAAGAATAGCAATAATCAGAACAAGCCGAGCACAGGAATTCAGGCCAACAGCACCACCCAAACAGAACTCTACGACTGGCAGAGTTCTTGGAGAGACTGCTCAGCTAACTGGCTGGGCAATCACTGGAAACATGGAATACCTGAAAAACCCAGCACCTCCCTGACACAGATTGGACAAATGAGCTGTCATACAACTCACGACAGCTGATCGCGTCCCAGTATCTCATTCCATGAGTAAGCTGTGACTCACAAAACTGACAGCTTAACACACCTTGAAACCACAGTAACATCAGACAGTCACTCATTGCATCTTATATGTAGTGAGTGGAGTAATCATGACACCATAGAGGTATGGTTGTAGTTTTTGCCATATTTACCCAATTGCCAAAAACTCCTTTTCAATCGTGGCATAGGCAACCTCTCTGGGCATACGTTTCCTGCTTAGGTAAAGAATTGGGTTCTCTTCACCATGCTTGTTCACCTTTCTGACAATTGCAGCTAGCCCATCAATCTGTAGCACAAACCTACAAGTGAAATTTGGGGCCTGAAATATAGGTGAGCAAACTAATGTGGATTTTTAGGACATTAAAAGACTCCACAAACTCAGCTGGCCATGAAACAATTTGGGTAAGCGTCTTCTTTGTCTGATCAGTTAAAGTCTTAGTCAAAGCACTGTAATTTGGCAAAAACTTGCTACAATAGACTGTCATACCCAATACCCATACCCATATCTACTTCTTAGTTTATAGGGTAGGTTAGCCTGTATTGGCTTATACCTTCCCTTGTTAAGGTTTTATCATCCTTTCCCCCAGACGGTGTCCCAGAAATTGAACCTCCAGCCTGGCTATCTGACACTTCCCTGAATTAATGGTCAGACCTGCTGTTTTAAATATCTGCAGCACCTACAAGGTTTTCCCTCCAGGAATTACTAACATGGCTTTGTCATCAAGATGAGCTACTGCAAAACCATTAAGTCTCTCCAGTAGCTGTAGGTGATTAACTGCTGGAAGATGGCAGGGACATTTTTCATACCAAATTACATAAACAGAAACTTAAATAGCCTAAATGGTGTTATAAAGGCCGATATTTCCTGAGGGTCTTTGATCATGGGAATCTGCCAGTATCCCCTATGTAATTCCAGAATGTTTAAGTAACATGCATTACCCAGCTCTTCTACCTACTCCTTTATCCTCGGCATTGGGTAGGCATCAAATGCTGTAAGAAAATGTAATTTCCTGTAGCCTGCATAGCATCATACGGTCATTTTTCAGGGCAAGAACCACAGGTGAGACCCAGGCACTCATGGATTTTTTTATTACACCCAGCCAGAGCATCTCTGTCTGTTCCTTCATGTTGGCTTTCATCTTTTCTGATACCCGGTATGCAGATTGCCTAACAAGTTGATAAGTGCCCGTGTCTACATGGTGACTTGCTAAATCAGCCCTCTCAGAGTTCAATGTAAAGACCTCCCATGGATGCTCTGAGCTCCCCAAGTATACCAGCAAGCAAAAAGATAACAATGTTAAGAACGTTTGACTTTCAGGCTCCATAACTCACCATTCTTGTCATGTCACTGCATTGTTACTGTTTTACTCCTGGTGGTTGAAAAATCTTTTTCTTCCTCTATATTACAAATTACAACCTGTTCTCACATTTTCTAATAGCTCAGTGTGTTGTTAGGTTGATTACCAAGTGAAAGATCACTGGTTCGGATTAAACAGCAGCAATGAAGAGTGCAAAGAAATGAGAAATAGCATCATCAAGCTCATTAATAGCAATCTCTCAGATTAGAAAGTTGCCAAATTGTATATCAAGAGAGTGCCATGACAGTTGGAAGAATACGAATTGAAGTCCATCTATCCATTCAAAAGCCAAGAGATGGACACCCAATCAAAATATTGTAATCAACAAGTCAGCTCATTACAAGATCTATCAATTCTTACGCAATAAACACGGCAGTGGAGGTATCTTGTATGCTTTGTATTAGTGGGATCACAGATATTCATGCAAGCACTGTGTGACACACATTACACTAGTGTGGAATGGTGGTTCAAAAAAAAGTGTAGAAGCCTCAACTTCAATAGCATCAGAAAAAGCATCAGCTCTAGTTTGTAAAAAAGTGGACTTTAGAAAATTGGAAATGGGTGAAATGAGATGAAAGTCAATAGACTAGACTCTGATGGGTACAAATGGTCTGGAAGAAACAAGAGAAAAAGGGGCTATTGGATTGGGAAATTGAAGCAACTGTCAAGTTTGGTGGAGGAAGCCTGATGATTAGGGATTGTCACAGCCAAAATTGTTGGATGCTTGACCAGGATCGATGGTGGTCTCAATATGACCACCAATGTGAGTATTCTACAAGACGAGTTACTTTGTGCACTTAAGTACTGTGGGTTTGAAATGATTGAGCTAGCATTCCAGCAGGAAAACCACCCGAAGCATATGTCAAGATTGGCAAAGAAATGGTTCAATAACGATGAAGTAGAGGTGCTGGATTGGCCCCACAGTTCCCAGACCTTAACCCAATTTAACGCCTCTTGATAGAGGTGAAGAAAAAGCTGTACACATACCCAAATGAGTCAACCAGCATGCCCAGAAGGATTCAACCAGTGTTAAAACTCAAAAGTGGATTTACAAAATACTAACAAAATAATAAAAAAATAAAATTTGGATTTTTTTTGGAGCAATTCTGTAGCAATTTAGTGACATGACAAGAATCTGCATAACATCATATGCTAAATAGTTACAAGACAAATTTATGTATGAGATAACAAAGATGATTGTAGATACAATGAAGGTAGTCTCCATGATGAGATATGGAGAGTGTCAAAAGTTCAAAACATTGTTACCCTTTTGCTCATCAGTGTAATAGGAAATTTCCCAGTGTGGCCACAAAGGACCATCAGCTCATGATTTGAAACTGAGGATCACCAGTCCGAGGTGTCAGGAATGACACTCTGTAGCCTCAGTGATACCCACTTGGTTCTTAGTTTCTGTAGTAGGAGTACTTAGAGAGATATATGTCCTTTGTGTAGTGTCAATCAAATGAAAAGCAAAATTAAATTAATGTAACATGACTGATGTTATAATTTCCCTTAGACCTAGGAACATTAGTTCATGATAGTCCATTAGCAATTGATTTTTATGCTTGGTTCTTCTTTTTGGTACAGAAATATCACAAGTGCATAACCAGCATTGCAAAACAGTTCATAAAATATTATATTGAAACAGTGTAATAGTGAAACCAGTGTAGTTTATGTTGTTTAAACTAACTAAGCCCTTGTTATAGGGCAAAAAGATAAAATGTAATTAAAAAAATGCACAAAAAAGTCAATGTTGTAATTCTATGTCAAGCAAAGAAACTTGTCATATACAATAATGATGAAGGATGATACGCCGGGCCATAGGGGCTCCGCACTCCTTCACCAGAGAGAGTCAGTGCATTTGTATGACTTTGTACGAGGTGTGTGACATTTACTGTTTCTTTAAGGTTGGTGTCCATCACCCTGAAGCCGGTCACCATTGTGGATGCAGTAGACAAACATGTTACGCGGCACGGTGGCTCAGTGGTTAGCACTGCAGTCTTGCAGTGCTGGGGTCCTGGGTTCAAATCTCAACAAGGACACTATCTGCAAAGGAGTTTTTATGTTCTCCCCGTGTTTGCGTGGGTTTCCTCCAGGTGCTCCGGTTTCCTCCCACACTCCAAAGACATACAGATAGGGACTCTAGATTGTGAGCCCCAATGGGGACAGTGTTGCCAATGTATATAAAGCGCTGTGGAATTAATAGCGCTATATAAATGAATAAAATTATTATTATTATTACACCAGAGTTTTCTTGGCAAACCACACTTGAAAAGTTTTTCTCCACCACTATGACAAACATGGCCTCACTCCTGACGGTTCTGCGGTGACTGTTTTTTAGGGTACTCTCACTCGACTTATCTCTGCTATCTTTGATCTTGTCCGCAAGCTGCTGGGCACCTGTGTCTCTAAACCCCCATGCTTCTTTTCAACGCTGTCCACTTCTTGAACACAACGGCTGTCTAGTCCCACAACTTCCTTGAGCCCACTGGGGTGAGCATAGGCTCTGGACCTTTAAGATGATATCTCAGGGTCCCGTGACTGGCTCCTGACACCTTGCCACATCTTTACTCCTCGAACCCTGAACAGTTTTTAGACAAGAACAGTTAGATCCAATTTTTATCCACTTTTGTTTTGTGTCCATTTCTACTAACAGTGCAGCAACAGTGTATACCAAAAACATTCCAAGCTTCTTACCCATTAATGGGAACATTTCAGGTTTGATAATGTTATTTATCTGCAGATATATAGTTAATCTGCAGGTAAATAGTGTTAGAATGGAGAATGGCTGCCATACTGAAAGCTCAGTAGCCACTAGTGCAGTGTATCAGTCAAAGTTCTGGGGCGTACTTACAGCCACAACTCTTAGGGGTGCTTCACACATAGCGAGATCGCTGCTGAGTCACAGTTTTTGTGATGCAGCAGTGACCTCATTAGTGATCTCGCTCTGTGTGACACTGAGCAGCGATCTGGCCCCTGCTGTGAGATCGCTGCTCGTTACACACAGCTCTGGTTCATTTTTTTTATGTTGCTCTCCCGCTGTGAAGCAACGATCTGAATGTGCATGGAGCAGGGAGCCGGCATCTGGCAGCCTGCGGTAAGCTGTAACCAACGTAAATATCGGGTAACCAAGGGAAGCCCTTTCCTTGGTTATCCGATATTTACCTTCGTTACCAGCATCCGCCGCTCTAACGCTGCCAGTGCTGGCTCCCCGCTCCCTGCACACGTAGCTGGAGTTACACATCAGGTAAATAAGCAAATGTTTGCTTATTAACTCGATGTGTACTGTGGCTAGGAGTGCAGGAAGCCAGCGCTAAGAGGTGTGCGCTGGTAACCAACGTAAATATTGGGTAACCAACCCCTTGGTTACCCGATATTTACCTTAGTTACCAAGTGCAGCGTTGCTTCCACGCGTCGCTGGTTGGCTGGGGGCTGGTCACTGGTCGCTAGTGATGTCTGCCTGATTGACAGCTCACCAGCGACCATGTAGCGACGCACCAGTGATCCTGACAAGGTCAGATCACTGGTGGGATCTCTGGTGCGTCGCTAAAGTGTGACGGTACCCTTAGTACCACAATGGCACACATATATTACTGAAAGCTGCCTGCTCTCGGGAGGAATAAAGTTCATGTTATCATGGGAGCTGTTTGTTCAGTAAATGGGTTGTTTACCTTTCGAACACTTTTTACCTGCAGGTAAACCCAATACCTGCAAATCAATAGAGTTATCAGATGTGACAGATTCCATTTAAACAGTGCAATACAGCACCCAGGTGATAAACAGATGGCATCTGAGTGTTATCAATTCTTTTTAAGGATCTATTCATTTAAATTGGCAAGTTTGACCCAAAAATCAAATAATAAACAGACATCTTTTTTTTGTAGGTGATCGATCCATAAATATAACAGATTTGTTAACCTGATCAGCAGACATGTGCCTCTAACAGCTACTGGTGGATCGGAGATCCTCCCATGGCTGTTATCCAGTTAAATTCCGCTGTCGATCTCTGACATCGTGATCTAACATGCACCGGCAGGGAGCACGCCATTCCCTGGTCCCATCAGTGGTCCCGTAACGTGATCATGGGGTGTTAATGGGTTTTCATGACATCCAGGGGTCAGCTGATGACCCCTGTGTCTGTAATGGTGAACTTTCTGTGAACGTTGGCTGCGAGCTGGAATTCATAGGAGACGATGATTTTTGCTGTACACAGCAGTGCGGATGCACTGCTCTGTATAGCACAAGAATCGGATAATCACAGCTTCAAGTCCCTCTAAAGGGACTACTAAATACAATAAAAAGTTAGAAAAAGTTTTCAAAAATATTAAAAATATAAATAAATACACAAAAATTCAAATCTCCTTTCTTTTGCCTCATTAAAAAGAAAAAAACTCACATATTTGATATCACTGCTTCAGAAATGTCTGATCTATCAAAAGACAAAATAAATTAATCTGATCAGTAAACAGTGCAACAAAAAAAAATTAAAACATTTGCCATAATTACATTGCAATAAAATGCAATAGGAGGTGATCAAAACATTGCATCTACCCAAAAATGGTATCAGGAAAAATTTTGCAATTTCACTGCACTTTGATTTTTTTTTCTTGTTCTCAAATGCAATATATGGTAAATGGTTTCCATTCAAAAGTAGAACTCGTTCCGTAGAAAATATGCCCTCCTACGGCTATGGTGACCAAAAAATAAAAATGTTTTATGGCTGTTGTAAAAAGGGAGGAAGAAACGAAAATGGAAAATGGAAAATTGCCAGGTCATGAATGGGTTAATGTTAATTATTTTTACATTTTTTTTTTTTATTTAATTTTTGTCAATATCAGTATGTGTGTTATTGTGTATAATTTATTCTCCATAACATACTATTTCTTTAGACACATTTTTTGCACTCTTATGCAGGCGTCACACGAGACGATCTATTGTGCGATGCATCGTCGGGGTCACGGGTTTTATGTCACACATCCGGCATCATTTGCGACGTTGTTTCGTGTGACACCTCCGAGCGATGCTGAATCGGTCACAAATCGTGAGTCGTGTACACGTCGCTTATTTTAAAAAAATCGTTTATTTTTCATGGCGCCGGTTGTTCATCATACCCGGGGCAGCACACATCACTCTGTGTGACACCCCGGGAATGATGAACACAGCTTACATGCGTCCCGCGGCACCCGCCAGCTATGCGGAAGGAAGGAGGTGGGCGGGATGTTTACGCCCCGCTCATCTCCGCCCCTCCGCTTCTATTGGCCGGCAGCTGTGTGACGTCATTGTGACGCCGAACATCCCTCCCCCTTCAGGAAGTGGATGTTCGCCGCCCACATCGAGGTCGCTCAGCAGGTAAGTATGTGTGATGGCGGTGTAACGACTTTGTGCGACACAGGCAGCGATTTGCCCGTGACGCACAAAAGACGGGGGCGGGTGCGATCACTCGTAGATCGTACCGTGTGACGCCCGCATTACTTACTGATTGTTAGGAGGTTCTACTTTTCTTTAGGCAATTTGTAAAGCTGGCAGTTAAATTTAGGTATGGCTAGCCGGCTCTAGACTGTAACACATAAAAGCTGTAGAAGTCAATCAGTCTAAAATGTGCAGTAAAACTGTTTTGGCAAAATGAGTTTTAGCTAAATATGCATCCAAAAAAGTGCCCCATATCCTGTAATTTCAGTTTATTTTTACGAGTCCTGATTCTTTCTCTCTCCATATCTAATAACTTCTGAATGTCCAGGAATTGATAATAGGTTTTATCATTAATAAAATTCTTTGCATTCAAAAGTTGTCCAAAAGTTTCCAGACCTTCAGAAATATATTTCAATATGTAGGGGTCATCATTACTATAAAGTATACTTGGAAACTGTTTTTAGTTTTCATTTTTAAATTTTTTCCAAATAAGGGAAATCATGGCATTAATTGCTTTATAGAAGAAAATAGAGGAAAATAGAAACATCTCTCTATGGCCAAGTCAATGACTGTAGCGTGTTGATGTAATTATACGTCTATGGTGTTTCCCAACAACAGTTATTTAGCATAATTCAGGATCCAGAAGAAAACTGGATGCTTGGACATATACAAAGAGAAAATGATCCGTCTTTCAATGCTGAGACACCGGAGGAATCTTGTAAATTCCTACTGACAGGAACATAATACGACCTACATTAATGCTGACATTTGCAGTTATATGCTTATGTTTACATTCCAAACTCATCCAGCTTTCTTATCCATCACAGCTACTATATCCGAGACAAGTGGCAAAGACAGAGAGATTGAGAGACACATTCCAGGGGTTGTCCCATAAGTTAATTTTACATTTTCCCATATATTGCACTAAAAATTAAGATACTATGTAAATAAATAACAAATAAGAAAATAAGACATTGCAGAAATAGTGCTGTAATACAGATTAATTTGCTAACATTGGTGAATAAATCTGTTTTGTAGTTTTTGTTTAACCCCTTAACGACCGCGGGCGGTAAAATTACGTCCTTGTGGTCATAGGGTTAATCTCCCGCTGCTGCTGCTGGCAGCAGAGGAAGATCGGCATACATCTCAGCTGATTTATACAGCTGACATGTGTGCCTGCTAGGTATGAGCGGAATCGTCAGCCGCCCGTGCCATTTAAGGCCTTAAATGGCGCTGTCAATAAGTGACAGCGCCATTATAATTGCGATCACGGTAAACGTTTACTTATCGCCCGATACCGGAAGTCATGTGACGTGATTACGTGATGTCCTGTGGTTGTCATGGTAGCACATTTGATGACTCCTGTAGCTCACATGACTCACTGTTTCACCCAGCCGAGAGCTGGGTGAGACAGGAAATGAGCATATCTGTTGATCACAGCTGTGTAGCTGTGATCAGCAGATATGGAAGAATGATCAGACAGCTGATCCCTAGGGGACCTAGTAAAATAAAAAGTTTTAAAAAAAGTTTTAATAAATTGAAATAATAAAAAAAATTAAAAGCTCAAATCACCACACTTTCACCCCATTGAAAATTAAAGGCTTAAAAAAAATAAAAATATACACACATTTGGTATCACTGCGTTCAGAAATGCCCAATCTATCAAAATATAAAATCAATTAATCTGATCGGTAAATGGTGTAGCGGCAAAAAAATTCCAAATGCCAAAATTACATTTGTTTGTCGACAAAAAATTTTGCGCTAAATGCATTAACAGGCGATCAAAACGTAGCATCTGCACAAAAGTGGTACCATTAAAAATGTCAGCCTGAGATGCAAAAAATAAGCCATCACTGAGCCATATATCCCAAAAATTGAGAACACTACGGGTCACGGAATATGACGTAAAACGTACGCCACTTTTTTCTGACAAACTTCTGATTTTTAACCTTTTAGATAAAAGTAAACCTTTTCATATTTGGTGTCTATGAACTCGCACTGACCTGAGGCATCACACTGACATATCAGTTTTATCATATCGTGAACACAGTGAATAAAATATCTCAAAAACTATAGTGCTGTCGCACTTTTTTTGCAACAATTTTTCTGCATTTGAAATTTTTTTTGCCATTTTCCAGTACACTACATGGTAAAACTCGTGGTTTCATTTAAAAGTACAGCTTGTTCAGCAAAAAACGAGCCCTCACATGACCACATTGACTGAAAAATAAAAAAAATTACGTCTCTCGGAAGAACAATGGCGAAATAAAAATGGAAAGCCCAAAATTGGCTGGTCGTGAAGGAGTTAAAGTTTCTGCTAATCAAATTTTAGTGCACAGGGTCTTCTTGCCCCTGTTTGTGATTCCTTGGCCCCTCCGTCTGCCTGAAGTCTGTGAATGACTTGCCTCCTCTGAAATCTTAGCAGTGACCTGTTATACAATGTATAGAGGCATGCAGAGGAGTTGGGGAATCACAGACAGGGAGGAGAACACCCAATATACAGTCAAGCCTCTGTGCACCGAAATTTAATTTGCAGAAAACTTCAAAAAAACCTCTTAAACAAGAACCACAAAGTGGATTTCTTCACCAAATCATGTAATAAAGGGACTGTTAAGCAGGGAATTTAGATAGGTAGACACAACCGCTAGTGGCTCTGGGGACAGGGGGAACCTATCCAGTTCCCTTTAAGAATAGTCTGCAGAGTCAGTAAACACCAATTCTTAAGTATTCTAGGAAGGAACATACAGCATCTAGTTAATAGCAACATTTCACTCTAAAAGTCAGGAGCTCACTGACTCAGCTTGAAATGAAGATATCACTAAGGTTGCCAAATGCTGTACTGCGTTGCCATATATTTCTGTGGAACACGCTGCTGACAGAATAGAATCACAAATGGTCAGTTATGTATTTGACCAATTCCTTAATACTTAGGGCGGCTTTGCACGTTGCAACATTGCACGTGCGATGTCGGTGGGGTCAAATCGGAAGTGACGCACATCCGGCGTCACTTTCGACATCGTTGTGTGTAAATTCTAGATGATACGATGAACGAGCGCAAAAGCGTCGTTATCGTATCATCGATGCAGGCTCCGACTTTTCCATAATTATGCTGCCGCGACAGGTACGATGCTGTTCCTCATTCCTGCGGCAGCACACATCGCTGTGTGTTACGCCGCAGGAGCGAGGAACATCTCCTTACCTGCCGCCAGCGGCTATACGGAAGGAAGGAGGTGGGCGGGATGTTTACATCCTGCTCATCTCCACCCCTCCGCCGCTATTGGCCGCCTGCCGTGTGACGTCGCTATGATGCCGCACGACCCGCCCCCTTAGGAAGGAGGTGGGTCGCCGGCCAGAGCGACGGTCGCAGGGCAGGTAAGTGCATGTGAAGCTGGCGTAGCGATAATTTTCGCTACGCAAGCTATCACAAGATATCGTACCTGCGACGGGGGCAGGGACTATCGCGTGCGACATCGCAGCATCGGCTTGTGATGTCACAACGTGCAAAGCCCGCCTTATTTTATTGCACAATGCATTCAATAAGTAGTCAATTATTTGTGATATACCTTACAGACCATCCTTGATTCTATATATTGCTGCAGAAGAAAAATCTCAAATTCAGGAATAGGCAACTGCATATTATTTAAGAAAAAGTAGACCTTCTATAAAAAATAAATGACATATTCTGATCCAGAGGACTAAATATACTTAAAATCACCCTGAGTCACCCCCATTTTTTTCATTTGTTCCCCAGTGAATAGACAGTACAGTGCACAACCTGGAATTTAGATAAAATGCCACATAGACATGAGTGGACCTGACAACATTTGAATTCCACAAATCATGTGAATCTTCCTGGGAAATTTGATTCACAGTGAAAATATTCTCTGCAAATTGGATGTTTCCTTTTATGCTTCATGGTAACTCTAAACTCTGGAGCATAGTAAATATAAGATGTAAAAAGAAAAGAAAACTCAGTTTACAGCACACCTCTACAGACACCCCTCTCCTGCGCCTCTGTCGTGCTGCATCTCTGGTCCATGCATGCATAATGACTTCCAAGCCCTAGAATGAAACCAGGCCTGAGATGTGGTGTAATGGAGAACCAGGCAGCAGATAGGGAGCAGCCGAGTGGAGAGGTATTTGGCTGGCAAAAGGTTGAAAAGAGAAAAAAAAAACAACTCCCTGCTCACCTTCCAGTGACACAACTGACCGCCATTTTGCTGAATTCGCATAGCACTAGTTACAAAACATCTGTATTCTCCAAAATGAAATGGGTATTTTGCAAAATTTGAGAACAATTCAATTCCACTAAATGTGCTCATCCGCAGTACCAGAATTGCTGGCTTGTCCAGTGGTGTGCACTCACTTAGCATAAAATGACTTAAGCAACAGAGGGCAGTTCTGCATTGTCTGATGTCACTTATGCTCGTAGGGTGAGCACGGGGTTAGTGGGTCCACTTCGCTAAAGCCACCATTGGGGGTGATAGGTAAACACGCTGGTAGGCAGCTGACAGAAGGCACTCTCAGGGGATCAACAGTACCTCATCAGCTTGTGCCATGGATACAATAGTCTTTGGTTGTAGGAACAGCAACAGCAGTCACTGTCATGGATTTGGCTGGGATGGATGGATGGATGTAGTAGCAGCCGATGTGGATACTTGGAGGAGCAGATATCGTGGTAGGCGGCCAGCTTGGATGCTTGCAGCAGCATATATCATGGGAAGCAGCTAGTGTGGATAGTTGTAGCAACAGTGGACTTGTAATGCACTGAAAAACAGATACAAATCAGTAACAGCATACAGCACAATGACAGCAGCAGCAGCACTGAGGACCTGAAAACTAGCAACGTATAGAACTTATTGCCCAGGTACATCCATTAATGGGAAAGTGCATTAAATAGATGATGCCTCTCAGCCAATCTGAGAGTCACTTGTGGATCAGGGTGTATTGGTCTTTTAAGAAAAAGGCCATGTCCGTGCGCACACCCTATGGGTATTCCCAGGAGACCTTTGTGGTGTGCGCAGGCTCTAGGAGACAGCATGGACTGGATTTGGAGCAACCACCACAAAGTGACTGGGAAGGTGAGAGAGCTCGCGTCCCCACTGGGGGAGGGGGACAGGACAGCGTGAAAATACCGATATGGGCGTTACAATGTAAACCACGGCTAGCTTCCTCCGCTGCAGCCAGTATCTCTAGGCTACGGCAATGACTGGGACCCTGGGATTAATAAAGCTAAGTAATTAACCAAAGGCCCAGGTCCTCTTCTTCACGTCCCCATACTCCAGTAAGGGTGGTAATGTCTTGATACCAGCCCTGTGTCCACTGATCCAGTCCCTTGATTAGCCTGTCAGGTGTTTGTATTGGCCAGATTGGACTTCAGAGTATCTGGGTGGTCTCATTTTTCACAGTAGTCTCGGCATCTCTACTAGTCTTCTATTGCCACCTTGAAGACTGGAATAGTGGCTGCAGCTGGAAGAGGAATCCACCGCAGGAGCATGACTTATCAGGTATGTGACATGGAGCCCTCATAGCTGTTATGGATGTGTTTTAAATGAAAGCAATGACCCTAGTGTGACCAGAATGTAAGATATATTAACTAATCAGTACTGGAAAGTTAATGCGAGGAGTTCTGCTCACCTTCACAGTTCTCATTGGAGGGTGAAAGAACTTGTTAATTGTAGAGGCCATATTTCTTGTAGTAATATCAGAAAAGTCACCTTTCTTTCTGTCACATTAAAGCTCTTCTTTAAGAAGATGCATCTGCCTTGCGTTTTCCCAAGCACACTGTATAGAACTATTTTGCATGAGGAGCCTCTGTGCAGCACATAACCAGAATACAGGAAATTGAACTGCAAGACAGCAGAAGTATTTTGAAAAGGAAGCAACGTGTGGAAATCCAGGTCTGTAGAATAGATCACGGAAAACCTAATGAATAACGTCTTGATTCTTTTCCTTACCTTTCAAAAGAGGTTAGTAATTCATGCATTGAAAAAAAAAGGTTTCAAAACAATCCTTAGAGAACATAAGGAAATAAGTGAGTTTTATTTCTCCGGAAGGAAATGCACGTGAGATAAATCAAGATTATATAAAAGAACGCTATATGAGAGGCATATTCCAGATAAAGGCATAAGCACTGGAGATTCACAAGAGTTAATATTAATTCTTAGAGGAAGGTTTGATGAATGTATTAAATTGCATTATTTCACCATGTGCTGAATGGCGGCAATGATCTGCAGCCTCACCGACATTAATATGCCTCATGTTATCTGTAGCTTGATATACTGTTTGGGATTTCAATAACTTAAACAATCATTTAATTGAATGCAAAAGGACATAAGGTTGCAATTTAAACAGTTCATTTTAGGCAACTTGTATTTATTTCCTTGTCATGTCTCATTTAGCCAGAATATTTCTTGTTATGTTGCGTATGTGCGTGAAGGAAAGGACAGAACTGCTCAGAAACGGCAATAGCTGCAGACAAATTGGACAATCAGTGATTTCATCTCTATCTTCATGGTTTATGAACGTTACTTCCCAATGTGCCGCATACATTTTGATGATTGCTATTGTATTGGTTGCAAAGTGTATTAAAAAAAACAAATTGAGATTTTTGGAATCATATTAGAATAACTAAAAGGGGAAATCTGGGAATTTTAAACACATTGATCCAAAATTGTTGGCCTAACCTAAAGGGTACTTTACACGCTGCGATATCGCTAACGATTTATCGTCGGGGTCACGGTGTTTGTGACGCACAACCGGCGCCATTAGCTGCATCGCAGCGTGTAACACGTACGAGCGACCTTAAACGAGTGCAAAAGAGACAAAAATCGTTGTCTTTGGAGAGGTAGTCCAAACACCAAAAATCATTGTCTCGTACGTAGCGATGTTGTTCGTCGGTCCTGCAGAATCACACATCGTTATGTGTGACACTGCAGGAGCGACGAACATCTCCTTACCTGCCTCCACCGGCAATGCGGAAGGAAGCAGGTGGGCGGGATGTTACGTCCTGCTCATCTCCGCCCCTCCGCTTCTATTGGCTGGCCGCTTAGTGACGCCGCAATGATGTCGCTATGACGCCCAACGCACTTCCCCCTTGAAGGAGGGATTGTTCGGTAGTCACAGAGACGTCGCTGACAAGGTATGTGCGTGTGACGCTGCTGTAGCGATAATGTTCGCTACGGCAGCGATCACCACATATTGCTGGAACGACGGGGGCGGGTGCTATCGCGCTCGACATCGCTAGCAATCGCTAGCGATGCCGCAGCATGTAAAGTACCCCTAAGAAAATCCTACCAATTCTTAAACTCACAGAACCCAACCAATTAGCTGTTTGCAGAGTACATTTTTTTTTTACTATGCACAGCACCATACTATTAATGGTAGCTCTGTCTGTTACTGTGAAAATGGGAGTGCATAGCAATGAACCACAATGCTGGTCACAACTGCAACTAAAATTAAGAAACTATGCCTGATAAGCAATAGTTTACCATAGTCACGTCTATTGTCGTCACTCGATGTAGCGACGTACGAGACTTTGTGTCTGCTCTTGATGAAATCACAGAGACTAGTTATGTACATAGTAAGTCACATTGAGACAGTAATTTATCAAGGCAGCTTCCCCTCTATCTTAAAAAAGTACTTTTATTACATGATTGTCACAAGGTTATATAGACATATCTTGGACATACATTGTAGCATCCTAATTGGCTCAGCTTATCTCTTACATAATGCTGGCTTTAACATATACCATATTGTTCGGATTGTAAGACGCACTTTTTCCCCCCAAAACTGGGTGTAAAATAAGGGTGCATCTTACAATGCAGATATGGCTTACTGGGGTGGCGGTGGGGGAGTGGGATCATAGGAGGCAGGATCGGCGATACTGAGGGTGTGAGTGCATTGTCGCGGCATCAGTGGGTGCCTGATCTGACTGCAGACTCTATTGAATTGCCCATGGTTGAAGCAATGAATTTAAAAAAAAATAACTGCGGAGGCGGTGCGTGCGCAGATTGATACAATGAACTTCAAGAGAATGGCTGCGGAGGTGGCACGTGCGCTGATTGAGGCAATGGACTTGCCACAGAGGCCTTTCTGCCCCCATGCCACCTCTGTGGCCATTTTCTTGAAGTCCATCGCGTCAACCACAGGTGAATCAATGGAATCCGCAGTCAGATCAGGCGCCTGCTGCCACAGCAACACCCCATCCTGTGACCCTCCCGAGTCGCTCCACTGCAATAACACCCCCGCAGCATGCCGGCAGAACAATGGCGCCCACTTCCGCGACACCCTAAGACCACAGTATCACTGACCCTCCATCCACTGACCTTCCTGAGACGCAACACCCCCTCCTCTAAGCCTGCAGCAGAAGGAGAACCACAAATCTGATTTCATCACATAAGATAATAATAATAATAATATTTATTCATTTATATAGCGCTGTTAATTCCACAGCGCTTTACATACATTGGCAACACTGTCCCCATTGGGGCTCACAATCTAAGTTAAATATCAATTTAATATGTATACCTGTGCCATGATAGCCACATGTTTATTTTACATTGCATAATTTTGCCGATTGGTCCTCTTTAGAGCACCAATCCAGTGGTTTTCTTTGTTTTTCAACGTTAGAGTGGTGCTTTAAATCTAAGTCCCCTGCCGCCAGTCTCATATCCATCTTCAGGCATCTGCAACTTTTTTTGGCATTTTTCTAATCCCATGTCACTATCTTGTGACCCGAACATCTAACTGGCAAAAAAACTGAAATTACATCACAAGATCTCAATGCAAGTTGATAAGAGCCAGAATGAGGCTCTCATAGACTTGCAAACAGTTGTGACCCACGGCTCACTCCAGCAAACACTGGAACAGCCGTCAGGTCACTGCTGAAGGCCAATCAAAGTGACACTGATATTAGATAAAGACACTGGAGGGTGAGTATAACACTAGGGGCATGGGACTTAAGGCCACTTTACACACTGCGATATCGGTACCGATATCGCCTTCATGCGTACCTGCCCCCATCTGTTGTGCGACATGGGCAAATCGCTGCCCATGTCGCACAACATCGCCTGGACCCGTCACACTGCTTACCTTCCCTGCGACATCGCTGTGACTGGCGAACCGCCTCCTTTCTAAGGGGGCGGTTCGTTTAGCATCACAGCAACGTCACTGCAGCGTTACTAAACCGCCGCCCAATAGAAGTGGAGGGGCGGAGATGAGCGGAATGAACATCCCGCCCACCTCCTTCCTTCCGCATTGTGGCCGGGAGGCAGGTAAGGAGAGCTTCCTCATTCCTGCGGTGTCACACGGAGCGATGTGTGCTGCCGCAGAACCGAGGAACAACTTCGTTACTGCAGCAGTAACGATATTTGAGAATGGACCCCCATGTCACCGATGAGTGATTTTGCACGTTTTTGCGACGATGCAAAATCGCTCATTGGTGTCACATGCAACGGCATTGCTACAGCGGCCGGATGTGCGTCACAAAATCCGTGACCCCAACGAGATCGCTGTAGTGATCTCGTAGCGTGTAAAGCCCACTTTAGTTTAAGGCTCTGTGCGCACTTACCGGATTTTGCCGCGGATTTTTTCTGTTTTGCTGCATGTTTCGCTGCAGAAAATGTTCATAACATCTCTGCAGTGAATCACCAGCAAACCCTATGGGCAAAAAAAAATCCTGTGCACACTAGGCGGAATTTGACAGCTGCATGTTTTGCTGCGGGATTCCCGCAGCAAAAACAATTGCATGTCAATTCTTTTCCGCACGTCGCTGCAGGATTTCACTCCATTGACTCCAATGTTAATCGGGAAATCCCGCAGGGAATAACGCAGGAAGCAAATTCTGTGCGGTTCACTGCGTTTTCCTGCGTTATTCCCTGCGGTATTTCGCGGTTTACCTCCGGTAATGTACATCGCCTGTCTGCGGTTTTGCAGGGAAGTGATGTCATTACAAGAAGAGGAAGCCGTGCAGAGAGTAAACACACACACAGATCACACACAGCACACAGACATCACAGACACAGAACACATAGACACAGACACATAGAACACACATAGAAAGAAAACGGAAATATAGAAAACAAAGAACGTGGGCTCCGCTGTATATTTACCGTCCAGCTGAGGTAAGCACACAGCGGCGGCCCGGTATTCTCAGGCTGGGGAGGGAGAGGGGCAGGGTTAATGTCCCCCGCCTCACTTCCCCTCCCGCAGCCGAGAATATCAGCCGCAGCTGCCCCGGGACTGTCGCATGCATTATGCGGCAGCACCGGCGTGTCCCCGGCTCTTCCTGCCGCCGTGTAGCAGTGGCAGCAGGGTAATACAAGGGGTTAATGGTGGTGGATCACCACCATTAACTCCAGGCTTGATCATGGCAGCGTCTATGTGACAGCTGACATGATCAACCTGTAAGTAAAGTGAAAAAACACAGACACCGAAAAATCCTTTATTTTAAATAAAACAAACAAGCCTCGTTCACCATTTTATTAACCCCTCCCGCACCAAAGCTCCGGCGTAATCCACAGCTCCGGCATAATCCACAGGTCCTGCGCTGCTTACATCCAGCCGCGACTGTCAGACACAGCGCTGAATGAATGCAGCAGACAGCAGAGGTAATTACTGGTCATTTCCCACGGCCGGTAATGTGAACTCACTGCCGACCAAGGGAAATGCAGCGATCTGTCCTCTATCTATCTATCTATCCCTCTATCTATCTATCTATCCCTCTATCTATCTATCCCTCTATCTATCTATCTATCCCTCTATCTATTCTTCTATCTATCTACTATCTCAGAATTAAATGACTTTTTTTTCTCAATGTGCTTTATTGCATTGAATGCAATAAAGCACATCCCAACCCGCACGCGGCAAAACCGCGGCAATACCGCGAACAATACCGCGGTGGAACCGCAGCAAACCGTGGCAAACCGCATGCGGTTTTCGGGTGCGGTTTGCCGCATTTTTTTACCGCGGGTGCGGTAATCCTTGAGAGCATGCGGAATTTTCTCAAGAAAATTCCATTTCCCAGTGCGCACATAGCCTAAAAGTACCACTTCAACACTGAAATAAAAAGAAATGCTGGCGTGGTGCTCTAATGAAGCTGCTTTGCTTTTGATACTAGCTGGTGTTCAACTTTGCCAAAACTTTATTGATAGTCATGGGGAAATTAGACATACTAAATACGCACGAGCGTTTTTATCCTTATTCAATGCAATTCTATGGGGAAATCTGTACATGAAACTCAACATACCCACAAGAAAAAGTGACATGTGAATTTCAGAAACAGATTGCAGTTCAGATACTGTAGCATAAAAAGGCACAGTAAGTATGAGATTTCTATAAATCCAATCCTCTTTGCTGGAACTGTAAGACACTGTCTTTTTGGTACATTGTAATTAGACTGCATCAAAAACTCAAGTAGGAATTTTAGCCTTATTTGGATAAAAAAAAAAGCACGGGTTAATGACTAGGGATGATCAAATACCTGCACGAATATTCGACAAATAGGTCGCCGCTATGCGAATATTCGATGCACAATGTAAGTCTATGGGAAGGCCGAATAGTTCCGAATATTTGTTATTCGGGTTTCCCATAGACTTACATTGCACATCTAATATTCACGAATAGTCGAATAGCGGCGACCTATTTGGCAAATATTCGCGAAGCCAAATATTTGAGGTATTCGATCATCCCTATTAATAATCAATCATCATATGATATATAATTAAAATTGCAAAAAAATGTTTTAAAAAATCAGATATCACAACAGATTCATTTAAATTAAATACAATAAAAAATGCCCAAAAAAGTCATAACAGAGGCACCTAAAGATTCTGATTTTTTTAAATTTAAAAAATAAAAATAAAAACACAGCAAAAAAAGTGTATGTGAAGGTATCCTTAAGATAGGGTATATCTGCCATGGTTAAGTAAGTGTTTATGGACAGAGAGCTTAAATTTAGGAAACACTCACTACTCCGCCCAGACTGACAAGGTGTTAACATAATCTCAATGTTTGAGCCTCTTTTCACCTTGCTGCGGCAATGTGGATTTCTACGTATTTTTCGCCTGGAAATACTGAAGTCTGCCACATCTGTCACTATGAATATCAAGTCTGCACTTGGTTTCTTTCCTCCATCTCAGTATTCACCAAAGTGAGATCCTGGGAAAGAAGAGCTGACTTAACCAGAACAGCACGATATTTATTTAAAAAGTTTCCACATAATCCAGTCATTAGGAAACACATTCTTTTTTGTAATAAACTAATGGTTATAGGTGCTATGTCTGTCTACTTAATAAAGAGTGTCTGCATGTCTTTACAATAAAGTGCTGGATTTAGGTTTCTTTGAAGGTTTAACAATTGGCCATTTTCTTCTAAACCATTGCGCAAAATCTTTTCCCCCAAAAATACTTAAACAAAGTAGATTGTTATTCTCTTCGGACCTATAAGATGTACCTGTAAGTATGTGTAAAGTGAAAATGTGGAAAAAGTTTAATGTTTGATTTGGATTATTTTTGGAAAGGTAATATGGAAAATATGCAAAATATAATATTTCAGATGGGATTTGATGGAATGGGAATTCAGAATGAAATATGGAGCAATAAATATTCTGACAATTTTACAGTAATATTAGTCCTCTCATTACAGTCATATCGCAATGGATTTTAAGGATGAAGTAAAATAAACTGTGAATATGGGGAAACATTTTAATGCGGACCCACCACTATGTATTACAAAAAAAATTGTAATATTTCTCACAAGTGTATTAGGAACATTATTATCATATATTTATATGAATCTTTACTATTAGAATACTTACTTTTGGAAAAATTTGCCATAAAGTAGGGAAAATATTTAAAAAGTCAACTGAGTTGCTATATTGCTGATTGTGGGACTTACCAGTAAGCCATTCTTCTATACAGAATGTGTTCATTTTCATGGGACTGACCATCTGATGTGTATACTATGGAGGTGTCTCTTCTCTCCAATTGCACATGTAAGAGTAAAGGCGCTTGAGGTGTGTTGAATTTCAGCATGGCTGGTCCCATTTATATTGTTGGAGATAAGTCACCACCAGGAGGGTCTGACAGCATTAGCATCCTATCTATTAAGATCACATATATTGTTTTCTGAATGTAGCCACAACCAAACAAGCATTTGCAGGACAGCTACAGTCATTAAAGCATGTGAGCAGCTATTATTTTCAATCGATCGATGGCTGGATCATATATAACAAGCTTTTCTCCCCACATTCACCTTTTGTGCCTCCCCTATTTCCTCATAGACTGTAAGAGGTGGGTTTTCAGGTTTCTTTTTAAGCTGTCCACAGTAGGTGAGAGTCTGATATGCTGAGGTAGAGCGTTCCAGATTATGGGGCAAGTGCTAGAGAAATCTTGAATGCGATTGTGGGAAGAGGAGATAAGAAAGAAGTAGAGAAGAAGGTCTTGTGAGGATCAAAGGTTGTGTGCAGGTAGGTACCGGGAGACTAGATCACAGATGTATGGAGGAGACAGGTTGTGGATGGTTTTGTTTGGTATGGTTAGTGTTTTGAAGTCTTTTGGCAGTGGGAAGCCAGTAAAGGGATTGGCAGATTTGCGAAGCTGGGGAATAGCAGGGGGACATGTGGATTAGTGAGGCCGCAGAGTTTAGGATAGATTGGAAGGGTGCAAGAGTGTTGGAAGGGAGGTCACAGAGCAGGAGGTTTCAGTAGTCAAGGCAGGAGATAATGAGTGCTGTTAGGTCCTGGTGGTGGAAACACTGGACCGTACACCGGACTGCCCCAGTGAGGCAACCTGACCGGTCACCCCGCCAGAGGGCCCTGATGCACGGCAGCCGAAGCACTACTGGTAGCAAGATAGTCCATTCAGGGAACTGGAAGTAGATGTCTCTGGGGTCACAGAGTTCCTGAAAGTAGTCTGGAGGACGAGACTCAGGTTCAGATGCCGGGCTGTGACGTCAGGCGGAATCCGGAACCAGCTGAGCGAGAGGGCAGGTCACCCAACGGAACCGGGGATCGTAGACAGGTGGGACTGAGGAGGTGGTGGAATCCTCAGACGACAGTCACCGACAAGAGTCCTGGAACAGCCGTGGACAGGACCGGTTGGTGTAGCAGGACAGGCTCTGTGAGACAGACAAGGTTAATACCGGACAAGGCAAAAGGGGGACCTGAACTCCTAGCTTACTAAACACGTAGAACAGGCCCCACCCACCTGGAAGGAAGATCCTCTTATACCCAGTGCCTGCATAGACAATATCCTGTTTCTGGACGCTGGCCCTTTAAGAGAATGTCAATAACCGCACGCGCACCCTAATGTGCATGCGCGAGGCCCGGGTGCCGGCGGCCAGAGTGGAGAGCGGTGCAGAGGAAGCAGGAGTGCCCGGCAGAGAGTCTTGCGTCGCAGAGGAGTGCCTGGAGCGAAGAACAGGATTCATGGAGGACGCAGGAGCGGGAGAAGGAGCAGGGTGAGCGCAGAGAGGAGGGCTGGAGGCCGGGGCGGTGAGTAAGGAGCGCCGTTGGGGACCGGAGAGCGTGACAGGTGCATGCATCACTGTTTTTTCTAATTCTTGGTTAAGGAATGCATGAATCCTGGAGATATTTTCAAATTGTAGTCGGCAGGAGGCGAAGAGGGCTTGGATTTGTGGCTTCAAGGATAGAGCAGAGTCGAGGCTTTCTCCGAGGCAACGATATAGGCTTGTTGGGGGAGTTCAGAGAGGAGGAGTAAAGATAATGAATTCAGTTTTGTCTATGTTAAGTTTTAAGAATTGTGCAGAGAAAAAGGATGAAAATAGCAAACAGATATTGTGGGATTTTGGTTAGTAGGGAGGTGAGGTCAGGTCCAGAGAGGTAGCTCTGCGTATCAACAGCCCAAACGTGTTGGCACCCTTGAAATTGTTCTACACAATGATGAATTTCTCCCAGAAAAATATTGCAATTAGATATGTTTTCTAATACACATGTTTATTTCCTTTTTTTATCTTCATACAACACAAAAAAACAGAAAAGGCAAATTGGACATAATTTCACACAAAGCTCCAAACTTGGGCTGGACCAAATTGTTGGTACCTTTCCAAAATTGTGGGTAAACAACTTTGTTTCAAGCATACGATGATCATTCAGTCTCATCTGTTGTAAGTAACAGGTGTGGACAATATGAATATCACACCTGAAACCAAATAAAAAGGGGAGAAGTTGACTCAATATTTGCATTGTATGTCCGTGTGTGCCACACTAAGCATGGAGTACTGAAAGAGCAGAAGAGAACTGTCTGAGGACTTGAGAGCCAAAATTGTTCAAAATTATCAAAAATCTCAAGGATACAAGTCCATCTCCAGAGATCCTGAAGATCCTTTATCCATGGTGTGCAACATAATCAAGAAGTTTACAACCCACGGCACTTTAGCTAATCTTTGTGGACGTGAATGGCAGAGAAAAGTTGGTGAAAAAACACAGACACATAAAAAGCTAGAGTGCAGTTTGCCAAAATGAACGTGAGTAAACCAAAATCCTTCTGGAAAAATGTTTCGTGGAAAGATGAGACTACAATAGAGCTTTTTGGTGAAATACATACTTCCACTGTTTACTGAAAATTAAATGAAGCCTACAAAGAAAAGAACACAGTACCTACGATTATGATTGGTGTTCAAAGATGTTTTGGGGTTGTTTTACTGCCTGTGGTACTGGGTGCCTTGACTGTATGCAATACATCATGAAATATAAAGATTACTAAAGGATTTTGAGTTGCAATGTAGTGCCCAGTGTAAGAAACCTGGGTTTGCGTCCAAGGTTATGGCTCTTCCAGCAAGACTGTAACCCCAAACATACTTCAAGAAGCGCTTCCATAAATGGATGGAAGCAAAGCGCTGCAAAGTTTTGAAGTGGACAGCAATCAGTACGTATCTAAATCCCATTGAACACCTATGGAGAGATCTTAAAATTGCTGTTGGGAGAAGGAACCCATCAACTATGAGAGACCTTGAGTAGTTTGAAAAAGAAAAGGGTTCAAAAAAGTCCAGCTGAGAGGTGTACGAGAAGCTTGTTGATGGTTATACCAAGCTATTTATTCCAATTACTTATTCCAAAGGGTGTGGAACCAAATATTAAGTTGAGGATACCAACAATTTTGTCTATTTTTGGAGTTTTGTGTGAAATTATGTCCAATTTGCCTATTTTTCTCTGGGTTTTTTTGTATGTTTTTCCAACACACAGGAAATAATAGAATCAGAAAAGCCCCCCAAAAAATTATGAATAATGTATACTTTTTTTTATTTTGGTTGCATTTGGGTCCAGATTCCTAATTCTGCAAGTCCAAACAGTTGAGTCACTATTATATGAGAGATTATATGGGCTTAGATCTGAATAATATCACTAAAGGTGCATTTACACTGATAGAAGTATTCTCAAGATCGCATGTGTCACTATAATCTTTCTGCGTAAATAGGCTTTTGATCAGTTGATGATCAAGCAAAATTACAGTTAATTACATGAAATGATTTTTAAGCAGGCCAAGGACAATGGCTGCCTAAGTGCAGTGATCTATGAAAGATCCTCAGTGTGCATCGTTAAGAACAGTCTGCCTGATTGATACACTTTTACTGATCGGCGGTTGTTTAGTGTTGCTGATTATTTAGTCTAAACAGGCCCTTATAGTGGGGTTGCTACAATTTACAATGAAAATATGAGGTGAAGCCATGTACTCATCTTTTTAGAGATATTTTATTCCTTTTGTATTGCCTGAAGTCTCACAATCAATATGCATATTTTGCACTGTGCAGGCCAAAACTAACAAGTGTTTAAAGAGAGCCTGTCTGCAGGATTTAGGAATATAAAGTAAAGACATGACCATAATGGTGCTACTATGCTGATTAAACTTAATCCTTTGGTGAATAAACCCAGTCTGTTGTTCTTGTTAACCCCTTCAGCCCCGGGGCACTTTCCGTTTTTGCGTTTTTTGTTTTTTGCTCCCCTTCTTCCGAGAGCCGTAACTTTTTTATTTTTCCGTCAATCTTGCCATATGAGGGCTTGTTTTTTGCGGGACAAGTTGTACTTTTAAATGAAACCATAAGTTTTACCATAAAGTGTACTTCAAAGCAGCAAAAAAATTCCAAGTGTGGAAAAATTGCAAAAAAAGTGTGATGGCACAATAGTTTTTGGGATGTTTTATTCACGGTGTTCACTATATGGTAAAACTGATGTTTAGGTATGATGCCTGAGGTTGGTGCGAGTTTGTAGACACCAAACATGTATAGATTTACTTGTATCTAAGGGATTAAAAAAAATTCACAAGTTTGTCCAATAAAAGTGGCGCACGTTTTGTGCCATTTTCCGAAACACGTAGTGTTCTTATTTTTTGGGATCTATGGCTCAGTGATGGCTTATTTTTTGCGTCTCGAGCTGATGTTTCTAATGGTAGCATTTTTGTGCAGATGCTACATTTTGATCGCCTGTTATTGCATTTTGCGTAAAACTTGCGGCGACCAAAAAATGTAATTTTGGCGTTTGGAATTTTTTTGCCACTACGCCATTTACCAATCAGATTAATTGATTTTATATTTTGATAGATCGGGCATTTCTGAACGCGGCGATACCAAATATGTGTATATTTATTTATTTTTTAACCCTTTAATTTTCAATGGGGGGAAAGGGGGGTGATTTGAACTTTTAGGGTTTTTTTTGTTTTTTTTTCAATTTTTTAAAATTTTTGTTTTACTTTTTTATTTTATTTTACTAGTCCCCCTAGGGGGCTATAGCGATCAGCAATCCGATTGCTGATCGCTATCTGCTGATCACAGCTATATCGCTGTAAACAGCAGAAATAGTCACTTTCTTTTTTCCTCTGCTCCGTGCCGAGGAAGAATGAAAGTGAAACTTCATAGCATCAGGCGTCATCACATGACCCTGTGCTACGATGGCAACCACCGAACGTCACGTGATCACTCACGTGACGTCCGGAGGGGGCGGCGGTAAGTAAAAAACATGGCCGCGCGCATATAGATCTCACTGCCAGACTTTGGCAGCGAGATCTAAGGGGTTAATGTTCCGGGTGGAATGCGATTCCACTCGGAACATGTAGGCACACATGTCAGCTGTTGAAAACAGCTGATATGTGTGCCGATCCACACCGCCTGCCTGCGGCAGGGGGCGGGGCTTACCGGGACACGATCCATGACGGAAAGATCCGTCCATGGTCGTGAAGGGGTTAATTAGGGTCTAAAGTTTTCATCTAATATTTTTGTGCATGTGGGAAGTACGGGGGGGGGGTGGTAGGATCTTTTTCTGCTCTTCTGCTCCTCCATTTGCCTCCAGTGTTTATATCACAGGTAGAGATGAGGAATCCTGCCAAGGATCGTGTCACTTAAGGATCTCTGAACCCACCTGAGATCGCCGATTGGATTGTCCTTCCTAAGCGATCCGATCGTCAATCCTAATTGAAACCATTAAATTCAATGGGAGGCAAAAGCGATGTGTTGTAAAATGGAATGGTGTAAGGGGGTTGTCAAAGAAGAAAATAAAAAAGGGATAAAGCAGTACATACTTACTGAACTGCTGCAGCGCTATGTCCGGGGATAAAAATTATCTCTAATGCATATTCACTGCTTCCCCACCCAACGATGTCTCTGATTGGCTGCCTTTACCCTCTGAGACAGTGTCTGTGATTAATTGGTTGGAATCAAAAACACTGTCTTTGTCCTTATACTGGTGATAAAAAAATAAATTGGCATACGATCCCCCTGTATTGATACCAGTACGGATTAAGCAAGGGATATAGGCTGCAGTCCCCAGCTGTGTGCTTATCTTGGCTGTGCATCAAAATAATAGGACCCGCTTGTGACGTAATCCACACTATGAGGTTCCATGATGATTCCAGCTAGATAGAATAAAATAAAATAGATAGAATATGACCTCCCGCTGTGAGCTTCAGGCAGAGAATGAATGAGTTGTGACATCACTCAGGTTAGTCAGGGTCACAGCTGGAGATTCCCACAGCCCTCCACCTGTGACCGCAGGTAACCTGACTTCAGGGGACTTAAATTAACTCACCTTAGAAGGTCCTCTGAGGTCAGGTTACATCCAGCTGTTACCACAGCTTACCTGAGCAATGTCACTACTCTTTGCTTTGGCTGTCATTCTTTGCCTGAAGTCCACAGTGGGCAGTAATTACTACATGACCACCCCCTGTCACTTCAGATGTAGCAGAGCTGGAATCATCATGGGACCTCATATGGATTACGTCGGACCTGGGTGTTTTGGGGGTTATTAAATTGTTTAAAGATGTTGTTTTTTAAGTATTTTATTTCAAATAAAGGATTTTTCAGTGTCTGTGTTTATTTATTTTCACTTACAGAGTAGCAATGGGGGTCTCATAGATGCCTACCATTACTAATCTAGGGCTGAGTGGCAGCTGTGGGCTCTATTAACCCCTTATTACCCTGATAAATACCACACTAGGGCAATCAGGAAGAGTCGGGTAAAGTGTCAGGCTTGTCATATCTAATGGATGTGACAATCCTGAACAGTTGCTAATTTTAGGCCAGGGGGCCCAATAAGCATGGGTCTACCAAGCCTGAGAATTCCAGCCCCCAGCTGTCGGGCTTTATCATGGCTGGGTATCAAAGTTGGAGGGTACTGCAAGCCATTTTTAAAAAAAATATTTAAATTATTAAAAGAAAAAGCCACATGTGGTTCCTCTTATTTTGAAACACAGTCAAGAAAAGCACACGGCTGGGCACTGCAGCCAGTAGCCGTGGGTCTATCTGTGCTGGTATCAATATATAGGGGAACTGCACGGCTTTTTTTAATTTGTTTTATACTAGCAGTATAATGCTGTCAGACAGGGCGGTGGTCTGACTGCAGCCAATCAGAGACTCCGGTCTCGCTGGCCATCACTAATCAGAGTGTGTTTAAGGCCTAGGCTTTCACATGGGTGGAAGGACCTATCTAGTCACATTAGGGAGTGCAGAGATCAGCCTCAGTTGACCCAGTTCCCCTCTACCTAGCGCCAGGGCCCTTGACTGTATAATTTTCCAGGTGTAACCAGTGTGTTGCAGCGCTTGCCGGGAATCCCCTCTACGCTTTACAAGACACTGGTAGTCACTGCCTGACTCCAGGGCACCCACAGCTAACATCGGTGAAAGACCGTGGGTGTGGGAGGTGAGTATAAGAGGACAACATCATTTAAGAAGGGGTTATACAAGTAGATAACAATACTCTAATACTATTGCAGGTAGCCTGAATTTTAGAATATGACCTTAATGAGTCAGATTTTATGAAATGTAAAAAACTAAGGTTGATTTTAATTTTGCCTTGGAGGCATACAACTTTTTTTGACGTGACTTTAGGATCAGCCGGCACAACCACCAATGTACTGTTTGCAGAGAATTGTTCTATAGAGACCTGTGGGTTCAGTTCTAGCATTAATTCCCTCTAGTGCTTCACTGCTACACAGGAGGGAAATAAATTAATTGCTGAACATACAGTACAAGAACTAGCGTGACATTTTATTGAAAGAAGAATTTCCAAACACAAAACTCATCTTTAATCTGTAACATTCATTTATAATTATGTGTATTCATTCCCGTGACACTTCTAAGTAAATGGTGCTTACAGCTCAGAGTTTAATAGTAAAAATACATTAGCATTTGGAAAACACCCCCTTGTTGTCCTCAGAGTAACTATGAAAAGCATCAATGAAAGACATCCACACTAATAACACAGGTGTATGATCTTTTGCATTAGGCATTTAGCAGCTGTGTTCCATGCACATCAGGAATTTTCATTTATTCAGCTCCTTTAAAAATAATTAACAGTGAAAGAAGCAAGAGTAAGAAAAATATTTGTTTTGTTAGTAGAATAATTTGTCTTGGGAAGATGAAAGGTCTTTGTCCATTGAGGCTTACAGTTCTTTCTACAAGCTGTGGGGAATATCCCATCCCAGACAAAGATTTTACAGACCACCATGTGTCCTCTGTCCTTCTCTGGTGCCAGACTCCCTAATATTCCTTCAGAATCGGCTGAAGAAACCGGTAAAAAATATAGTGAAGTAGAACATAGCCAATATGTGCTGATGAGATGTCCTTCTGTCTCAGGATGTCAAAGTGTCCGGCATCGGACAACATCTTTAGGCAGACTAAAGCCCCCATCACACATAGCAAGATCGCTAGCGAGATCACTGAAACGTCACAGGTTTTGTGACGTATCAGCGACCTTGCCAGTAATATCGCTGTGTGTGACAAGCAGCAGCGAGCGGGCCCCTGCTGCGAGGTCGCTGATCATGACAAAACGATCAGGACCATTTTTTGCTCGTTTGTCTCCTGCTGTACAGCATGCATCGGCGTGATTGACGGCGGGAGACCAACGAGCGCTGGTTCTGAGTGTGCAGGGAGTTGTTGTTACACAGGTCATGGTGGCTGATGGCTGGTCGCTGTGGAGATCTACCTGATTGACAGCGACCATGTAGCGACATTCCAACGATCCCTGCCAAGTGGGATCGCTGGTGCGTTGCTATGTGTAACAGGACCCTAAGGACCATTGTAGGTCAGAAATGCAAATGCACAATACATTTTAGATTATTGTTTGTCCCATGTCTGTTTTTTCTTTTGGGTATATTATCTGTTTTACATATATATATATATATATATATATATATATATATACATACAGTGTGTATATTACTATTCTCAATGGAATAAATTATTATTTTTGGTTAGATGTGACATAGTTTTAAATATGTATCTCAACCCTTTGTCTATGTCACCCTTGATTTAAAGTTAGTTGTGCCTATTTACCAACATCATCTTTGGCCAATCAATCCCAGTGAGCTCTTTAATTTGTCTGCTTGCCCATCCTGAGAATTCCGAACTATGTTGACCCAGAATCTTGGAACTACAGCACCTATGTACTGTTCTTTTTGTAACGAAAGAGTCACATATTGTTATAGGAGATGCCATTAGTTCTTTTTTTTAGATCTCAGTTTCTAATATACCCAAAGCAAGCCTTAACCACGAAAAGAAATGTACAGTACAGCCACAGTATTGGTTGTAAAAAGCTGTAGGACTTGAAAGTAGAAGTATAATGCCTATCTGGTCTTCATTAGCCTTGGTAAAATGGAGGCCCTGGTATGTCCTACATATTTCCATTTGCATAAGTGAAACACCCTTCTCCTTTCATGTATTTATTTTCAGAGAATAAACATATCCTGATTCTTGGTAGCTCAATTTCCTTGGATTTGCCCTAATTTTATCCAGAATCTATTTGCCAGACCCAAGGAGTATTACTATTTAGACAAATGCTCCATGCCTGAGGGAGTGGATGTTCTATCTCTGTACATTTTTAATGTTTAGAGTAAAAATTAATAGTTTTTGTTTCTCTTCAATATATACTGTGTATTTATACATATACTTATATCTATATGCCAAGATATGCCACTTCTGAAGTTAAGAATATTTTACTTGTATGCCAAGATATACATGCAAAAAAAAAAAATAGAACGGCCCCACTTCTATAGTAGAAAGAATGGATGCCAGGTTGCTAAAGCAACTATCCAGATATTGCCATAGATAAAAAGAGAAAAACAGAGGCAGTATACTTGCAGCAAAATAAAGGACCTTAATAGCCCAGTGGCAACGTTTTGGTTTTTCAAGCCAGTTGTATGTATTGCCAAATTCTCTGAAATGCCATTGGAGATGGCTTTTAGTAGAGAAATGAACAGGAAACAGCTCTGGTGGACATTACTGTATTGAGCGTGCCAATTGCCAAAGGGTTTGCTACTAGGTACTAAGCATGCAGGGTGCCCAAACTTTTGCCTCAGACCAATTTTCTTTTTTGGTAATTTAAAAATGTACAAGATGACATTTTTTTTTCCCCCTAAAATATAAAGGAAATGTATCATCTTTAACTTTATGCCTTTTAGAAATCATTTCATCTTCAGCTTCCTTAACTGTTCACAATAACAGTAAATTTGACCAGAGGTGCCGAAACTTTGGCATTCCACTGTATATAAGATTATCTCAGAACAGGGGCATTATTTTAAACACATCCAACTGTGGAAATTATTTTTATTCCAGGATCTATTGATTAGCATCAACTTTAATATTAACCCTGCTTGTAGGAAAAGCCCTTTAAAACACTGATCCCAAGGTATTTACCTAGAGTCAATATTTAGAGATTTTGTGTTAGAATAGCCATGATACTAAAACAGTGTAGAACTATGTGGTCCCCTTGTAGCGTGGCGCATGATGGTTGTTGTGGGCAAGGTCTGCAACATGACACAGGGGGTTTTGGCTGGGTGTGTTTGCATGTGCTAGGGAGGTGGTACAGTTATGCAAGCCGCATGTTACCACTACCTCCAGCTGGCCAGGACCAGGTGATAACTAGTTCATCGCAAGAGACCACCATTTGTTTAATAACATTGCTTTACTTAGCAGCAGTTTGATGACAACTATGTACATAAGATAAGCGGGTACATGTCTTCTTGTAAGATTCATTTATACAGAACATTTTTATTCACCGTTTCTTAACTTCTTCCATTTCACCTGTTCCATCATCCACTCATCTATTTTGTTCCATGACAATCCAGCCTAGCACCACAGTTGACAGTTGAGTCCATGAAAGTCATACTTTCTTCTCATGGTTCTATATCTTCTGCCTTTTAAAGGGATAATTTGCCAGTATGGCCAAACCTAGCTTGCATCTTGCTGACGCTTAAGTAACTCCTGCCCAGGGCACTCACTTTTTCTTATGTTCTGTTCCATCCTAGCCCATTACCCGTAAGAGTTGTAAATTACATGGTCATACTTTTAGGCTTCTTGTCTCAAGACTCATTTCCACTCGATCACTCAACTCTTCAATAAATTTTCTGACCTGTCTCTCATAGATCGCTCTGTAAAGCCCTGTGCACACTAGAAAACAGATTTTTCTCAAGAAAGTTATTGAGTCTGAAAGATTAGCGCATTTGCGTTCAAAAAGCGCACCAATAACGCACCTGCGTTTTTACTGCATTTTGTGCATTTTTGATGCGTTATTTCCCGCAGGTTGGTCCCTGCATTTTTTTACCATTATCTATGGCAAAAAACGAAGGTACCTGCAGAAAAGAAGTGACATGCTCATTCTTTTTCTCAAGAAATTCTGCAGGAAGAATGTTCTTGAGAATAAATACAAGAGTGCGCGCAGCTAATTTTTTTTCCCATAGGTTTTGCTGGGAAATGTCAGCAGAAAAATTACAACCATTTTCTCAACAAATTTCTGCAGCAAAAACGCAAAAAGAAATGCGGGTAAAACGCAGTGTTCGCACAGGGCCTAACTCTGTCACTTTCCTCCAGATGCTCCAGATCTCACTATGCTTGGCTCTGGTCTCCTCTCACTACATGGACACCCACTCCTTGCAGCTCTGCTGACTAATTAGACCTCTATCTGTCCCATGCTAGACTCTATCTGGGGCTTAAGAACAGAGACAAGGGACAGTTTCCTTGTCTCTGTTCTTAAGCCCCTCTACTCTTGGTCAATCCCAAACATTAACTCTATCAATATGCACTTACTACCTATTACTGGGCAGAACACGGCTTCATCAAGTGGCAGGGCAAAAATAAATCACATCCCAATTCACATTACCAACACTTACCACATTTTACAATACACTTTACAACAACAACACTGGTGTCTTCAAGAGGGAAAATAACAATATGTCCATCTTCTTATATTTCCCCCTTCTTTAATAATGGTCATACTCGATCATCTGGATACCTGGAAGACACCAATACACTATACCACACATAGCATAACATTTTATTCAACAATAATGTATTTGTCTTTTCTTCTGTGGTATATATATATACATATATATATATATATATATATATATATATATATATATATATATGTGGTCCTACTTAGTTAGGATGCTGAAACCAAAATCAATAAAGTCCATTGTTTTTAACCTAGTAACAGTCCATTTGGTTAATTTGTCCATCAGACCAAGAATCTTTAAGACCCATTCGACCACATTCCTAAATAGTACAGTCCATCCCTGTAAGAGTAACCCATCATATCGAGGGCACAGTTCATCGTTCTCCATCAATTCATAGAATAGGGACATAGTCCTTTATCCTCCTATCAAAATTTTGAGGAGAGCATAGTCTTTTTAGCTCCACTTCTGTCCACCCGACTAGCTTATAATTCCTTAGGAGCAAAGTGCATTTTGGATTAAATACAGTTTTTAGCAAAGGGTGTGCATCCCTCTTGCAGCTGCAGTGTCCCTCAATACAAAAGGGAGATGCGCAATGTGCTCAACAAAACTTGTCAGGGGAATTCTTAAGTAATTTATGCTATATACAGTGGGGAGTCCCGGATATGTGGTCTTAGACCCACTGAACTATGGCCTTCAGGGACTTCAAACTGTCCTGCTTGATGGGTGCAACAAGCACAACGAGGCCTCCTTAGCATTCGACTCCATTTTCTCTCCCTTGTCCTTGGCCAGCTGCACTAAGACCCAGGTTTTCTTGACCTCCACTCTCCGCGCATACATGGCCAAATAAGCAATCTGATCCACACACACTACAGCTGGGTTGTCGGCGTCCTCCGACAGTTATGTGGTCCTCATCTCCGAGGAGCAACTATGGAAAATCAAGGCAGTCTCCCTGCCCTCATTCTTCAGATGGTCCTCTGGGCTTGGGGGTGTCAGGGGCTGCACTTCCACACACATTAACTCTATTGATAACTACTCATGCTGAACAGAACACAGCTTTATCACTAGAGTTGAGCGCGGTTCGTGGTTCTCCAGTTCTAAGCTCGAGTGATTTTTGGGGCTGTTCGAGATCGAACTAGAACTCGAGCTTTTTGCAAAAGCTCGATAGTTCTAGATACGTTCGAGAACGGTTCTAGCAGCAAAAAGCAGGGCTTTTTACAGCTACAGTGAGCAGGAGCCATCGCTGGCAGCCTGCCACAAGCTGGTAACCAAGATAAACATTGGGTATCCAAGCAAAGCGCTTTGGTTAGTAACCCGATGTTTATCTTAGTTACGTGCAGGAAGCCCACACTTCCCGCTCAGCTCACTCCGCCCCCTCCTGCCCGCGGCATGTACACATATACACACACACACGTACACATATATACACACACACACACACACACACACACACACATCTCCCTCCCCCCCCGCTCGGCTTACCTGCGGTGATGAAGTCCCGCCATCCCGACCTCAGCGCTGTCACTGTCCTCCATGGCCGCCGCTTGTCACATCACCTCTCGCTTCCGACCCGAGACGTCACGGACCTCTCGTGAGACTTGATGTGAAGGCGCCGGTCATTGACCTCAGTGACAGGGGCTGTCGGCAGTGCTGGAGATCAGCGCAGGTAATGTACCTCGCTGACAGCAGCACTTGTCATGCCCTGCAGTGACCTGGGCTGACCCATTGATGTTAGCTCAGGTCACTGCATTGCTCTCCCAGTCAATGGGGAACATCCTGCTCTTCATTGACTGGGACAGTGTGGATCGTCATGGCAACCCCTTGGATTACACCAGACCTGGATTTGTTTTTCATTCTAATAAATTGGTTAAAGAGGGAATGTTTTGGGGAGTGTTTTTTCAAATAAAAATGTGGTTGTCGTCTATTTTTTTTTTATTACTGACTGGGTTGGTGATGTCGGGTATCTGATAGACGCCTGACCTCACCAACCCCAGGGCTTGATGCCAGGTGACATTACACATCTGGTATTAACCCCATATATTACCCCGTTTGCCACCGCACCAGGGCGCGGGATGAGCTGGGGCGAAGCACCAGGATTGGCACATCTAACGGATGCGCCACTTCTGGGGCGGCTGCGGCCTGCTATTTTTAGGCTGGGGAGAGTCCAATAACCATGGACCTCCCTAGTCTGAGAATATCAGGCCCCAGCTGTCTGCTTTACCTTGGCTGGTAATCCAATTTTGGGGGACCCCTACGTGTTTTTTTTTAATTATTTATTTAATTTAAAATAACAGCGTGGGGTGCCCTCAGTTTTGGATTACCAGCCAAGGTGAGGTTGCCAGCTGTGGTCTGCAGGCTGCAGCCGTCTGCTTTACCCTAGCTGGCTACAAAACTAGGGGGAACCCTACGTCATTTTTTTTTCATTTTTTTGGCTAAATACAAAGCGAAGCACCCCTTAGTGCCACATGAAAGGCACCAAAGGGTGCTCCACTTTTTTCTCCACTTTTTTCTCCACTTGAGAAAAAATGGAGAAAAAGTGGAGAAAAAGTGGAGAAAAAAATGGAGAAAAAATGGAGAAACAGTGGAGAAACAGTGGAGAAAAAGTGGAGAAAAAGTGGAGAAAAAGTGGAGAAAAAATGGAGAAACAGTGGAGAAAAAGTGGAGAAAAAGTGCAGAAAAAAATGGAGAAACAGTGGAGAAAAAGTGGAGAATAAATGGAGAAAAAGTGGAGAAAAAGTGGAGAAAAAAATGGAGAAAAAGTGGAGAAAAAGTGGAGAAACAGTGGAGAAAAAGTGGAGAATAAATGGAGAAAAAGTGGAGAATTTTTTTCTCCACTTTTTCTCCACCTTTTCTCCATTTTTTCTCCACTTTTTCTCCACTTATTCTCCACTTTTTCTCCACTTTTTCTCCATTTTTTTCTCCACTTTTTCTCCACTTTTTCTCCACTTTTTCTCCACTTTTTCTCCACTTTTTCTCCACTTTTCCTCCATTTTTTTCTCCACTTTTTCTCCACTTTTTCTCCACTTTTTCTCCACTTTTTCTCCACTTTTTCTCCACTTATTCTCCACTTTTTCTCCACTTTTTCTCCACTTTTTCTCCACTTTTTCTCCACTTTTTCTCCACTTATTCTCCACTTTTTCTCCACTTTTTTCTCCACTTTTTCTCCACTTTTTGGAGAAAAAGTGGAGAAAAAGTGGAGAAAGAGTGGAGAAAAAGTGGATAATAAATGGGGAAAAAGTGGAGAAAAAGTGGAGAAAAAGTGGAGAAAAAGTGGAGAAAAAGTGGAGAAAAAGTGGAGAATAAATGGGGAAAAAGTGGAGAAAAAGTGGAGAAAAAGTGGAGAAAAAGTGGAGGATAAGTGGAGAAAAAGTGGAGAAAAGGTGGAGAAAAAGTGGAGAAAAAGTGGAGAAAAGGTGGAGAAAAAGTGGAGAAAAAGTGGAGAATAAGTGGAGAAAAAAATGGAAAAAAAGTGGAGAAAAAGTGGAGAATAAGTGGAGAAAAGTGGAGAAAAAGTGGAGAAAAAGTGGAGAAAAGGTGGAGAAAAAGTGGAGAAAAAGTGGAGAATAAGTGGAGAAAAAGTGGAGAAAAAGTGGAGAAAAAGTGGAGAAAAGGTGGAGAAAAAGTGGAGAAAAAGTGGAGAAAAAGTGGAGAAAAAAA
The DNA here is from genome assembly GCF_048569485.1 of Anomaloglossus baeobatrachus. Lineage (NCBI taxonomy): Eukaryota > Metazoa > Chordata > Amphibia > Anura > Aromobatidae > Anomaloglossus > Anomaloglossus baeobatrachus. The sequence continues at coordinate 407,118,769 of NC_134358.1, forward strand.
TGGAGAAAAAGTGGAGAAAAAGTGGAGAAAAAGTGGAGAAAAAAATGGAGAAAAAGTGGAGAAAAAGTGGAGAAAAAGTGGAGAAAAAAATGGAGAAAAAGTGGAGAAAAAGTGGAGAATAAGTGGAGAATAAGTGAAGAAAAAGTGGAGAATAAGTGGAGAATAAGTGAAGAAAAAGTGGAGAAAAAGTGGAGAAAAAGTGGAGAAAAGGTGGAGAAAAAGTGGAGAAAAAAATGGAGAAAAAGTGGAGAAAAAGTGGAGAAAAAGTGGAGAAAAAAATGGAGAAAAAGTGGAGAAAAAGTGGAGAAAAAGTGGAGAAAAAAATGGAGAAAAAGTGGAGAAAAAGTGGAGAAAAAGTGGAGAAAAAGTGGAGAAAAAGTGGAGAAAAAGTGGAGAAAAAAATTCTCCACTTTTTCTCCATTTATTCTCCACTTTTTCTCCACTGTTTCTCCACTTTTTCTCCATTTTTTTCTCCACTTTTTCTCCATTTATTCTCCACTTTTTCTCCACTGTTTCTCCATTTTTTTCTCTACTTTTTCTCCACTTTTTCTCCACTGTTTCTCCATTTTTTCTCCACTTTTTCTCCACTTATTCTCCACTTATTCTCCACTTTTTCTCCACTTTTTCTCCACTTTTTCTCCACTTTTTCTCCACTTATTCTCCACTTATTCTCCACTTTTTCTCCACTTTTTCTCCACTTTTTCTCCGTTCTTTTTCTATGGTCGGTCTACCCATTAGCTCTGCCATGCATACTGTAGCTCTACACCTACTGCACATGTTACTTTATGATTGACATCTCTTTTGTACCAGAGCTGTCTAAGCCTACTCTGACCCCATATTTGTCATTACTATATTGTCCTTGTACTGTATTATGACATTTGTATCATGTGTTTCATTTCTTGCTGTGTTGCAATTTTTTTGCTGCATCCCAATTGTACCTCTACATTGTTCGAGTTTATGTTATTGTTCCCTCACTCTTATGTGATACTGATTATTGTCATTTTTCATGATTACATGCAGATAAGTCCAATCTGACGAAGGCTCAGGCCGAAACGTCATTTGTAACTTGTTTTGGACAAAAACATATATGCTTATGAAAAAAAAATTTCTTAATACGGACCAATAAAGAGTGATTTTGCATTACTATCCATTGTGACTTACTGACTTAGTCTGGGAGATATAGAGTGCCGAGGTTACTCACTAATTTTATCTATTATTACCTCTGAGCACCTATATACCAGTGAGCAGAGCTTCCTCTACAGTAGTTCTCCTGATTAGGCATGCCCTTACCTCATGAGCAGGGCATTGCAGCTTTGGTAGCAACCATTACGACATGGACTCTGCTGCTGTGGACCCGGGGAGAGTGAGTGTAGATTCATTGCACCCACACTCCTCACATGAAGGGTCCGCACTCCTAGAAAATGGGGGATACGTTCCCTGAGTGTCTCCCCCCCATATTCTAGACGGTCCAGAGTCGTCGTTGGACCCCTTTATTTTTTTTCTTACAATAAATTGGTGAAAGAGGAAATGTTTTGGGGACTGTTTTTTCAAATAAATTTCTTTTGTCGATTTTTTGTTTTTGTTAGTACTGACAGTTTATGATGTTGGGTATCTAATAGACGCCATGACATCACAAACTGCTGGGCTTGATCTCAGGTGACTTTACAGCTAGTATCAACCCGATTTATTACCCCGTTTGCCACTGCACCAGGGCACGGGATGAGCTGGGGTGAAGCGCCAGGATTGGCGCATCTAGTGGATGCGCCACGTCTGGGGTGCCTGCGGCCTGCTATTTTTAGGCTGTGAAGGCCCAATAACTATGGACCTTCCCACCCTGAGAATACCAGACCACAGCTGTCCGCTTTACCTTGGCTGGTGATCCAATTTGGGGGGGACCCTACTTTTATTGTGTAATTATTAATATTTATAAAATAATTATAAAAAAGAGCCTGAGGGGACCTCCACATTGGATCCCCAACCACGGTAAAGCTGCCAGCTGTGGTTTTCAGGCTACAGCTGTCTGCTGTACCCTAGCTGGCTATCAAAAATGGGGGACCCAATGTCATTTTTTTTTTTTAACTATTTTTTAAATAGAAAAAATTAATGGGCTTCCCTGTATTTTGATTGACAACCAAGGTAACGGCAGGCAGATGGGGGTGGCAACCCATAGCTGTCTGCTTTATCTGCGCTGAGAATCAAAAATACCGCGGAGCGCTACGTCATTTTTTTAAAGATTTATTTTTACAGCACTGTGATGTCCAGCAATCAAAATACAGGGAAGCCCATTTTATTTTTAGTTATTTAAATAAATAATTAAAAAAAATATATATGGGCTCCCGCTGCATTTTTTGTATTGCTAGCTAAGGGTAATCCAAGCAGCTACTGGCTGCTAACCCCCACTGCTTGGTGTTACCTTCACTGGCAATGTAAAATCCAGGGAAGCATTTTTTATTTTTTTTGCCAAAAAACTACAAAAAAAGGACGTGAGCTTCGCCATATTTTTGTATGCTAGCCAGGTATAGCAGGCAGGTGCTGGAAGAGTTGGATACAGCGCCAGAAGATGGCGCTTCTATGAAAATGCCATTTTCTGAGGCGGCTGCAGACTGCAATTCTCAGCAGTGGGGCCCAGAAAGCTCAGGCCAACCTGTGGTGCGGATTCCAATCCCCAGCTGCCTAGTTGTACCTGGCTGGACACAAAAATGGGGCAAAGCCTACGTCATTTGTTTTCTAATTATTTCATGAAATTCATGAAATAATAAAAAAAGGGCTTCCCTTTATTTTTGGTTCCCAGCCGGGTACAAATAGGCAACTGGGGATTGGGGGCAGCCGTACCTGCCTGCTGTACCTGGCTAGCATACAAAAATATGGCGAAGCCCACATAATTTTTTCAGGGGGCAAAAAACTTCTGCATACAGTCCTGGATGGAGTATGCTGAGCCTTGTAGTTCTGCAGCTGCTGTCTGTCTGTATGGAGAAGAGCAGACAGCAGCTGCAGAACTACAAGGCTCAGCATACTCCATCCAGGACTGTATGCAGAAGTTTTTTGCCCACCAAAAAAATGACGTGGGCTTCGCCATATTTTTGTATGCTAGCCAGGTACAGCTGGCAGCCACGGGCTGCCTCCAACCCCCAGTTGCCTATTTGTACCCGGCTGGGAACCAAAAATATAGGGAAGCCCGTTTTTTTTAATTATTTCACTTATTTCATGAAATAATTAAAAAACAAATGACGTGGGCTTCGCCCCATTTTTGTGTCCAGCCGTGTACAACTAGGCAGCTGGGGATTGGAATCCGCAGCACAGGTTAGCCCGAGGTTTGTGGGCGCCTCTGCTGCGGATTTCAGTCAGCAGCCGTCCCAGAAAATGGCGCTCTCATAGAAGCGCCATCATCTGGCGCTGTATCCAACTCTTCCAACAGCCCTGGAGCCGGGTGGCTTGTTGGGTAATCATGAGTTAATACTGGCTTTGTTTTACCAGCCAGTATTAAGCCAGAGATTCTTAATGTCAAGCACGTTTGACCCGGCCATTAAGAATCTCCAATAAAGGGTTAAAAAAAAGACACCACACAGAGAAAAAATACTTTAATAGAAATAAATACACAGACACATTAGAGACTCCATCTTTATTACCCCCTGTCAGCCCTCCACGATCCTGCTCTTCTGTCTTCTTTCTTTCTAGTGTAGTAGTAGTGACGATTGTAGTGAGGATGAGATTCACCAGCTCATCACTTGGGGCTGGGGAACCTCCATCCTCACTACAATCATCACTAGTGTAGTAGTAGTGACGATTGTAGTGAGGATGAGGTGCACCAGCTCATCACTTGGGGCTGGGGAACCTCCATCCTCACTACAATCATCACTACAATCGGGAAGCAGCATGCAGCCATCACTCCGTGAGTGATCAGTGCTGGCTGCTAGCGGTAACGCTGACAGACGCGTTACCATAGCAACGGTGCTCTCGGAGCCGCGGTTAGCGGTGATGTCACCGCTAACTGCGTTGCTATGGCAACGGTGATCTCCGTTAATGACCGGCTGTGTCAGCCGGTCCCTAACGGAATGGGGAGTCGACCGTGTGCTAGAGCATGTCGCTGGTACACGGCGATACACATATGTGCACCGTGTACCGGAGAGATGCACTCGCAGGTCCTACATGACGTGTCATAGTCATGTGACCAGTCTGTAGCCAATGAAATAATAGCCACGTGACTGGTCACATGGCTATTTTGACGTCACGATAGGTCCTGCATCTCTGCTGGCAGTGCAGGTCACCGGGAGGATTCAGCGATCATCAAATGGAATAGCGGCAGGAGACAGAGTGCAGAAGGGATCGCGAGGACCGGTAAGTGTTATGGCAATGTTTATTAACTGTTTGTGTACATTTATCATGCATTTTTATGTGTTTGTGATTGCCTCCCATTCTAGCCTATACGTTCGAGTTCGGTTCGTCGAACGTTCGACGAACCGAACTCGAACGGGACCCCCGTTCGGCGAACCGGCCTCGAGCCGAACCGGGACCAGTTCGCTCATCTCTATTTATCACATGGCAGTGCAAAACATTATAATATATCACATCACAATTCACATTAACAAAACTTATCACATTTTACATTACATATTACTACGAGGATAACACTGGTGTTTTCAATGGGGAACATGGAAATATGTACATCTCCTTACACGCTATATCGGTATAAAGTATATACTGTATGTGTGTTCATAACAGTTAAGGTCAGAGACAGAAAAATGCTCTTGTGCAAGCACAATATATGGGCCCTTTGCAGTCCAATAGCTCATCATAAGGTACAATGTTCCCTGCGTTGGTAGTGCAAATGGCCCCCTTACCTCTAATTTGTATCTATTTATAATTTTCCCAATTTAGTTGACCACAATTATATTTGTGATTTTAACAGATTTATTATATAGATTATTTAATAATAACTACTTAAAGTCAAACTGTCTGCTGATGCATCCTGCCCAATCCATTTACACCGTGTATCAGACACTGGATGTGTGATTTCTGCTAGGTAGGTTTTACTCTAAAAAGCTGAGGCATTTCAGAGAAAAATATTCTTTTAATCGTCGCTGGAGTCCGAGCCATGCTTTAGAATAGTGGGACAGATGGATTCCCGGCGGCTTCTCTCCACCTGCCGTCCTTGACCGACATGTCTCTCCATATATAAAAACAAAGAGTCTGGTACTGCGCTAAAGGACTTCAGGTTCTGTAGGCACTACTGAATGTAATCTGGACCAGGGATTGGAAGCCCAATATAGTGCAACAGCAGTAGTGCTCAACCCGTAAGGAGGATGGCAACATAAAATCCAGTTTTGTAGAAAGAAAATGGTGTCACTCACCAATGTGTTAAAATGTTCTTTATTCCTTATTCCATTAAAACAAGTGGGTGATGGATGCAGGTCACGTCGGGATGACTGCCTTTTCGAGCGTGATCATGCTTCAACAGGTCCTGACCATTCTTGTGATTGACAGCACTCACTCCTAGAGCAAATGCTGACTGGTAGGTGTGCACATGAGCACTAGCAGTGGCTGTGCCAACCGCATGTGCACACAATCGCTGAGCACATTCTCCTTCTCGGTTCCTTTTTGCTGATGTCACTCATACACCAGGGGCAGTATTTGTTCTATGAGTGAGCGCTGTCCATAACAAGCTAGAATCCAGTTCATGGACAGCCCTTGGGTGTATGAAAGCCTCTTCATTTGCATATAGATTAAACCTTATTTTAACAAGCACTGTACCAATAACAGGTGCACTGCTAGTATTGCTTTTATAGAGGTAAAGTAACCTATATCATTGTATAATCTAAAAAGCATTTTTGGGTTGACAAACCCAGTATAATGTATCACTCAATCCATTTATGTTGTAAAATGTAATGAATGTGTACAGCACTAAAAACAGAAACCTTGGAGGCACTATGGACCTTGGTTAGTCTATGAAGCTTTTGAAAGCAGAATTGCTAATTTGAGAAATTTAGAAATATTTTGAAAACATAGGCTTTTGGACTCTTGACATTTTTTTTTTGCATATCTGGAAGTATATGTTAAAGGGGTATTTACAGAAACCCAGAAACTGATGTTATCCCCTATCCTGCGATCAGACACCCATCAATCCTGAGAAACTGGCTTTAGAGAAGCCGGTATTCATTCTCTTTGTGACCGCTACAAATAGCTAAATGCTGTCCTTGACTTTCACTGGCAGTCTCATAGACAGTGAATCGAGTGAAGCTTGAGCGTGCGCACCTCAGCTCATTTTAAGACTATTACTGGTCCAGGGTCTTGGCATCCTGAGCCTTGGAAATATCCTGGGATCCAAACTACTTGTTGAGCTCCAAAATATCACTTCTATTCTTATATAAATATATATAAATTCTTATATATTCTTAGATAAAGAATCACTTTTGATTGTGGACATAACCCTAAGAGAACCAGTCGTACATGACAGTTGCCCTTTGTTGTTTTTTTACCTAGTGTAAATACTGCTCTCACCCTGACTCTAACATTGTTTTTCCTCTGTTCCTGCTCGTCACTATTCCTGAGGTATCATCTCTTCTTCCCTGTATGTAATCCAAGTCTTTTTAGCCAAATTCGCATGCTCTGATCTGAAGAAACGTCATTGTGGAGGGAGGGAAAGAAGATGAGCTCACCTATTATGAATCTACTGTGTTATCGTGTCTGTGATAATAATGAGACAACTGAAAAGTCTTGTATTAGACCTAGTGGCCAAAAGACATATGATACAAGTTTTATTTATTTTTATACAGTGAGATTGAAAATTGAAAAAAAACCATGAAAAATAAATGAAATAAATATAACATAAAAACCTGAAGATTAGGATATTTTCTGAAAACTTTTAATTTTTGATCCCATTGTGCGTGTCGATATTTATTCAATAAATTGTACATTTACACACACAATAGCTGTAATATTACCTTTCTGTCAGTGCTAATAAAGAATATTCTTTTTTATAGTACTGATGGGCACTCATCTTCCATAGATTTACCTGCTGGAGTTAATATAGAGGCTAATTGCTATTACATCGGGACAATATACAAGAAGAGCTGGAGCATGTGACAGCTAGCCGCCTTTGATGTTGTACGCTCAGATGAGCTTTGTTTATGCAACAAAAAGAGTTGAGGAACTCTGGGATTCTGGCAGAAGAACTTGTAGATATTTACTGGCGACAGTCTGCAGCCATTCCTTTCACTTGGAGCATGTGCTGATGGATTAAAACAGAAAACAGCCACTAAAGAGTCAGTTGCCTTAATCAAAGACAGCTCGGCTCAGGACTGCAGCCTCTATACTGAAAAGACATGTCCAGATTAACTCAAGACCTAGCTTAGCCCATGTCTCTTCGAGGAAAAGGCATTATTCCATTGTCCCGTAATGGCTTACTACAGCAAATTCATGTTATTTTTAATCCTTTAAATATTTTTGTGTCTGAACAAAATAAGATAAGAGATGGAATGCTCTTTGTGCAATATCGGGAATGTGATGATGGAGGGTTATAAATGACAAAAACATCATTTTGTACCCTATCGTGATTATTGGCTTATGGATAACAGGGGTTGTATTTATTGTAGAAATTCCATGGACTCAGGTTCTTTTTCAAATAAAAGTCCCCACTGACCGGACCAGTAAGATATACCTTTGCTTTATGCTATGGCATTTCCTAAATTCTTGCTCATGTTGTACACTGTAATAGGTTCTATAGGAAAATATGCCATTGCTATAAATGGAAATCTAAGCTGATAGCTAATTTTCACAGGACTCTATAGTACTTTTATATTGTTCAATAACCAAATATGAAATTCAGTTGATGTTTCTTTGAGGGCATTTTATGCACTTACTGGGCCTCATTTATCTACCATCTAACAGAAAAATTACCTTTTGGCCATTGCAGCATTCATTGTTCCAGAACAATTTCAGGAATCAGAGTTGAGATCTGATTTGTTGTCTATCAACCACAAGTCCAGTTTTCATCTTAGTCCTTGTGCGCACGCCGCCTTTTTTGCTGCGTTTTTGGGTGCAGTTTGTTGTCCTAAACTGCATGCAGTCCTTCCCCATCAAAGTCTATGAGAATTCAGAAAGGCTGTGCACATGTTGGGTTTTTTTGTCTGCAGTTTTGGGTGTGTGTAGGCCCAGGGATTCTGAGCCTCTTCAGGGATGCCACAGGGTTTCTTCAATATGGCAACAGGTACTGTTAGTTTTGTATATGTCGTGACGCCACTCACTGGTTGTGGTCAGGGATGTGAGTGACCGCCACTGCCGGTTTTTACGAGCGTCTGGGGTTGATGAGGTATACAGCCAGATGATGTAGCCTCCCGTGATTGAAGCAGGCCCCAGGGGCGCGGGTGAGCAGAGAAGCGGGTCCAGGAATAACACAGGCTGAGTCCAAAAGTCTTTAACTGATTTTTACTCACTCAGATGTTGCTATGAGCTGACCCGGACATTGCTGTGATGAACCAGATAGGACAGGGGCTCGTTCGGGCCAGTCTGAGGGTAACCAGTTAGCTCGCCTTCCTAGCACTTCTGTGTTCGGATAACCCCCTGACTTGAAGTACCATGGGGTCTCTCCAGGGAGTCACAACTGCCTTTTCACCCCTGTGTTTGGTCCGTTTGCCGGCAGCGTGGACCAGGTGAGATGGCTTCAAGCTCTGTCTCCTTATGGGTCCCTGCGTTGCTGCTGAGGCTCGGACTTTGTGTGGTTGGTGAGGTACTTGTAGTTACCCTCACCGGCAGGCTTACCAGATAGTTAAACTGGAATCTGTTCTAGGGACCTGTCCCCGTATGTGCCTAGTCACCCCGGACACTTCACTCTGACTGACTGCCCAGGTCACCGTTCTCCTCCGCCAACTGTGACTACACCGCGCAGGGTCTGACTAGTGGCCTCGCGCGTATCACCTCGTGACTGCCACGCTCCACTACCAGACTGGCTCTTCTCTCTTCCTGACAACCTCTGCACTTTAGCTCCCAGCCCCTCTGCTCCACCTTTTGAAAAGATTTGAAAGCTAGCCCCCTCTGGAGACTACCCAAGGGTCCCCTCTAAAGGTGTGGGAGACCTGGTTGCTATGTGTCTGTGTGCACACACTTCGTTCTGGCCCTTAGGATTACCTGGAAGTACTGTCCCAGCATGGGTGCAGTACTAAGTGGTGCCTGACTGGGTCAGGGGCACCACAGGTGCAGGAAAAAAGAAGCAGCATGTCAATTATTCCTTCGTTTCTCTGTGTTTTCACCCATTGACGTCAATGAAGTCATGAACAAACTTATGGAAAAATGCAGGTAGCTATTTTTTTGCGTTTCATTGCGTTTTACCCATGTTATCCCGTGTTTTCTCCCTGCATTTTGGTGGACTAGCAGATCAATTCCCCACTGACTCAGGATCTGCGGGGGATTGATCCACAGTATCTAGCCAGATGCTAGTCTCTATGTAAAGTCCATGGGGACCAGAAAACAACGCAAAGGGGTAGGAGCAAGCCCTTCATACTTACCGATCACTGGGGAGGCTTCCACACTGCTCCCATGGCAGCTCTTTGTTCTTCCTGCGCTGGCCGCTCATTAGGCTCATACATATTCAGTGCTTCTCCCGACCACTGGAGAGTGTGATTGGTTGCAGTCAGATGTGCCACCACGCTGAGTGACAGCTGTCTGACTGCAACCAATCACAGACACCAGTGGGTGGGTCTATATCATACAGTAAAATAAATAAATAAATCGTTTAAAAAAAATGGCGTGTAGTCCCCTCAATTTTAATTCCCAGCCAAGATAGAGTCTCGCAGGTGGGGGCTGATATTCTCAGACTAGGGAGGCTTATGGTTATTAGGCTGCCCCCCAGCCTAAAAATATCATCCTGCAGCCCACCGGAATTGTCACATCCATTAGATTTTACAATCCCAACACTTTACCGCCTCTTTCCGATTGCCCTGGTGCAGTGGCAATCAGGGTAATAAGGAGATAATAGCAGCCCATAGCAGCCATTAAGTCCTAAATTACTGATGACAGGTATCTAAGAGACACCCCCATCATTAATCTGTAAGTGAAAGTAAATAAACACCCCAAAAATCCTTTATGTAAAATAAAAGACAAAAAGCACCCTCTTTCATCACTTTTATTAATCCCCCATACAACCCTCCAGGTCCAAAGTAATCCACACAAGGTCCCACGACACTTCCACTACTGCTACATCTGACAGTCTCAGCAAGCAGCCATAAAGCATGACTGCCCACTGTGAGGTGACTCACTCAGGGGAGCCTTCCACCTGCAGCTCAGTTAAGTGACAGCCTGATTTGCGGTTGCAGCTGGACTCCAACTGTGACAGCAAATCAGGAGAGTGACAGAAGTGAGCTGTGCGATCAGATCATCGCAACATCACTCAGGTTAGATGCAGCCAAAGGGTGTCAGAATGATCTCGGGTGAACCTGTGACATCACTGACGCAATACCCGTGGTAATGTGGGGCAGGTAACTATGACATCAGGGGTTCACCTGCATTCATTCTTACACCCTGTGGCTGCGACTAATCTGAGTGATGTCGCACTGATCGTGCAGCTCACTTCTGTCACTCTGGTGATTTGCTTTCACAGGTGGGACTCCAGCTGTGGCTGAAAATCACCTGAGTGATGTCACTGCTGATCGCGTGGCTCACTTTAGTCACTCGGGTGATTTGCTGTCACAGGGGGAGGACTCCAGCTCTGGCTGCTGCAGATATAGCAGTTACACAGAGCTCATGAATATGTTGGACTACCTGGCAGCAGGACAAGTAGTCCTCAAATGATAATCTACTGCTGATTAAACAGTGATTTTATCAAAACTACACTAAGCAGCCCAGTAAATGACACAGTGCTGGAATCAGGATCCCTGCCCATACATCATGCTGCTCTCAGATCAGGTGGCAAAAACCTTGTGAAAATTCTGTTTAAAGGGCTTTTCTCATGAACAAAGTATATTTGATGTATTACATTTTTTTTGTTTCCTGTGCTGAGATCATTTTAGATATGTTCCCCTGCTATGTACTGTGTCTGTGTCTGACTAAGTTGGAACATGGTTGGAACATAGCAAATTTGCAACGGGAGGAAGAATATATATTTATATAAATGATATAGCAGTGGCTTGTAGCTGCTGCTTTCTATGAGGTAAAACATTACCTTGCCTGTTTTATCACATGAGAGTGTTTGTTCCTTGTCTCCAATCCCCTGAGCTTATCATAAATCAAGTCAGTTAGGGGTGCTTCACACACAGCGAGATCGCTACTGAGATCGCTGCTGAGTCACGGTTTTTGTGACCTCATTAGCGATCTCGCTGTGTGTGACACTGAGCAGCGATCTGGCCCCTGCTGTGAGATCGCTGCTCGTTACACACAGTGCTGGTTCGTTTTTTTATTGTTGCTCTCCCGCTGATAAGCACACATCGCTGTGTGTGACAGCGAGAGAGCAACAATCCTGAATGTGAAGGGAGCATCTGACAGCCTGCGGTAAGCTGTAACCAAGGTAAACATCGGGTAACCAAGGTGGTTACCCGATATTTACCTTCGTTACCAGCCTCCGCAGCTCTCACGCTGCCAGTGCCGGCTCCTGCTCCCTGCACACGCTAAGTTAAGCGGTGTGAGCTGGTAACTAAGGTAAACATCGGGTAACCATACCCGACGTTTACCTTAGTTACCAGTGTCCGCAGCTTCCAGACGCCGGCTCCGTGCAAGCGCAGCGTCGGTTGCACGTCGCTGCTGGCTGGGGGCTGGTCACTGGTCGCTGGTGCAATCTGCCTGTTTGACAGCTCACCAGCGACCATGTAGCAATGCAGCAGCAATCCTGACCAGGTCAGATCGCTGGTCGGATCGCTGCTGCATCGCTAAAGTGTGAAGGTACCCTTAGGCAACATAGAGCCGGCTGTCAATCAGCATGAAGTCGGCAGTCATGCCCCATTAACAGAGCAGAGCAGAAAGGAAACTGCTGCTGTATCAATGTGATGTAAGCAGGACCTGCAAAATTACCGGCACATATGGGTCAAAGCTGCGCAGAACAGGCAAGTAGTTAGCAAATACTAGTTGCCCACTAAGCCCCAAAATAAAAATTAAAAGTCTTGCACAACCCCTTTAAATACATAGTTTCCCAGTCTGTTACGTATCCTCATTTACTTTGTTGTATGAATATTCAGATTTCATATTCAGATGCAGAAGAGCCATGTTTGTCAATGATCTGTGTATATCTATACACCCAGTACAGAACAGTTTCATTACAGTATTGGCCAGAATTGAATATATTCGGAATAGAAGATCAGAATTATCCAGACTGATTCATAGATGTATCCTAATATGACCGCCCTATATAAAAGGCTATATCGGTCACAAAATGTCCAAGATACAAACATTTTTTTTCATGGCTTTCTACATTTCTCCTTGCCAGAGTTCCTTCTAGTTTTAATGTTGTGGCAGTTGTGGTAAGTCTCATGTTAGAATTATTCCATTGATCTCTATTTTCTCCTTGTACCTTTTCCCGGTGCTGTGTAATCTTTTAATGTCATGCCAAGAGTCAATGTTTGCCTTTGTAAATATGATAAACCTTATACAAAGATATTTGTGTACACAGCCTCTTACGGTCATTACAAATCAACGCACAAAGGGATAAGTGCTTCACACGTGAAAATAAACACGGGGTAGAAAGCTCTTTCTAGATGAACATGAAAAGACTTGATCAATATGGAGGCAGGCAATATGTAAGGTGGCAGGAATCCAAACCTCCATAACAGCCATCCGAAATTTACCAGTTCCAAGGTATTTACCAAGTTCTACTTTATTATGTGCTATGGTGATATTAACTATTAATCTGGCAGACTACAGTGTTCTTACACAACTGCAGAGTTCTCCACTGTTATTTCAGTGTTTTCAGGAATTCTTTTTTATCGTCTAAATTTCTGTTGTTTTGTACATGACTTACAGGGCAGTGCATCTTTTATCTAGAAATATTAAATAAAACCTACAGTTGCAATCAAAATTATTATTATGATTTATTATTATAGCGCCATTATTCCATGGCGCTTTATATGGGAAAAAGGCACATACATAGACAAGTACAATAATCGTGAACATTTCAAGGCACAGACTGGTATAGGAGGAGAGAGGATCCTGCCCACGAGGGCTTAAAGTCTACAGGGAGTGGATTTAGGATTATTCAACCTCCTTTGCAAAGTGGTAAAAATGGTCTGATCATGTAAAAAATTCCTATTTGGATTTATTAAATTATCCACAAATGATCCAGACAAAGATAGGGAAAGGTACAGCACTAATGTATTTTGGAAAAGGTTTTGATCCGTAACTTCTTCATAATGTGCCCAATTTCTATTTTTCATTTTCATTTTTTGCTCCCCTTCTTCCCAGAGCCATAATTTTTTTTATTTGTGTCCACATGCACGTTTGTGGATGTAATGCTGCATCCCTGCATGCCTTGTTCTCCTGCAGGGATGCGCTCTGACTCACCGCCGTGGTCAGGTCCTTCCACGCTGCCCAGCGTCCCTGTATCTCCTCTAAGTGGGCTTCTACTCCTCCCGCCTCCCGGAGTCTTTCCACGCATCATAGGACCTCCAGGAGTGCTTCTAAGGCACGCGCATGCTGATGACCTTCACTTAAAGGGCCAGCGTGCCACTTCTAGGAAGTGCCTCTCAGCCTATCATTTAGAACCCACAGTTCTGTTAGTCAGTTGATTCTGTCTATTTAGGTGTCAGGTCATCCTGTCCTGCTCATACCTGTCCTGCTTGTACCTCTCCTGTCCTATCCTGTCCTGTACCTGTTCCCAGACCATCCTGCCTGTTTGCACCTGGGTCCAGCATGCCTTGCTCATACCTAGCTACCAGCTCATCCTTCCTGTTGGCACCTGGTTCCAGTCCTGTCCTGCCCATACCTGGCTACTAGCCTAACCTGCCTGTTGGCACTTGATTTCAATCCTGTCCCGCCTGTGACTTTGCCTATCTGTCCTGCCCTGCTAGTGCAAGACACTCTGCCTGTCCCTCCTGCCTATGTTGTCTGCCTTGAGCCACCCTGGTGGTCCCGTCAGCTCCTGCTTCCGCCCCTGTCCTGGCAGTCAGCTGCCACAGTCCCGGCAGTCACGTTCTCTGAAAAAGGCTCCAGAGGTCACTGTTTGTCAGTGCTATCTATAGAATTTCTCACGATCGTATAGCACTGGTACATATTTATTGATAACATTGCATATTCTCGAAACTGCAACCTACAAAGTGTAGACAAAACAAAAGGTGTTTTCTCATTAACAGCGACCATATATATCAGTTTTAGAGCAATGCTAAATTGGAACTTTATTGTGATTACCCTGAGGAAGAGTTGACTTTGACATGGAAACGTGTTGGGAATAAACTACAATCTAAGGGATTTCTATACATCTGAATCCCGTGAATTTTTCAATCAGCAGCACAGCACAATTGCATATCTCCCTTTGGTACATACTTGCAACTTGACTTTTTCAGGTCATGTTGCCCAGTCGCCACAGATCACAATTACATGTATATTTCCATCTCTATGACATGAACTGTTAGCCTTAATGAGAATTTGGTTATCTCTGATGCTCACTACAAAAACATACATTTGCACTCACTCCCTTACTGGGGTTATTCTCTTGAGCTAAAACTAAGGCGGGCTTTGCACGTTGCGACATCGCAAGCCGATGCTGCGATGTCGCACGCGATAGTCCCCGCCCCCGTCGCAGGTACGATATCTTGTGATAGCTGGCGTAGCGAAAATTATCGCTACGCCAGTTTCACATGCACTCACCTGCCCTGCGACCGTCGCTCTGGCAGCGACCCGCCTCCTTCCTAAGGGGGTGGGTCGTGTGGCGTCATAGCGACGTCACATGGCAGGCGGCCAATAGCGGCGGAGGGGCGGAGATGAGCAGGATGTAAACATCCCGCCCACCTCCTTCCTTCCGTAGAGCCGCCGGCGGCAGGTAAGGTGAAGTTCCTCGCTCCTGCGGCGTAACACACAGCGATGTGTGCTGCCGCAGGAATGAGGAACAGCATCGTACCATCGCTGCAGCAAAATTATGGAAAAGTCGGAGCTTGCAACGATGATGCGATAACGAAGCTTTTGCGCTCATTTATCGTATCATCTAGTATTTACACACTACGACATCGCAAGTGACGCCGGATGTGCGTCACTTTCGATTTGACCCCACCGACATCGCACCTGCGATGTCGTAGTGTGCAAAGCCGCCCTAACACTTGAGGGAGAGCCCTAAAAGGAGAAGTGGAGGAGCTTAGTTCAGAGGTAACTTTCAGTTAGTGGCAGTTGGTCAGTGTGTGAGGTGAACTGAGGAGCGTACTGAGGAGAGATCCTGTCCTGAGGTAATCTCTACAACCTCTGGAGGAGCCAGCTACACTTGTCAGGGTATCAGTCCCTAGGTCACTGGTGCCTTCAAGGTCGTTGACAAAACCGAGAGACTGCAGCGTTTTTACAAGGGTCAGTTAAAATCCTGGGAGCAAAGTGACACGTGTGAGTCTGGAAGCTTCTAGAAGAAATAGAAAGTCTTCCTTCAGGACTCCAGTCAATTGCTCGCCAGAAGAGATAATCAGTCCAGATTGTTCTTGTCTTGGGAATCCCAGGTTACCAAGATACCTATTCCCAGGTAGTGAAATTGTGACAAAGGAAGAGTATGCCATCACTAAACAGCAGAGGAACCAACTCTCATCAGGGCAGGAATTACCCCATCATTGTATGCTGTGTTATCACCCTGCAGAGCTTCAGTAAAAGGTAAAAGCTCCCAGTCCTGTCTCTGGCTGATTTATTGCCTGCTGCACCATCACTACCTCAACACATCCCCCAGGACCAAGCCCTAGTTGGGGGGGCAAGAGGCCAACCCTGTGGCACTGTGCATCACCACCTAACTCCTGGGGCCCACAAGCAGTGACCGGCCATACCACAGCCGAACATCCCAACAGGCATCACAAACATTTTTCTTTGTCTCCTTTTTAAAGCCTATCACTCGCGCCGGGTATGACCACATCCCCGCTCGGAGCCAGCGCCGTGACATCAGAAGCCTCCGGGGCGGCACATTGACATTGTACTTTTCAAATTGCAGAAAATTTTCTAGCATGGAGAGATGCAACTATGTAATATCAATATCCCATAATTTTTAAAGATCTTTGCTTCTACCAGTACTTGAAGATATATTTGCATACAGACAACTGACCATTGTCATTCATATTTGACACCAAACCATAAGTCATTACCGCAGAGAAAGATCCCGTTCTTAGGGTTTCAAATACGTGGGATAAATTAGAGTTGCCTGTTGTTTTATCGCCTATAGAAATCTAGGAAGAAAGCCGCCTCTCCAACTTATTGACACTTATGTGCACTTTTCTGTAGAAAGGTGGGAGTCCAAAGTGAATGTTCCTGTGCTTAAATAATTTTTACTTTTATTTTTTAAATCAATGGTACACAGAAAAATAAGCAACTCTGTAATATAATTTATCAGAGAAATTTGCTTCTTTCACGTCTTTTCTAAAATATGTAAAATCTGTATTCAGTGAAGACTTTCCCATTGCTGAGATAGGAAATGGCAGCTGTTACAGATGAGATTCTAGGACGATGGGAGGAGGAAGGGGCTAGAGGCAGAGGGAGGAGCTAGAGACAGAGGGAGGAGCTATAGGCAGAGGGAGGGGCTAGAGGCAGAGGGAGTGGCTAGAGGCAGAGGGAGGAGCTAGAAGCAGAGGGAGGAGCTAGAGGCAAAGGGAGGATCTAGAGGCAGAGGAAGGGGCTAGAGGCAGAGGGAGGGGCTAGAGGCAGAGGGAAGAGCTATAGGCAGAGGGAGGAGATATAGGCAAAGGGAAATGCTAGAGGCAGAGGGAGGAGTTTGACACAGAGGGAGGGGCTAGAGGCAGAAAGAGGAACAAAAGCAAGAAGGACAAACTACAGGCAGAAAGAGGATCAAGAGGCAGACAGACATTCTACTTCAAGTTCTCCTGAAAAAACAGGAAATGTTCTCCATAGAACTTTATGAGCACCAACTGGCATCTCATATTTCACCACTGTAAACATTTCTACTCATTGAAGACAGAATTTACATGTGGAATGATAATTTGGGGAGTGAAATATCAATTCAGGAGGAGAAAACATCAATATATTTTAACATGTACTATAGATTTATGACAAAAAAAAATTAAAATAACGGTTACACTTTAATCAGAAATATCTGTTGAAATTCCCTGTAACAAGCAAATAATGTATGCAGTTACATTGGAAATGGTCATGATGATGTATAAGCAAAAATGTCACAAATCCCAAAGTTTACCCTTCAGATTCCTAAGCTTGTATACCTTCCAACAGTGTAGCTGAATGATATGGCTGAGCCATGGTGCAGATTATCCAGCCAGTTGGAATGATCCAGACCAGAGTAATAATGTAGTAATGAAAGCGGGTCCATTTCTTTTAAGGAGGCCACATACCTGGTCTTGGACAAAGATTCTTCAGTGCTGAGAAGAAATCATTTATAAGATTATGACCCATTTTTGGGTTTGCTGTGTACAGGAGAAGCTTCACTAATGCTATTTATACCTGTTAACGGCTGTGATTATGAAAGGCGCGATGATCAGCCGCCCTGTATTTATTGCCTATCAAATTCTACTATATTTTTTGAAAAATTAGAGATAATTTCTTATAAGTATTATGTACCATTGGTAGAATTGGGATATAGCTGCAGGCACAAGTGAAGTTGACTTAACGTGTAGACTGGAGATTAGTGTTTATACATAAACAGACATGAGAATGCTTGAAATTGTTGAACCCATCATTTATCACTGAATTGCACTGTGCAAAGTTCAATGTAGCCGATATAATAAATCAAATAATAGTGATTTACACTGATAGATCCCAACAAAGGAATATATCAACGTCCAATATTAAACATTCTGACTTATTGTCAATTCAGCCAAAGTGAGCAATTAGTGTAAGTTACAGAGTTAAATATATCAGACTGCATGCAGGACTAGTATTTTTGCTGCCTAAAGCAAAAAGTAATATATAAATACATAATGCAATGTGCTGTAGTAGATTGCTGCCCTTTGTACTTTGGCAGGCCATACTAATAGTGTGTACTTATGCACGTACTGCAAGGTTACACTAATATGCTTCCTACGTTGGATACTTCTAAGTACATAAGACATTCCAAAGGGGACTTGTAATGTCTGTGATCTCTACTCTTGTACTGGAATTACTGGTGGATTTTCTGCTATTGTTTTCTTAAATAAGACGAAACGCTGAATTATTTTTAATATTGCCAACTTATTAGATCAGCAGCACATTAGCAAATACACATGGTTTTGATCTATTTTATGGCATGGTTATAATATAAAAATGTAAGGGAAGGCATGCATGACAAATATGATTAGTGCACATGCACATCTCTACAGCATCCCAAGAAATATGCAGTTATAATGAACTCAGTGCTTGGATTCTTATTGTTGTTATTTTAGTTCATCATTCCTACATACAGCCATGGAAGAAAGTATTGGCACCCTTATAATTGTTGCAGAACATGAAGTATTTCTCCCAGAAAATTATTTAAATTACACATGTTTTGTTATACACATATTTATTTCCTTTGTGTGTCTTGGAAAAAAAACATTCTGCAAAAAAAGGTAAATTGGACATAATTATCAACAAAACCCCCAAAAAGACTTAATGAAATTGTTGGCACCTTTCCAAAATTGTGGTTAAACGACTTTGTATCAAGCATGTGATGCTCGTTCAAACTCACCTGTGGCAAGTAACAGGTGTGGGCAATATGAAAATCACACCTGTAACCAGATAAAAGAAGGTGACTAAATCTTTGCATTGTGTGTCTGTGTGTGCCATACTAAGCATGGAGAACAATAGAGAAGAGAACGGTCTGAGGACTTGAGAACCAAAATTGTGTAAAAATATAAACAATCTCAAAGGTACAAGTCCATCTCCGGAGATCTTGATGTTCCTTTGTCCATGGTGTGCAACATAATCATGATGTTTACAACCCATGATACAGTATTCAATTTTCATGGACGTGGATGGCAGAGAAAAATGAATGAAAGGTTGCAAAGCATGATAGTCTGGATGGTGGATAAGCAGCCCCAACCACATCTAAAGAAATTCAAGCTGTCCTGCAGGCTTAGAGTGCATCAGTGTCAGTGAAAAACTGTTAACATTTGAATGAAATGAAATGCTAATGACAGGAGACCCAGGAGGACCCCACTGCTGACATAGAGACATAATAAAGGTAGACTGCAGTTCGCCAAAATGTACATGAGTAAGCCAAAATGCTTCTGGGAAAGCGTCGTTGTGGACAGATGAGACTAATATAAAGCTTTTTGGTAAAACACATCATTCTACTGCTTATCAAAAATTCAATGAGGCCTGCAAAGAAAAGAACATTGAGCCTCCACCATATTTGACTATAGGTACAAAGATATCTTGGGGTTGATTTGCTGCCTCTGGCACTGGGTACCTTGACTGTGTGCAAGGCATCATAAAATCTGAAGATTACTGTTTCAGTAGTGTAATTGTATTAAAGAGGGGTTTCATCTAGATCTTTCTTGAGGAATGCATTGCTCAGTTTCCTGTCTGATGGTTGACACTTTGAACCATCAGCTTGTGTGTGCCACTGGCCTGAACTGTATGAACTTCAAAGCTCTAAAGCTCTAAAGCTCTAAAGCTCTAAGCAGAAGGGAAGCATCGGGGCACTAAAACTGGCTGTATCCAAAAGATCTAGACAGCTTCAGAGCAGCCCTTGCAAGGTCTAAAGTAAAGAGTTTGTAAGCGCTGTGCTCCTTATCTAGTAGACCAGCCATATCTGATAGTCTGCAGCAGTGGTTGGTAACCTAGACAACAAACGGTAAACTATAAATTCTAAATGTTTCCATTCTTGAGAATAAACAGGATCTTCAATACAAGATAAATTGTAAAGTTGCGTGTTTTTAAAAGCACTTTGCAATTTGAAACATTAATGATGTAGAGAAATTCCAATTTAAAATGAAAATCTATCACTGAGAATTCCGGTATTCGGCAAATCAATAGTTACAAATTGTTATATGTCTTCTGGCTTCAAATTATAGTGCTATAGGTGCTCCACGTGATACCAGCATAATATAATACTTCCATAATATAGCAAGGACTTGGTGCATGGCACTGTCATTCTCTGATGGATCCATGATAATAATAATAATAATTAATAATTTTATTCATTTATATAGCGCTATTAATTCCACAGCGCTTTACATACATTGGCAACACTGTCCCCATTGGGGCTCACAATCTAAAGTCCCTATCTGTATGTCTTTGGAATGTGGGAGGAAACCGGAGTACCCGGAGGAAACCCACGCAAACACGGGGAGAACATACAAACTCCTTGCAGATGGTGTCCTTGGTGGGATTTGAACCCAGGACCCCAGCGCTGCAAGACTGCAGTGCTAACCACTTAGCCACCGTGCCGCCCTGTGATAAAAGCTATAACTATATGTGCCATATATATATATATATATATATATACATATATATATCTATATATATAATTGCCTTATTCTGTCTGTCTGTCTGTCTGTCTGTCTGTCTATCTGTCTGTCTATCTGTCTGTCTGTCATGCTCCAAAATTGTGTCCTTACGGTGACACAAAGCTGATTGGCCGCTGGGCTCGCCATGGCCCCGCCCCCCCACACCGATTGGCCGCTCGCCCAGGCTGCGCCCCCACACGGATTGGCCAGCCGCTCGCCCAGGCTCTGCCCCCCCCACAGATTGGCCTCTCGCCCCGGCACCCTGCAGGCATTGGCAATTCGGCCACGCCACGCCCCGCCCCCTCACGCAATGCACGCTAGCTCTGGCCCCGCCCCCTCCCTCCCCCCGCGCATTCCCCGAACTGACACGGCTGTCACGGAGGTGAGTACTGTACTCCCCCCCCTCCCTCCCCCTCCCCTCCCCCCCCGCGCATTCCCCAAACTGACACGGCTGTCACGGAGGTGAGTACTGTACTCCCCCCCACCCCCACCCCCCCCGGCCCCCGCTCGCACGGGAGTGGTGTGGATACGTTGGTAACCATGCTCGCATGGTTACAAGCGCATCAAGGTCCTGCTGCGGCGGAAGATCCACACGCACACACATAACAGCACACACACAAACATACACACACATCAGATCACACTCACTCTCACACACACACCTCACACACACCTCACATCGCATCCACATACTCACAGCATCCGGCGATATCGCTTGCTTCTCGGCCTCGATACTGTGCTGTTGTGACCTTCCAGGACCTGACGGAGGATCACATGGCCAGAGGCATGTGGTATCTCCGGATGTTGTGAGTGTGAGCGCGTATGTGCGATATCGTCAGTGTCTGTGTGTGTGAGTGTATGCGATCGGGTGTGTGTGAGTGTATGCGATCGGGTGTGTGTGAGTGGATGCGATCGGGTGTGTGTGAGTGGATGCGATCGGGTGTGTGTGAGTGGATGCGATCGGGTGTGTGAGTGTCGGCAGAGGAGCACGGCGTGCTGGAGGAGGCTGGGAGCAGAGAGGCTGATCATGGGAAAGGCTGGGAGGGGGAGGCTGATGCTGGGGGAGACTGGGAGGGGAAGGCTGATGCTGAAGGAGGCTGGGAGGAAGGAGGCTGGGAGGAGAGAGGCTGATCCTGGGGAAGGCTGGGAAGGGGAGGCTGATGCTGAGGGAGGCTGGAAGGAGAGAGGCTGATGCTGGGGGAGGCTGGAAGGAGAGAGGCTGAGGCTGGGAGGAGAGAGGCTGATGCTGGGGAAGGCTGATGCTGAGGGAGGCTGGGAGGGGAAAGCTGATGCTGGGGAAGGCTGGGAGGACGGAGGCTGGGAGGAGAGAGGCTGATCCTGGGGAAGGCTGGGAGAGGGAGGCTGATGCTGGGGGAGGCTGGAAGGAGAAAGGCTGATGCGGGGGGAGGCTGATGCTGGGGGAGGCTGGGAGGAGAGAGGCTGATGCTGGGGAAGGCTGGGAGGAGAGAGGCTGATGCTGGGGACAGAGAGGAGAGGCTGATGCTGGGAGGAGAGAGGCTGATGCTGGGATGAGAGAGGCTGATGCTGGGAGGAGAGAGGCTGATGCTGGGGGAGGCTGGGAGGGGGAGGCTGATGCTGGGGGAGGCTGGGACGAGGGAGGCTGATGCTGGTGGAGGCTGATGCTTGGGGAGGCTGATGCTGGGGGAGGCTGGAAGGAGAGAAGCTAATGCTGGTGGAGGCTGATGCTTGGGGAGGCTGATGCTGGGGGAGACTGGGAGGGGAAGGCTGATGCTGAGGGAGGCTGGGAGGGGGAGGCTGGGAGGAAGGAGGCTGGGAGGAGAAAGGCTGATCCTGGGGAAGGCTGGGAACGGGAGGCTGATGCTGAGGGAGGCTGGAAGGAGAGAGGCTGATGCTGGGGGAGGCTGGAAGGAGAGAGGCTGATGCTGGTGGAGGCTGATGCTTGGGGAGGCTGATGCTGGGGGAGACTGGGAGCGGAAGGCTGATGCTGAGGGAGGCTGGGAGGGGGAGGCTGGGAGGAAGGAGGCTGGGAGGAGAGAGGCTGAACCTGGGGAAGGCTGGGAAGGGGAGGCTGATGCTGAGGGAGGCTGGAAGGAGAGAGGCTGATGCTGGGGGAGGCTGGAAGGAGAGAGGCTGAGGCTGGGAGGAGAGAGGCTGATGCTGGGGAAGGCTGATGCTGAGGGAGGCTGGGAGGGGAAAGCTGATGCTGGGGAAGGCTGGGAGGACGGAGGCTGGGAGGAGAGAGGCTGATCCTGGGGAAGGCTGGGAGAGGGAGGCTGATGCTGGAGGAGGCTGGAAGAGAGAGGCTGATGCTGGCGGAGGCTGATGCTGGGGGAGGCTGGAAGGAGAGAGGCTGATGCTTGTGGCGGCTGGGAGAGGGAGGCTGATGCTGAGGGAGGCTGGGAGGAGGGAGGCTGGGAGAGGTAGGCTGAGAGAAGAGAGGCTGATGCACACACACACACACACACACACACGCGCGCGCACTGCACAACACACCACACACACACAAACACACTGGGAACCACAAACAACTGCCCTACACAGACACCCACACACACAGACAACGCTGCACACACACAACACCCAACACACAAACACCGCGGCACACACAAATATACGCACATACCGCACAACACACACATTGCACAAAACATACCTCCCCCCAAAACACACCACACACACACAAACCGCGCAACACACACACAACGCTACAGACACACAGCGCTCCACAAACAACGCAACACACGCAACACACATACAACACCGCTCTCACCCCCCGTCACACCCAGACAACACCCAGAACATGTACAGCGCCTACACAAACACTTGGTAACTACACACAACAACATCTCTCTATATATATATATATATATATATATATATAACAAAAATCATACATGAACTACACAATACGTAAATTCTAGAATACCCGATGCGTAGAATCGGGCCACCTTCTAGTATATATATATATATATATATATATATATATATATATATATATATATATATATACACAGAGGAATATTCTATGGCCAATTTATTATTACAAATTATTATTTCCACACAGCATAAAAATCCTACATTGTGTGTGAGGCCTCACAGTGCTTTTCCTTCAAGAGGAAATTTCTCAGTTTTTGAAATACAAAGTATTATGTATTCAAATGATGACCCTTTGCTTTAATTGTGCAAGTAGAATTCTATTGGTAATTGCATAGACTTATATTTCATGTTTCCAAATAGTATGTAGACAACTGGCATGGCTGCTATGCATACTTAAGATAAACTTTGTCCTGTACATCACAATCTGAAAGATATTGCATGATTAATATAGTATTAAATGCATATAGACGCTTGTTTTTCTTGTTGCACATTTATATCACACTATGTCCTAGATAATATAATACAGCCGGGATGACTGAGGGTATTTTCAAATGTGAACAATATTGTGATCCTAATATTAGACATTTTAGATACACTCAAAGCTAACCATCGTTTTAATTTTTATTTCAGAAATCAATGCTACACATGAAAATTATCAACTATGTAATATATCTTATCAGACAAATTTGCTCCTTTCTCTACCAGAATTGATCAGTCATTATGAAAATTCTCTGTAAGACTTTCCCATTATGGAGACAGGAAACAGCAGCTGGTACTGATGAGATTCTATGCAGATAGAGGAGGGGGCGGAGCTCTGTTTCTTCCTCTAGCTCTTCCTTTTGCCTGGCTGCTACCAGGAGATAAATGAACTATTTTCCACATGGGTCTCACCAGATTTTAGTCATAGGGTTGTGCACACTCACATTCACAGTCACTTGTCACAGCATCACTCATCATACTGTGAGAGACGGCTCTGAGCACATTCTGGCACTTTGACTGACAGCCTGCTCTGAAGCACATCTGTGCAATGCAAACTGTGGGTAAAAGTACTCGGGTGTGCTTACAGCCGCTGTGTACAGTATAATGAATAGTGACTGTAATCTATCTGTGCACACCCCATAACTTGCGGTTCCTTAAAATTAGTTTATTTCCTCCCAGTAGCCGCTCTTCAATTAAGGAGACCAGAATGCATACATCTGCAGGTGAAAAGCATTTTCCAAGGTGATAAGTTCCCTTCAACTGCGGGTAAAGTTATAGCTGATCAGTGTCTCATAAATTTAGCTACATCTTAAAAGGGAGCCTCCCAATTTGTTTTTAATTTCTAGGCTACATAAAATATGCTTTTGCATAATCAGAACAGAGAACAGAGAGTAGAGATGCTTCAAATTCATAATTTATTTATACAAAATTCATACACATAGAAATTGCAAGGTCAAAGGACCAGGATAATTAAGGCACAAGGGGTGACAAGGGATGAAATGGGCAAAAAAACCCGGAAATCTGCACTTCCATGAAGCTCTGACACAATCAAATACCCATAGGCCACATGGGAGTAAGGCAATACAATAGCGTATCTGAAATCAACATATAAAGTTTATCAGAACCATGTGGACCATACCAGGAAGAGTAACAGAGTAAGCAGGCAGTAATGTCAAGACACATGCATCATGTTCCTGTATAATAAGAGTAAAACCTGAACCAAATGTTCATTAGATTAAACAATTTAAAGGATAGGATACCAATGCATGTGTACTTAACAGAAAACAAAACTCCAACGTACGATAGAT
Source organism: Anomaloglossus baeobatrachus (assembly GCF_048569485.1). NCBI lineage: Eukaryota > Metazoa > Chordata > Amphibia > Anura > Aromobatidae > Anomaloglossus > Anomaloglossus baeobatrachus. The sequence continues at coordinate 407,143,934 of NC_134358.1, forward strand.
TGATCAGTGAGGTGCATCAGCTGGACATTGGGCTATTTATAGTAGCCCTGCTGCGTTTTCTAATCACTCCCTGATGAAGCGAACATAACACTAACGTGAAACGTACGTTGGAGTTTTATCTTGGGGGCTCACCCCTCTCGTCACCTCCGGACTCATCTGCATATCCATGTGCAGTACTTCATCTGTATAGAGCTGCAGGTTGGTTTTCTGTTAAGTACACATGCATTGGTATCCTATCCTTTAAATTGTTTAATCTAATGAACATTTGGTTCAGGTTTTACTCTTATTATACAGGAACATGATGCATGTGTCTTGACATTACTGCCTGCTTACTCTGTTACTCTTCCTGGTATGGTCCACATGGTTCTGATAAACTTTATATGTTGATTTCAGATACGCTATTGTATTGCCTTACTCCCATGTGGCCTATGGGTATTTGATTGTGTCAGAGCTTCATGGAAGTGCAGATTTCCGGGTTTTTTTGCCCATTTCATCCCTTGTCACCCCTTGTGCCTTAATTATCCTGGTCCTTTGACCTTGCAATTTCTATGTGTATGAATTTTGTATAAATAAATTATGAATTTGAAGCATCTCTACTCTCTGTTCTCTGTTCTGATTATGCTATTGGAGTAGCTCTACAGTGGTGTGGCGATTTATATATGACCCACCTCACTGTATTTCTATGTACATGGACATATTGAGTTTAATAAAATATGCTTTTGGCCTATGGGTTCTTATTACTCATGTTCATGTGTTCGTTATTAAATATACTTTCTTTATTCCTTGCATCCTTAATGATACTAGTGTTATGATGTGTTCATGGACATATTGTGCCTGATTATATTTTTCTCTCCATGACTGGTTGAGTTTACACCATGTTATAGTCCCTCTTCATGACTCCTTTGGGGGCTTTATTTTACCCGAAAAAATTCTATTCACTTGTGCCCTCAGCATAGCCTTTAACATCAAAGAGGCAAACCATATCCAAAATATTAAATTGTAGACTCCTTTTGACCTCTTTTAGTCTCCCTTTGACCTTCTTTGGAATTCTTTTAGCCTTTTTGTTCTCCTTTTGACCTCCTTTGGACTTTTCTTTAGCCTGTTTAGTCTCCTTTTGACCACCTTTGGACTTCTTTTAGCTTTCTTTTGGTCTCCTTTTGACTTCTTTTAGCCTAATTTTGGTCTTCTTGTAACCTTCTTTGGACTTCTTTTAACCTTCTGTCTAGTGATGTTCATCCCCTTAAGCCAGATACAGTAGCATAGTATACTTCACTATTGAGCCTGACTAATCATATCTTCCCAACGATTAAATAACCATCTGTTGGAGGGAAATTAATTATTATTAAGTGAGTCTAAAACATATATTTTTCACCTTTGTTAAACTTATCAAATTTATGAGGGAGTTAGGAAATTAAGATCTTTTGGGAATTACTACATTTACATGCAATATATCAAAAACTAAACCTTCCCATTGGCACCCATTATTACTGTAATCTTATTGATCAGTTGAATCATGCGAAGGGAATCATAAGAATGTCTATTTTACTAGGACTCCATATGCTTCAGATGTTATGCAAAAAGAAAGGCAGCTTTATCTTTTTATTTGTGATTTATCTTTTTAGTTGTTATTTTGTATTTTATAGCTTTGGATCACTATTTACAGCTTGGTCCAAATGTATTAATGTATTGCACACCATTGAAACATAAACATCTATAAAAATCTATTCTTATCCTAAGTGAGTGGCCAAAATATTTTTCAAGGGAATTTTTACTTTTATATTCTTGCATCCTTTTTAGAGGCACATATCTTCCCAAGGAAATATGGACCTCATATGTAAGTGATCACCTGCTGAGAACAGCAATAATTGTGAAGCCTGGAATAAAACTTTAGTTGATAGCTTCAATGCTAATGTTTTATTTGGAATAACATATTTTTATTTATAGTTCTGTCAATCGAGTTGTATTTGTGTAACGGTTTCTAAATTATAGGGAACTTATCAACAGGATTAACCCCCAGAAGATATTAGGAGTGCTTTATTAGTCTGCTATGCCATTTTCGATTATCCCTTTTAAACCTTAAAGAACAAATCACAATGATTTCTTTCCTGAGGAAGGAGATGGATGTCTCTGAAACGCGTAGGAATTGTAAAATAAAAAGGAAATCTTTTCATTTACCCGCATCAGTGGTTTTTAGCGCGGCATAAACCCGGTCTTCTCTTCTACCTGTGTGATACAAAATTCCTCTCCCGGGGCTGCAGCCAAACCACCGGGCACTCACAGGCTATCATAAGGGGTTGTGACTGGCACAACCTCACCAGGTGAGTGCTTCTTTGTCTTGCCTGTCTACCCTCATACCGGGTAAGACCCTATTGCGCTTTTTTCCCCCTACAGAATTACGAAGCATATGAGCCGCCTTTGCTGCCATGTTTGTCACACCAGGACTGATAGACCTCCTGATGAGCCATCTTGTTGACTTTGATATTTTGCCTGAACGTCCGCTTCTTGGCTTTCAAATGAATGGATGGACTTTATTCTGTACTCTTCCAACTGTCATGCACTCACATGATGCAGTTTGGCATTTGTATTGGCTGAGGAACTGCTATTGATGAGATGGATGATGCTGTTTCTCTTTTCATGGCTTCTCCTCGATTTGAACCAATGATCTTTCACTTGGGAATCAACCTAATAACACACTGAGCTAATAGGGAATGTGAGAGCAGGATGCACTTTGTAGTATATAAAAAGAAAAACGTTTTTCAAACACCAGGAGCAAAATAGTAACAATGCAGCGACAAGACAAGAATCTGCATAACTAATCATATTCTAAATAGTTGAAAACAAATCATATTCTAAATAGTTGAAAGTTAAATTTTTGATTGTCTCTAAAATGAAGATAGTTTCATGCTCTAAACTGTAGTAGATAGTGAGATATGGAGCCTGAAAGACAAAAGGTCAAAACATTGTTACCCTTTTGCTTTGCAGTGTATATGATATATTTTTTTAATTTATTAAGTATTTATAGTGTGACTGTAAAGTATGACCTTCATACTGTATGGGGTCCCTTCATATAATGTAGAGACTACGGTGTGGGGCCCTCATACAATGTGTGGGGCCCATTATTATACAGTGAGTGGTCCTCATACAGTACAGGAACTCTCAAAATGTGGTAACTGCTATGGGTACCATCACACAGTGGGTGCCCTCATAAAATGTGGAGCCATTAAACAATTTGAAGACCATTATTCAGTGTGGTAGCTATTTTCGGGGCCATTGTACAGTGTGGGGGTTATTGTGGGGGCCCTCATAGAGTGTAGAGACTTTTGTGACCTGTCTTCATTCAGTGTGCATTCGTCTGTGGGGTTCATTATACAGTGTGAGGGCTACTGTGAGGCCATTATACAGTGTGGGGGCCATCAAACAGTTTAAGGACTTCAGAGGGGGTCATTATTTTGTGTTTTCGGGAAACATTGGGGACATCATACTATGTATAGGGAAGGTGTGTGAACATCATGCTTTGTAGAGGGAAGCAGTGGGAATATTATAGTATGTATAGGGTAGTTGTTGGCACATCATTCTGGGTAATTGGGAGCTGTGGCCCAATAATTCTGTGTATGGTAGAGCTGTACATGGGGGGACTCATGGGACATTATTAAGTGTGAAGTGGGCACTTAAGAAACATTTTTTTATAAGAGCACTTAGAGTATTGTGAACATAAAACATGCACGTAGGAGGCAAAATTACTTTCTCTGGGGCAAAATGTGGGCACCTTTTCTAGGGCACTTGCACGTGACATTAATGTCTTCTAGGAGGCAATTTTGTCATCTACAGGATATAAAGGAGGCATTTTTCATTGCAATGGGCACAGGGGTGAGCATTATTATGTGGGGCACGAAGAGGATCACTGAAATTGTGCCACAAAGTGGGTGCATTAATATGGACATGTACGACACCAACGGCCCAGCATTGGGGTAACAGTAGGATGAAATAGATGGGGACAGTGCTGAAAATCTAAGAAATCAAATATGTCTTTGTTGTCAACTCTGCAGATGATTTTTGGATGAAAAAAGTTATCATATCTGTCTTGACCATATTGAACCCACAGAAAATATCAGATTTAAGTCACTTTCTATAACTACTGTAATCTCTTATATGTTTTGCAGGACTGGTATGTACCATTTTATGGTCTCCATATGGTAGTGGTCATAAAATGGTGGATTACAGCCTTATATGTGAAACAGCAGTGAAATTTGCAATGGGATGAGTTGAACATGCAGCTGCTTATTGCCTCTTCTCTTGCAGTGCCGGTGCTTATTTCTTCAAATGTATACAATAAAATTGAGTGTAGACAGCAGAAAACGGCATTCTACTTCTTCTCCAAGCTAGATAGCCCTTTAATATGGTGATTCAGAGAGCAACAAAATGCTGCCCCTCCCAAGAAAGAACCCAGGCCACCAGACAGGTTTACTTTACCAATGTCCATATTTCAAAAAGGTGTATCTAAATGTGCATTTTGGGAGTAGAAGATGCTGTATTTTTTTTTATAACCCAAAAATAATGTGAAATAGGGGTAGGACCATTGAAACATCATAGTGTGCCTCAGGAAGGGTGAGCAGATATTGACTCAGTGCGTCGGGACTTGTAAGAGAAGAGTTTATTTGTCCAAGTAATGCACTGTGTATAAAGGTGATGTATTGTACATTTCTTTGATTTCTTTATTATTGGTGTTTGAGCTATACTACAGTTTCTATTTATTCTCAAGACATCCAATGCAGTTTAGTCACCACTGCTCTAGAATTAAAAATTTGTATAAGGCGTCATACAAATGTCCCTTTTTCTTATACATTTTGTTCCCTTTTTTATTAATAGAACATGCACCCGATATACCCTCTGGGACTATCCACTTGTCCATGTTTTTTCTAAACTCTGAAAAAACAAACAAAAAACAGATACGTTTCTTGTGACCCATGGATCAAACTTCCTTATTCAAATCAGAAGATTCCTGAAACAAGTCAAGCACACGGACGCCATCCATATGTCATCCGAGTTGTGTTGTTTATTAATATGAGGATAATTAATTCAATTGCTTTCCTGGCTGCAGTTTGATACTAATAAAAACAACCACACAGTATTCACCTTCCAAGTGTCCACCTACGAGTCTCTGCCTCTGTTTTGGCATTGGCTAGTGGCGCTAAAGGGGGTCCTCCATCTACACGGGAATACCCCACTAGAGCCACTGAGCTCACTTATTGGCTGACACACTGTGATATGACATCAGCATTGCAGCCAATGCCAGACATCGGGAGCAATGATTGAGACTCTCCACGATCCTTGAGAAGATAAGTACAGTGCAGTTGGTTTTTATAGCATTCTGCTGCCAGGGCAGTAATCTATTTAAAAAAGAACAATTTAAAGGAACATTTTAAGTAGAAGAAACTTAGAAACTGGATGCCCCACTAGACCCACTGAGCTCACTAATTGGCTGGTGCAATGTCAAGTTGACGTTAGCGTTGCAGCCAATGCAGGAAACCGGGAACAGTAAGCAAAACTCTCTGCACTCCCTGGGAAAATGAGAATAGCATGGTTGGCTTTTACAGCAAACTACAACCAGAGGAGTCATTTTCTACAAATTGAACAACTTAAAGGAAAACCTTTAAGAAGAAGAAACATAATACATTTTTTAATAAAATATAGGGCACATTGATCATAAAAATGGTCATACTAACAAAAAATAGATGAAAATCAAATCCAGCTGTTATGTGTACCGCCCTGCGCTCGGCCGCACCCAAGCCACTCGGATCCGGGCTCGTTGGTGGGTGGCTCGAGCGCCTCTGGACCCAGGGTCACTTCGCTCTGAAAGGGGATGCTGGCGCTTTCGGTGGGGGGTTAGGTAGGCGCACGGCCGGAGCCGCGCTTGAGTTCGTGACGCCACCCACGGGATGTGGTGAAGGTAGACACCACAGCTGCAGTTACGGGGCACCCAGGGGAGATGGTAGTGCAGCCAGATATTAACCCCTCCGTGGGCAGGGATGATGGCCCCGGGACCCGTTGGGGATAGCTGGGCCGTACAGGGCGATGTGCACAGCCGGAGGGCACTGTTGTACTCACTGTTATTGACACACACAAGTCTCTGGTAAACCAAGTTGATGGTGGTCGGTGCCCGCAGCCAGCTGCGGTCAGGTCCCCCACCCGGATGGTGGTCTCTGCCTTTCTCTTGCACCGTGTTGTGTAGATGTAGACTGCCTGCGCTTCAGCAACAGGAGTCCGCTCCCCGGCTTTGTGTATGTCAGGAGAGCCCGTTTGCCCACAGACGCTGGCCTGTGGGATCTCTCTGCCTGTGCGGTGGCTTTCTATACCCCTCGGTGGGCTGTTGTCTTCAGTCGGGACTTGGGTGGGAAAGGACCTATAGTCCAGACCGCAATCAGTTAATTAACTCAGTCCAGTGGATTCTGGACCTCGTTTCAGGATCTGAATACTCCCCTGTGTGCTCCGGTTTCCGAGTCTGTTCCCCGTGTCAGTACCGGCGGGCCACTACTCTGTCCCGGTCCACCACGGTTCCATCGAGCCGTCTTCCCAGCTCCTGCAGGCTGAGGCCACCGCTTGCCTCCTAGCCAAGGTGTTCGGGCTACGATCCTCACACCTGTCAGACTGTCACCGGCCTGTCTCACAGGCCTCACCTCCTCCACTCAACTCCAAAACTCTAACTCAAACTGACTGTGTTTCCTGCCTCAGGCCCTCAGAACTCCTTGGTGGGCGTGCCAACTGCCTGGCTCCGCCCCCCTGGTGTGTTCATCAAGTACTGAGGGAGGTGACTAGGGTTTTTGTGGTTGGCTGATGACTCCTTTTTAGGGGACCGGTGTTGTGTAGGGCACTAACTGTGACTACCTGGCTAGTCCAGGGTGTCACATATGCACATAAGTATTCCAAAGAGGTAAAGAGGTATTATAGCCTATATCACTGCAGCTGCACCTGCACCCTGTACAGACTGGTATCCCTAACTGTACAACATCATAATGGCTGTTGCACAGACTGGAATATCCCTAGCCGTACAACTAGGAATCCACAACTCTGACCTGTCTGCCTGAAAGGAAGTGGAGTTGAAGAAGAAAAAAGTGGTTACAAACATTAAAAATCAAAATAGGGTAAGTGTGAAGAGACAGATGTAAAAGGTTGTCACTCAAGATGACTGTGAATAGTGGTCTTTTATTGAGAAGAATTTGTAGGACCAGCACAAGCACAGATGTTTTGGTCAAAGACCTTCATCAGTGTGCGTGCAGGGGGTCCTCTAAAGGTATAGCCACTTGCCAACTGGCGTAGTCAGGTATGACGTGGTGTCCACCGCTATCTCTGTGACAAGGACCCCCTGCACGCACACTGATGACAGTCTTTGACCGAAAGGTCTGTGCTTGTGCTGGTCCTACAAGTTCTTCTCAATAAAATAGCACTATTCACATTTATCTTGATTGCTAAGTTTGTACATCTACTTGAGACGGTTTTGGATCCTACTTGAGCACCACCCCAGAAGTGCTGTGTATATCAACTCACTAACCGTGAAGAGATAGACATGTACCCAAGGTGTGAAAACATAAAACATGTGCACAAGTGTACAAAAGAGAAATAATAAATGCAAGCAATGGTAAACTCCTAACAATCTATCAGAAAACAAAGATAGGTGTAGGAAAGGGAAAGGAAAATGAGAAAACACAGAGAAAACAACACTAGTCTCTGCCTGAAACCCTTAGCTGCAGAGCTGCAACTTCTTGGCAGTTTTCCACATAGAACTATAACTAGCAGAGAAGGCTAGTATCAAGAGAGAATAAATAACCCCACTCGGGATGTGATAGGACAGAGACAATAATCAAGTGATAACATTTGATAACTGCAAACCAAAAGCAAAACAGAAAAGGTAAAAGACCATTAGCATTTGGACAGGCAATGATCAGCTCAGCAGGAAAGAAAATTACCCAAGCAGCGCAAGGTCACCAGATCGAGTCCCGAAGCCGAGGCATGTCACCAGCACATTGTTGAAAATTGGTTCTTTTTTCATGTACAAGAAAAAAACAAACATCTGCATGAGGCCTAGCAATTGATTGACCCTTTCTCAATAATATTAACCAGGGCAGCTTTAGAATTGGAGTCACAGGATATTAATTGTTGCAGTAGTGGTATACTATGATGTGTACATACTATCTGTTAGCCATTTTTTTCTAATAATATTTTATTTGTATATTGCATAGTAGAGTGGTTGATTTCGTGAACCTACTAGTAATGGGCGATGCTGCCACACTTGCTAATTAGATGGGCTGTCCAAATAATTTTGGGCTTAAGCTAGAAACTGTGATCAGATTACTATTTTTAGAATTATTATGCCATGTTAATTCATAAGTTTCTTATGGCTCATTTCCAGCTGCCTAGCCTATAAATATGGCAGTTGATGAAGTGACATTTTCCTGCCTTGGCTCTTTTTCTGTTGCTTTGTAGTAGGAAATGCTTGTGATGTCACTGAATGAAGACACTTGAGATTTAAAAGGGTTTTTCCATTTTCAATTTGTAATAGCTCATTAGCTTGCAATAGGGAATATAATAAAATAACAGTTACTAATCCTTTGAAGGTCTGATCTTTGTCGACAGGGAGTAACGATGACTTAATGAATTACAGTACATGAGACCACTCTATCAATCAATGGGCACAGTGGTGATGTCGATATAGATTGACTGCAGTAGGGGGATAACTAGGGGAGGGGCAGGTGAGCCATTTGGAGCGGGCAAGTCCATCAGCAGGGTAATATTAAGCCAGGAAATGCGGCAGGTCAGTGTTACACCTCGTGGCACTCCTGTGGCAAGGAATGAGACAGTCTCCTTGCCTGCCACGAGCGCTCCTGCTCCGCAGCGCCGAAGGTCTGCCAGACTGCGCAGAGTGCAGGAGAAACCTCCTCAGAGAGGCAGCACAAGGGTGACACCTAGTGGTACTCCTGTTGCAAGAAATGAGGCGGTCTCCCATTCCTTGCCTGCCACAGCTCCTCCTGCTCAGCAGCCTCGAAGGTCTGTGAGGTTGCGCAATGTGCAGAGATTTGCTGCTCAGGGAAGCAGTGAGACTCCCGTTATCTCTACACATTGTGAGACCGAGGATCCCGCCTCTATTTCCCAGAGGCAGGAGGGTGAGCATGTGCTATGCTTGGTGGATCCTGATTCGCCCACTGACGTCACACGGCTTGATGACAAGGCTGGTGACGTGGTGAATCCTGACTGGCCAGGCTGGGATGTCGTGGATCCTGATTGGGTCAAGTCCGTCATCTCCGCCTCGCGCCCGCCCTTGGCTGGAGCTACACCTCCTTAAAAGCTCCTCCTGCCATCATGGCGGCGCGCGACCGTCCTTCTATGTTTGGATGTCTGGCAGCGTGCTGCCACGCCACTGCTCAGGCATTATCTTCTGTGGGCTTGGCCCTTGCTGCTTAGGCAGCACCTGGTTTGCAGGCCGTGTCCCGGCCTTGCTGCTCCGGCAGTAGCTCCTTCTACAGGCCGTGTTCCTGTCCCAGGTGAGCTCCTCGAGTCTCCACTGGACTCACCTGGTTATTGAAAGCACACGTGCGTGGGCACCTCTGTGCTACCCTCGTGCCATATTCTCGTGACTTCCACTGGCACACGTGCGTGGGCACCTCTGTGCTTCCCCGTGCAACAGGTACACCGAGCCGTGTGATCCCTGCCATACAACCCACACGGGTTAGGGCAGACCGGTGTACATAGATCGTCTGTGACATTCCAGACGATCGCTAGCAGCAACCCGCTCACTCTTCACCCACCATAGCAGCGGTCCCTTACACCGCACAGTGGACCTTGACCGGCGGAAGCTGTCCATTCCCCATCTTGGCACGCTTCCCCGGGTCCCCCTCGTAACAGGTCAGTGTGTGTCCCAGGCCACCCGGAGAGGGATTTGGCTATTCTCTAAACCGGTTATCAAACTGCGAGCTGGCTAGGACAACATTTAAAAGTCCAGCCTAATGTTTTCCATTTTTCAACCTGTCAGGCATGAGTACATCTGAAACTCTGACCACCGGTATTTCCAGCATCAAGGTGACATCAGCAGCATGATCAGGTTACATGTAGTAGAGCTGAATATGTCACATACCTGTTTTTTTGTGCACCATGATTCATTTTAAAATAAAGACTCATGCTGAATGTTGCAGCTTGGATCTGTGTAGAAATAACGGCATGAGTATATTTATTTCTTTATCCAGTGCTCAAATAAATCAAAATGTGTTCATTTTACAAAGGTACAGAACAAAACTTTCCTTGACCCCTGAAGACTTCCGACTTGTATACTTTCCTTCATACTGTCTTGGAAGATCGACTACGTTAGGTTTTCTACTTTAGCTTAAAATAACTTGGAGCGTTCCAGTTGCTGTGGAGCTAGAAGTCCCAGCACACCCTGCCAAGACAGATGACTCATAGACGATACAGTTGCAGATTTAATGGTCCCTCACTTATTAAAAGTGTAAGCAACTAAATCACATGTTCACCTCCATGCTCAATATTAAAGCTCATTAATGGAATTATTTTTCATAAAATGTTGAGTAAATTTGTAAATACATTACTTTTCTTATAGTGATCTTTACATGGATCCGATACCGTATTCTAATTTAAGTCTATACGCGGTTTGGAGCTCTGTATCATGAAAAACGAGGCTCAGAATGCTGTACAAATACTATATTATGAAATTCTCCAGCACGTAATACAATATTACTAGTTATTGAACCCGTTCTACTCCTGGGTGTCAATCATTTTTACTGTCACATTTTTAATTTTATTGAAGCATTAACTGAAAGGTTAATGTCGGAGTAGCAGTAATTGGTAAAGCTGGGACCACCAGGGTAGCCAAAGCAGATGGCATGGCCAGAAAGGATGAACCCTGGGGTACCGATGGGACCAGAAGTCAGACAAGAATACTGTACACTGTAATGGGGAAGCACAGCAGACAAGGGAACCTGACAACTAGCTGGCTAAGGAACAAACCACTAACTGTCCTAGGAGAGCTCCCAAAGGGCCTGTGCGGCGTCCACAGGTCCCGGGAGAGAGAAGCAGAGAAGACCCAAATTCAGGGCCGTGGGGAAGCCATGCATTGTGGTGTAGGCTGGCTGAGGCGGTTAGTGAGTGCAGGGACACCAGTGCTATAATGATGCTGTTCCTTTGCAACAACCTCCAAGTTGCCTGGATTCTTACAAGTCCAGATTACTGGGTGGCCACTCTGCTGGATAAACACTAAGCTGACTGTTACATCTATGCCATGTCACCTGTTTCCCAGTCCTGCATTTTTTCACTTTTATTAACATGTGATATACACGTTATACTGCAGAACTGTGTGTTTCATATTCTTCTTCATTTTTCTCCTGGTCATATATTTTCATTATCTATCAAACAAAGTGTCCCAATTTCTGCTATTTATTGTTCCTGGACTTTTTACCTTATGTTACGGAGTCTCTGCCTTTATGTTTTGCACTACATGTCATGCCCTCTTCTTCTGGTTTATACCGCCATTGTTACGGGAGGACTGGCAGATTAGGATAAGGTGGTAAATATCCCAATCACCAATCGGGACCCACCGTGCTCCAGATGATAAAGACGCTGCTGGTAACCCGAAGGTTGGGTGGAGAATACAGAGCTGGGTGGCTCTGAGATAACCCAGGAGACCTGGAAACCAGTCACATGTGAAGGAACACAACAACCCAGTTAGCGTTTCAGTATACCTATGGCGTTACACTGACCACGTGGGCAGGGAACACGTCAGGCCAGGTGGTGACCAGGTAGCATTGACTGGAAGACCGCTGCGAAAGCGCCCTGTCAGCCACGTGTGTATGACACGTCTGACCGAGTGGTCCCCCGATTAGCGTTTCTGGCCACCAGGGCTCTCAACTGGACACGTGTGTACAGTACACGTCAGGCCAGGTGGTCACACTGGTAGCGCTGACTAGGAAGCCGATATGAGGAGAACAGGTTCCACACACACAGCCCAGGAACTCCCTGTTAACGCCACAGGGGTCCTGAGGTACGCTGTCCGTGTGCGTAGGGGGCACAACCGGACAGGTGGCGCTGCAGCCGCAGCCCAGTTAACTCCACTGGGCTGCACAAGCAGAACTGGACAGTAGGAGGTGGAAGCCTGGCACCTGACCCTAATGTGCTGAGCCACAGGTGCCTTGGCGTGACAAGCACCGGATGCCTAACCCTATCTACCTCTTCCAAACAAAGGCTTATTTCGCAATGGGCCCAGAACATGGAGGTGTGCTCACAACAAGCATATGAGAAGACTGCGCACCTCCATGTAGTCTCCAGCCCCTTTTATAACCTGGGTTCACCCCAAACCCAGGGTGGACCACAATGGCACCTCCTGGAGCCAATAGCAGAGTGCCATGTCATCAGTGACATCACCATCAGCCTATCCAGTACCGCGACATCACTGATAACCTTATGGCAGCCACGCCCCAACCACCTCACCAGTCATCATCTGACGACCAATGGTGGGGTGCCAGGTCATTGGGGCGGGCCTCCGCGAGCCAGTCCGGAGTGGCCACATCATCAGGACACCTGATGTGTGTCGGCCTATCAAAGCCTGCCAATTCACGGACATGCCCAGTGAGATCCTTACCGGACCTAGCCTCTGATGCACAAAGTGCCAGAGCATGCTCAGTAGCCTGAACAACAGTCTCACAAATCAGATTATCAGCCTTTGCATGCTCAGTAGGCACAAGACAGGACTTAGACACGGCATGATGTCCAAGTACCCGTGCAAAGAGGCTTTTTGAAGTAAGTGTAGGAGCATGCTCAGTAGCCTGAACCAAGGACTTAAGGCTGCTTTACAGGCAGCGACATCGCTTGTGAAAGCACCTGCCCCCGTCGTTTGTGCGTCACGGGCAAATCGCTGCCCGTGGCGTACAAAATCACTAGTACCCGTCACACATACTTACCTTCCTAGCGACGTTGCTGTGGCCGGCGAACAGCGTCTTTTCTAAGGGGGCGGTTCGTGCGCTGTCACAGTGACATCACACGGCAGGCGTCCAAAAGAAGCGGAAAGCCGGAGAGCAGCCGCATGAAAGTCATGCCCACCTCGTTGCCGGAGGACGCAGGTACCGTGTTGTTCGTCGTTCCTAGGGTGTCACACGTAGCGATGTGTGCTGCCTTAGGAATGACGAACAACCTGCATCCAAAGTCAGCAACGACATTTGGGAAATGGACGACGTGTCAACAATCAATGATTTGGTGAGTATTTTGTATCGTTAGCGGTCGCTCGTACGTGTCTCACGCAACAACGTCACTAACAAGGCCGGATGTGCGTTACGAATTCCGTAACCCCAACGACATCTCGTTAGCGATGTCGTTGCGTGTAAAGCCCCCTTTAGCCTCAGAAATGGCACTATCAGGCTGAGCATGCTCACTAGGCAAAATACTGGACTTAGGCTCTGGCTGGGGAAAATCGGCATGCGCATGCGCACTAGCCGCCTCTCCACACTTAGATGTGGAGGAGGAAACAGCCAACTGGACGATCCGAGGCATGGCTAAAAATGGCAGCTGGCGCCTGGGTGCAACAGGAATCGAAGCAGGCTGCTTGCGGCTATGGCAGCGCCGATTCGTAACAGCCATTGTGGCGGTCTCTTTTTTTAACCAATAAAAAATTTGGGTTTTGACCTTATCGGTTCCCGTGGAATTTTTCTACATTTCTGTATCTCTTATGTATTTTTCCGTAGGTCGTTCTACATCCTTACAGCCCGTACACCTCTCTATTATTTAATTGCAATATATGTACTTATTTATGTTGGTGTTATGTATGGTTGTCTCTTTTGATCTACCTCGGTAGTCTCATGGCAGAGACATAGCTTCCATGCCATTATTTGAGCTATGATATTCTATGTTGTTTATTAAACTGCAAATAAAATATTCCGGTCTGTCCACTCTCGTGAAACGCTTAGATAATGTTATTTTTTGGTTATACATTAATGTGTAAATACTTATTTATTATATTGAATGTTTATCTATAACATACGTTAAATATGTGTTTTATTCTTTTACACTAATAACAACATCTGTGATTTTCAGGTTGCCCACAATGGCCTTATCCTTGAATTGGAACATCGGACTGCAGGCAAGATATCAGTGCCAGGTTAGTTAATGTTTCATAATATCTGTTACATTTTTTGTAACATGTTTATTAAAATAACCCTGATCTGTTGAGATATGTAGTGATGTAAGATGTCAATACATATCTATTTAGTACCAGTGTTTTCCATAAAAGCAAATAATATGCCAGTTTAAGGTGGGGATTACATGAGAAAGTTGGCCGTAACCAAAGTTAGCTAGGTAACGATGCTACATTGCAGCACAATATGAGAAAATGGGGCTGCATTGTGATTCCAAGGGTATTGCAACAAGCAAGTCACACAAAATCAGACATGATTGGAGTTCTTGCTGCTTGCATGTCGTGGTCACCGTCCCCTTGGGCTCATTCATTTGTCTTGCACTAAAATATAGCAGAGACACCTAAAAGCCGTGGTTGCCTGAGAAATGTCATAGCCAAAGTCGCCATGTAGTCCCAGCCTAACCTTCATTACATGGTTGCATTTTATTGACTTTTCTGTGTACTTGTTCTTTACAATATAATAAAGGAGCTTTCACTCATATGAGATATAGGTACTTATGTCATATTAGCATATTTTTTACTTATCAAATACTCTGGACACAACCAATATCATGTGTAATCTCTCGTCACAGACCAGAATAAGCTGCAAAAGGCAAGCTAAATCTCTCTTTCATCATTTCTGAATATCAATTGTTTATTAATTTTTTTATTAATATTTGTATTTAAGGAATGTAATTTATTGTGCCATTTTACCGTTCATTCTACTAAAGGCTATTTATAATTTTGCACATGATTTTTTACTTATTGTACATTTGCTTTTGAAATACAAAATTAAGCAACTTATTAAACAGACTTTATTAGAAACTTTCGGTTGCGGAGTGTCCGTAAGACTTTAAGTCCTTCATCTAGCGGAATGCGCTGCAAAAATATTACAAAGCCATCAAAGCTGCTGATGTCTCTCTGCACTCCCCCTTCCTTCTCTCAGTGTTAGGGATAGCAGAAGGGAGGGAGAGGGGTTGTACACAGAGCTTTACATTCTGAGGAGAGACGAATGTATAGTCAGTATATCACAAAAGTGAGTACATCCCTCACATTTTTGTAAATATTTTATTATATCTTTTCATGGGACAATACTGAAGATATGACACTTTGATACATTATAAAGTAAAAATCTGAAATGAACAGAACTCCACACAACAGCAAACTATCACTAAAAGATATCCTTTATTAACAATGAAGGGATACGAATATCATTAAATCATTAAATCATTAAAAAAGGAGAAATATTTGGCTACAATTTGCAGGGTTAAATGTAAATGGTGACATGATAGACATACAATAGGCAACAAATATTAGTGCCGCCTGCAATTATAAACACAGCATGTCCCCAATACACAGTTTCTATGATGCTGGGTAAAAAAATAAAAAATCAAAGTCAATAATATCAAACAAAATAAATGCCAGAATTAATAATGTGCTCCTATGATATATATTGAAATCCATGGCTATGATTAGGACTGGTAAAAGCGGGTGGTAACTGCTGTGATAAAAAACAGACCTAAAATTGTATAAATAGTTCTAAAAGGTAACACCAAACAAGACTAGTTCATGATATGTTTCAAATTAACACTAATGGTTTTAAAATGTATCATTAAGTACAAGAACCAGAGTATATTGCTCTGAATGTGGGCCAGTGAAGCGTGAACATTATTAGTAAATAAAGTAGATATATAAATGATAACAAATATGAAATATAAATTAATTTGAAGGTTTAAATACCAATCAAAGCACCTGATTTGCCATACAGTTTACTGAACCAGGGTATATTGCTGTAAAATTATACAATTGCAGAGTGAAAATGTATAAATTAAATAACATGGATCTATTTATAATAATGAAAAATGTAATAAATACAGTACATAGATTTACAGGTGTAAAATACCGATCAATACATCTAATGTGCAAACCATGCAAGAAAAATTGAATTTATCACAAATGCAACCAGCCAAATAGTGATGATAGATAACTACAATGTGACAAAGGGTATACCACTAATGTTCAGAGCAATGCATAAAAAATAAAGGGTTTAATACTTAATGAATATGTGCCAAGCAACCTGGCCCATGCTTAAGAACATATGAAACACTCATATGGGATGCAAGATTAACAAAAAGGACATAGTTACCAAGTAAGATGTGTCACTGCAGAAACACCCTGATGCACGTTTCATAGGTTCACTTCCTCAGAAGGGGTCAAAAGTGTATTTTTTTTAAATATTTTGTTGCACAATAAAGAAACAGCTTTTTGTTGTTTTTGTACAAATGTTTTCAGTTTGTGATCGCACAGATACTCAATATGTGTAATTTTTTTGTTTTATATGTGAATTATGCGAAAGGACATGAATAGTGATTGCAATTGTCATCATTTCTTATTTTATTACTATTTCTGTATTGTTATTCTTTTTATCTTTTTAGGATTTATACTTTATAGGCAAAATATCCTTACAAACTGTATTCAAATGGTAAACATATTTCCTTTTAGTAACTAATGTCCGTTATGACACTTAACAATAATGTGATTTTAGGATTTAAGGAATACACTAATTATTCATCTCAGTAAATGCTGTGTATCAATGTTTGCACACACATATACACTCTTACACACATTTCTAGACACATAGTCACATCTGGAAATTATTGGCAGCCTGGGACTCGGCGATTTAGCTTTTTATGCAGGTAGGAAAGCTTTTTGGTTTCAGAGGGAGCTTGCAATCATTCTACATACATTACTCAATTTATCTTTGAGAAAGAGTATACCCCTTCTGGGACTCATGCAAAGTGCAAGATGAGGGAGTTGAAAGAAATGTCCGAGGATGTCAGAGGAAACTACAAATTAAGTCACACAGTGCAGGTAAAACATACTATAAATTGTAACATAGAGTTCACTAAGAGAAATCTTCCATACCACCAATGAATGGGATTTAAAGTCCAAGCTGTGGTTAGATTCCGCACTGTGAAACATCATCAGCAGATAGGAAATGGGAAGATACACCATTAATACCATTGAAAGCAATATGTTTAATAATTATATATTTCTAACAGATAATAACAAAAATTGAGATGATTTTTTCATTCTTCCTTATGGACCCGCTATCCCATAACCCCCTCCAAATACTTTACATAGGTAAATATATATGACTATAGCATTTTGAGTTCCTGAACGTCTTTTTCATTTACAGTACTGCTTTGTACTTTCTTGATGATGCCATGTTCATATGTTCATTGGGGATTTATACTCTGACCACAAGGATCCAACAAAAGTCCCATTTGTTTTATGTGCATGAAGACAATTACTTGTCTATCCGGGGCCTAAGGTTCAACAATGGCTATGTCCCTATGGTGTATTGATTTAACCTTTAGTAGACTGAATATGAGTTCATATAAAGCTCAGAGTCTGAAATGCCATACAACAGTGAACGATGTCCAACCTGTTCTTGACATTAGACAAGAGGTTTCTTCAGGAAATGATTCGTCCTTTCAGCATTTCAATTGGTTGACTTTTTATCACTTTGCTCATTGTGAATAGTAAACGAGGAGGGATAAACAAAGCTTTTATTACTACCAGGTTACAAAGTATGAAAAGTAACCAGTGGGTAATAGGGAAATGTTACCTATATTCTACAACTTGAAAAATACTGACTATTGAGTGGCATGGTCCCAACGAAAAATTCAATGTTAATAATTCAATCAGTCATCAAAAACTGATGATATAATTTCTATAAAACATCATGTATTACACAAGTCTATACAGCAGCAGAGGGGCACGGCCATGTTGCTTCGGCCACTACACATGGCTAATTTGTATACGAAGCCGTTCTAGGGCATCATATGCAAACTAGCCATGTGCTGGAGAGGCAAAGTCAGGGGAGCAGAGCAGTGTGCCGGTGTATTATCCTGCATCCCAGCATGCAGCAGCATGATAAGTCATCACTCTGCGACCTTATCACACTGCTGCAGGCAACGCTGAGCCACAGAGGTGGCAAGGATGTAGTAGCCGATGAGGTAAGTAGGCGCTCTGTGAGCTGAAGATTGCCGGGGGTGATGGTGGGGTGGCTCACTGACCCCAGTCCCTGTGTTGCTTCAGCTGGATGTGTGTAAGAGGGTGCACATCCAGCTGAAATGCATTGCAGCTTAAAGAGGATGGCCTGCAACGGGGAAGCCAGGGAGGGTGAGTAAAATGTCTTTTTTTTTCTTTTTGCACAAGGCAAATATACTAGGGGAGGCCCAAGAAGGGGACATATATACAAGAAGGAGGACATATATATACCATGAAGGGAACAAAGCCAGGATGGGGACATATATACCAGAATGTGCCCAGGAGGGGGATATTTTTATACACACCAGGAGAGGCCTAGGATGGGGAACATATATGCTTTGTAGGAGACAAATAAACCAGGATGGGGATATATATACCAGGAGGAGGACATCTATATCAGGAAGGTAACAGAAACCAGGATGAATACATATGTATCAGAATGTGCCCAGGAGGGGGATATACATACCAGGAGGGGCCCATGATGGGACATATATACCTGGATGCAGACCTATATACCAGGAAGGGAACATATATACCAGGAGGAGGACATATATACCAGGAGGATATTATACAGAGTCGCATTGTGTATGTGGAGGGGATAGTATACAGAGGGGTAGTGTGTATGGGTTGATATAATACAGAGGGGCAGTGTGTGTGTGTGTGAGTGAAAGGATATATATATATATATATATATATATATATATATATATATAAAGAGGGGCAGCTTGTGTGTTGGATAGTTTTCAAAGTGGCATCGTACTGGAGGGATATTATACAGGTGTTCAGTGTGTATGGAGATAGTATACAGAGGGGAAGTGTGTGTGTGGGGATATTATACAGAGGGACAGTGTGTGTGGGGGTGGTGTAGGGGATGTATTGTTAATTTTGTGAGGGAGATACTTTATTTTCTGGAACAACCTCAAGGGTGCTAAGACTTTTGGCCATGACTGTGTGTGTGTGTGTGTGTGTGTGTGTGTGTGTGTGTGTGTATATATATATATATATATATATATATATATATATATATATATATATATACATATATATATATATATATATATATATATATATATATAGTGTGTCCACCCATATCCTGTCCACCGCCATTAATTTGAGAACATTAGCAGCTATAGGCATAGAAGTGGTGTTTAGGTATAGCAAAGTAGCCATGCGCTACGCAATGAAACCCCCTACAGCGCCACCTGGTGGAAAACAACGGAGTTAGCATTTTTATCTCAAAAACGGAACAGGATAGAGAAAAAAAGTGAATTACAAAATAGTAGGGTATCATCAATTCAATACGAATCGACACCTTTTACATAATCATTGAAGTTTATGAAAAAGACTCAGCATGTCAATTCCTTCAGTATTTTTGCATTGTTTTTCACCAATTTGAATGAACATTAGTGATGAGCGAGCATGCTTGTAACTACTCGGTACTCGCACGAGTATCGCTGTACTCGGGCTGCTCGGCGGGGACCGAGTAATCTCGCGATACTCGTGCTGTACTCGTGGTCTTCATTTCTGCATGTTGGCGCTCTTTTGAGAGCCAGCCCTCATGCAGGGATTGGCTGGCAGACCACTGCAATGCCACAGCCCTGTTAGTTGTGGAATTGCAGTGATTGGCCGGCCTGCACAGCGTGACCGAGCCTTTATACCGGCCGGCGCGCTGTGCTCTGCTCACAGCTATCCAGACAGTCAGTGCAGGGAGAGTGTCGCTGATTCAGGGAAAGCTTTGCGGCCCTTTATAGCTTTTTCAGTTGCAGGGCTGCAAACAGTGTGACCAAAAGTCCTTCTCAGGACTATTCTAGTTGTATACAGGCAGGCAGGGTATAGCCAGGTCGGAGTACAGTAGCAGAGTCCTTCTCAGGACTATTGTTGCTATATACAGGCAGGGTATAGCCAGGTCTGAATACAGGCTAGTGACCAGAAGAGTCCTTGTCAGGACTATTGTACCAGTATACAGGCAGGCAGGCAGGCAGGGTAGTGGTGACCGTATACCAGCCTTCATCATATCTGGGGCTGGTGTACACAGTGTAAAACAGTCCAGATAGTGTCTGACTTGTCTGTAATTGTCGCTCCCCAAAAAAACCTGTTAGGTTCTTATTGCGTCCGTGCTTGGTTTTTAAAACCGCACGTGTGTGCCTGTTGGTGGCAGCGTACAGGTGCACTTGTGTGCAATTTCCACAAACTTTGATATAACGCACAAGTAGTGAATATACACGTCAGCAGTGCACAGCATTGCAAAATGCGCAAGGGCATTGGCAAGGAACAAGGAAGTGGACGTGATGGTGGTGCAGGCAGAGGCCGAGGTCGTGGGCAAGCTCTAATTTCGCCACAACAAAGGGCCACATCTAGTCGCTCGCACGTCCTGTCCCAAATTCTTGGGGACCGCAGCAGTACACCGCTCTTGAACCAAGACCAGTGTCAACAGGTTGTTAGTTGGATAGCAGATAATGCTTCCAGTCAGATTGGCACCACCACAAACACTCTGTCTTCCACACGGTCAAGTGTCAGTAGCCGTGATACTGCACCGCACATTTCTGAACCTGATCCTCCTTCCTACCACCAGGCTGAGTACACGTCCTCCTCGGACATTAATGATCCCACACTTGGACACTCGGAAGAGCTGTTCACGTTTCCATTCACACATTCTGGCCTCTCGCCAGCTTATATTGAAGTGGGTCATGAGGAGATCGTCTGTACAGATGGCCAAATATTTGAGCAGCCACGTTCTCACGAAGTTGGCAACGTGTCTCAACAAGTGGTGGACGATGATGAGACACAATTGTCAGGAAGTCAGGAGGAGGAGCAGGGTGCGGAAGAGGAAGACGACGTGGTGGATGATCCAGTAACTGACCCAACCTGGCAGGAGGATATGCAGAGCGAGGACAGCAGTGCACAGGGGGAGGGAGGCGTAGCATCACAACAGGCAGTAAGAAGCAGGGTGGTGGCCCCAGGCAGAAGTCAGGCAACCGTTCCCCGGAACAACACGACGACACAAGGTGCCTGTACAAATGTTAGGTCTTCCCGAGTCTGGCAGTTTTTTAAGTTGGATCCAGATGATTCAAAAAAGGCCATTTGCAACACCTGCCGTGCCAGCATCAGCAGGGGTACCAAAACTAGCAGCCTGACCACCACCAGCATGATCAGGCACATGTCAGCCAAGCAGCCGACTTTGTATGAAGTACAACAGAGTCGAGGAGCAGTGCTTGCTGATGTCACTGCTACGTCTTCGCTGGTTGTGCATGCGAGCCAATCCCCTGTCCATGCTGCCTGCGAACAAGCCTCCTCCACTCCTGCACCTGCAGTTGCCTACGCAGAAAGAACACCATCATCAAGCACGTCCTTGTCCCAGCGCAGCGTTCAGTTATCCATTCAGCAAACCTTTGAAAGCAGGCGCAAATACACTGCCAACACCCCACATGCCACAGTTCTAAATGCTAACATTTCGCGACTGCTTGCGCTGGAAATGTTGCCTTTTAGGCTGGTGGAGACAGAAGCATTCCGTGACCTGATGGCGGCAGCTGTCCCACGTTACTCGGTCCCCAGCCGCCACTATTTCTCCCGGTGTGCCGTCCCCGCGTTGCATAACCACGTGTCACAAAACATCACACGTGCCCTGAACAACGCTGTTTCACCCAAGGTCCACCTAACCACAGACACGTGGACAAGTGCTTGTGGGCAAGGCCGCTACATCTCGTTGACGGCACACTGGGTTAATATTGTGGAAGCTGGGACCCAGTCTGAGCGAGGGACGGAACACGTCCTTCCCACACCAAGGTTTGCAGGCCCTACCTCAGTCAGTGTTTCACCCACACTCTACAGCTCCGGAATGTCATGCTCTTCAGCCTCCTCCTCCTCCTGCGCATCCTCATCCACTGTACCCTCCACACCAGTCACAAGCTGGAAGCACTGCAGCACTGCCTTGGCGAAGCGGCAACAGGCTGTGCTGAAGCTAATCTGCATAGGTGACAAACCCCACAATGCAGAAGAGCTGTGGACAGCTCTGAAACAGCAGGCAGATCACTGGCTCACACCTCTGAACCTAAAGCCAGGAAAGGTCGTGTGTGACAATGGCCGGAACCTGGTGGCGGCTTTGAGGCGAGGCCAGCTGACACATGTTCCATGCGTGGCCCATGTGCTCAACCTCGTGGTTCAGCGGTTTCTAAAGTCATACCCAGAGCTGTCTGATCTGCTGGTAAAAGTTCGCCGCCTGTCTGCACATTTTCGAAAGTCACCTACTGCTTCAGCCGGCCTTGCCGGCTTTCAGCGCAGTTTGCATCTTCCGGCTCACAGACTGGTGTGTGATGTCCCCACGCGTTGGAATTCAACTCTGCACATGTTGGTCAGGATATGTGAGCAGAAGAGGGCAGTTGTTGAGTACCTGCATCACCTAAGCCGTCGGGAAATGGGTCAAACTCCACACATAACACCTGAGAAGTGGAGATGGATGTCAGACCTATGTACCATCCTCCAAAACTTTGAGGACTCCACCAAGATGGTGAGTGGTGATGACGCCATTATTAGCGTCACCATACCGCTACTCTGCCTTCTAAAACGGTCTCTGCTGAAAAACAAACATGATGCATTGCAGGCGGAGCGCGATGAGTTGCAGCAAGAAACAGTAGTGGGTGTGGGTGATGATAACACACAGCCCAGCCTCGTCTCATCACAACGTGCAGTGGAGGACTATGACGAGGAGGAGGATGAAGACATGGAGCAACTCTCCGGCCAAATTGAGGATATGACATGCACACCAGTCATATCCTCGGTTCAGCGTGGCTGGCCAGAGGACAGGGTAGATGAGGAGGAGGAGGAGGAGGAGGAGGACAGCATGTTCAGTCATCTTGTTGGTCAGGCTACTGAAGTCCTGGCTGTTAAGAGTCTGGCGCACATGGCTGACTTTATGGTAAGCTGCCTGTCTCGTGACCCTTGCGTTAAGAACATCTTGGCCGACAATCATTACTGGTTGGTAACACTGTTAGACCCACGCTACAAGGAGAACTTTTTGTCTCTTATTCCCGTGGAGGAGAGGTCAACCAAAATGCAGCAGTTCCGGAAGGCCATAGTCACGGAAGTAGGCAAAGCATTCCCCTCACAAAACGCTAGCGGCATAGGTCATGAATCAGTGGACAACCGAGGCGTACAGCCGAGAGAGGCACAAGTCCAATCCGCCAGAGGTAGGGGAACAGTCTTTAAGATGTGGGACAGTTTTCTCAGCCCCTCACGTACCACAGCCCCTGAGGTGCGGGGTAGTGCCACAAGAAATCCTAAGTTTGCCCAGATGCTGAAGGAGTACCTTGCAGATCGAACAACTGTACTCCGACATTCCTCTGTGCCTTACAATTATTGGGTATCCAAGCTGGACACGTGGCATGAATTGGCTCTCTACGCCTTGGAAGTCCTGGCCTGCCCTGCTGCTAGCGTTTTGTCAGAGCGTGTTTTTAGTGCCGCAGGTGGAATCATTACAGATAAACGCACCCGCCTGTCAACTGAAAATGCTGACAGGCTGACTCTGATCAAGATGAACAAGGGTTGGATTGGGCCAGACTTCACCACACCACCAGCAAATGAGAGCGGAATTTAAAGTTTGCCATGTACCTCCACTCACCCATGGGTACAAACTTCTGGACTTTGGATAATCGCTGGACTGCTCCTCCTTCTCCTCATGCGCCACCATGATGATGACCGTTACAAATTGCAATACTTAGGCCTTTGTTTCAGGTATACCCCCAGTGGTAAATTTTTTCGCCCATTCTTTGCAGAATGGACATTACAACGACAGGAGACCCGCTCCTTTGCAATGGGAACAATGTTTTGAGGCCCTCATGCACGTCTCTACCCAGGGACAACGTGGAGCCTCCCAATTTTTGGCTGCCCTGCCTAAGGGCTATACTATAATACACCCACTTCCTGACAATGGACACTTAATGTTTTGAGGCCCTCATGCACGTCTCTACCCAGGGACAACGTGGAGCCTCCCAATTTTTGGCTGCCCTGCCTAAGGGCTATACTATAATATACCCACTTCCTGACAATGGACACTTAATGTTTTGAGGCCCTCATGCACGTCTCTACCCAGGGACAACGTGGAGCCTCCCAATTTTTGGCTGCCCTGCCTAAGGGCTATACTATAATACACCCACTTCCTGACAATGGACACTTAATGTTTTGAGGCCCTCATGCACGTCTCTACCCAGGGACAACGTGGAGCCTCCCAATTTTTGGCTGCCCTGCCTAAGGGCTATACTACAATAGACCCACTTCCTTCCAATGGGCACTTCAGGTTTACAGGCCCTCATGCACATCTCTATCCAGGGACAACGTGGAGCCTCCCAATTTTTGGCTGCCCTGCCTAAGGGCTATACTACAATAGACCCACTTCCTTACAATGGGCACTTCAGGTTTACAGGCCATCATGCACGTCTCTATCCAGGGACAATGTGGAGCCTCCCAATTTTTGGCTGCCCTGCCTGAGGGCTATACTATAATACACCCACTTCCTGACAATGGACACTTAATGTTTTGAGGCCCTCATGCACGTCTCTACCCAGGGACAACGTGGAGCCTCCCAATTTTTGGCTGCCCTGCCTAAGGGCTATACTATAATACACCCACTTCCTGACAATGGACACTTAATGTTTTGAGGCCCTCATGCACGTCTCTACCCAGGGACAACGTGGAGCCTCCCAATTTTTGGCTGCCCTGCCTAAGGGCTATACTACAATAGACCCACTTCCTTCCAATGGGCACTTCAGGTTTACAGGCCCTCATGCACGTCTCTATCCAGGGACAACGTGGAGCCTCCCAATTTTTGGCTGCCCTGCCTAAGGGCTATACTACAATAGACCCATTTCCTTACAATGGGCACTTCAGGTTTACAGGCCATCATGCACGTCTCTATCCAGGGACAATGTGGAGACTCCCAATTTTTGGCTGCCCTGCCTAAGGGCTATACTACAATAGACCCACTTCCTTACAATGGGCACTTCAGGTTTACAGGCCCTCATGCACGTCTGTATGCAGGGGTATTGGTGAACCTCACAATTTTGGACTGCCCTGGCAAAGGAAAATACTACAAAGACTCACTTCCTCAAAATGGGCACATTAGACTCAAGAGGCCTTCATGTACGTCTCTTCTCAGGGACATCGGAGTGCCACACAATGTTTTCACGTAAAATCTTTCATGTATTAATCTCAAAAAGTAACATACACCAGCTCTATCTCACTATTGGGTATGTGCCCTTAACATTTCCGCCATGAAAAATCATTTTGGGGTCATTTTGGAAGGTTTTCTGGTGAGTCCGTAAAAATGGCGTAAAACGCGGACAAAATTGTTCACAGCTGTGACTTTTCAGTGATAAATGCTTCAAGGGGTCTTCCCCATGCTGTTGCCATGTCATTTGAGCACTCTTCTGAGACTTTTGTGACATTTTTAGGGTTTCTCCATGCTGCCGGGGGGTCATTTCACAAAAATACTCGGGTCTCCCATAGGATAACATTGGGCTCGTTGCTCGGGCCGAGTACACGAGTATCTTGGGAGGCTCGGCCCGAGCTTCGAGCACCCGAGCTTTTTAGTACTCGCTCATCACTAATGAACATGTGAAAACCGTAAGTAAAAAGGCTGCAAGAAAATCAGGTAAAAGAATGCAAAAAGTGTGCATATTTCACACAGCACTTTTCCTACCAAGAGTCCTGACCTGCGGGTCTGCGAGTCTCCGCCGCAGGAGAACGCAGAAGACCACAGCTGCTTGTGTCCATGATTAGGGTTCGGTGCAGTGTGGTCTGTCTCTTCTGTACTCCCTGCGGAGAACACTTTCAGCTCTGCAGCAAAGAATTGACATGATTGCGGCTGAAAAGCTGTTGGCAGTACATGCACGGTGGGCACGGGATTTCTCTAAATCCCATCCAGTATGCTTGTACTGTATAACGCAGCGTTTTGGACACAGCTGAAGCATGCTGAGTCCAAAACGCTGTGAACACTGATCAGGGGACGTAGCCAAACACTTGTATTTTTGCAGCATTTTTTGTGCACCAATAATCAAATATGTGAGGTTTTGCATGATGACAATAAATAATGTATCCCTATCGTAAACTCTATTTTTTCAGCTCACCTTGATGTTGTATATTGATTGACCTGTATACATGTCGTTGCCTACAGCTTCTTGCTTTTCTAAAATGGACATGTTACATTTCACATGGCTCTACTATGAATGGCAATGTGCTGCTGCAGAACACAATGCTGTATACTTTGTATTATACTCTTATCTCTTGTGGTGGTATTGGGCCATATACAGAACACAGATATCTAGTATACTTCGGTACATCAGACACATACTGTATTATTATATAATCATGTAACAGAAGGAAAGTAGCTTCTGGGAAACCATATCTGTTTCCTTTTCCTTGCACTTTATGTTTTGCGGTTGTAAAGCACACAAGCAATATTTGCTATTCATTAATCTGACACAGATCTTGTCTTGTAAATGTGTTTCATATTCTGAAAAATAAACCACACTTTAGATTTCTATCTTACATCTGAACACTGGTCTATATGAGTACTTCCATTAATTACCTTAATGTCTGTCAATCAAACTACTTATCTTATGAATAGCCGAGCAAGAAATACAAGCAATCTTATCTACACCATCGAAAAACTATTTCTTTAAGCTTTTGCCTGGAATTAACTAGCAGTTTTGTGGAGTTCGACATATAATGTCAGGAACAGAGAATAAATGATGTTGTTGTATTTTATTTTAAAGGCATTTTCCCTTTCCAAGCAAAGCAAGTAAACAGTGCCGACAAGACCTTCTAACCCTAATGTTTCTTTATTTCTGTCAGTTACCCCATTATCGTTTCCATTGGAAGGCCAATCTATCCTATTACAATTAGAGTTGAGCGCGGTTCGCGGTTTGAGGTTCTCCAGTTCGCGGCTCGAGTGATTTTGGGGGCTGTTCTAGATCGAACTAGAACTCGAGCTTTTTGCTAAAGCTCGATAGTTCTAGGTATGTTCAAGAACGGTTCTAGCAGCAAAAAGACAAGCTAATTCCTAGCTGGCTTTCCGCTGTAATAGTGTAAGTCACTCTGTGACTCACACTATTATGAAATTTCAGCGTATAGTCTGCGGGAACAGCGCATTCAGATCACTGCTGTTTGGATAATGGCGATCACCATTTTTTTTTTTCCTTGTCTTCCTTCCCTAAGCGCGCACGTGTAGTGGGGCGGGCCAGCATGTCAGCCAATCCCAGACACACACACAGCTAAGTGGACTTTTAGCAAGAGAAGCAACGGCATGTGTGATGTCCATGTCACATGTCCATGCATTATAAAAACGGACATTTTCCTCCAGCACGCCATTATCTGCCTTCTGCGTCAGTCACCGCTGGCATAGCTCCTGTCTCCGATACTGCTGTGTACGCTCTATACACAGCGCTATACAGAATAGGGATATAAGTTTCTATTAGTCCTTGTAAGAACTAATACCGGCAGGGTCAGAGCCATAAGTGACAGTCAGGTCCGTGAAAACAGATTTTAACAACTACACAAGATGACAGCGTCTGTGTAGCTAAGGTCAGGGATTTCCTCGCTGCATTTCCCCATTAGGAGGGATAGAAAGGGAGGCTTCCTTTCCTCTACCCAGACCCACAACCCTGCCACTGTACCCTCCTGCCCTTTGCACACTCAAACTCATTGTTACTAAGCCATTATACTAGCAAACACTGAGGAAACTTAGTGGCATCCTAAACGTGGCTGTTGGACTTCCATTAGTGTCCCACTGGTGCAAACCTATGTGCAGCACATCTGCATTGCACACTCAAACTCATTGTTACTAAGCCATTATACTAGCAAACACTAAGTAAACTTAGTGGCATCCTAAAATTGGCTGTTGGACTTTCATTAGTGTCCCACTGGTGCAAACCTATGTGCAGCACCTCTGCATTGCACACTCAAACTCATTGTTACTAAGCCATTATACTAGCAAACACTGAGTAAACTTAGTGGCATCCTAAAAGTGGCTGTTGGACTTCCATTAGTGTCCCACTGGTGCAAACCTATGTGCATCACCTCTGCATTGCACACTCAAACTCATTGTTACTAAGCCATTATACTAGCAAACACTGAGTAAACTTAGTGGCATCCTAAAAGTGGGAGTTGGACTTCCATTAGTGTCCCACTAGTGCAAATCTATTTGCAGCACCTCTGCATTGCACACTCAAACTCATTGTTACTAAGCCATTATACAAGCAAACACTGAGTAAACTCAGTGGCATCCTAAAACTGGCTGTTGGACTTCCATTAGTGTCCCACTGGTGCAAAGCTATTTGCAGCACCACTGCATTGCACACTCAAACTCATTGTTACTAAGCCATTATACTAGCAAACACTGAGTAAACTTAGTGGCATCCTAAAAGTGGCTGTTGGACTTCCATTAGTGTCCCACTGGTGCAAACCTATGTACAGCACCTCTGCATTGCACACTCAAACTCATTGTTAATAAGCCATTATACTAGCAAACACTGAGTAAACTTAGTGGCATCCTAAAAGTGGCTGTTGGACTTCCATTAGTCTCCCACTAGTGCAAACCTATGTGCAGCACCTCTGCATTGCACACTCAAACTCATTGTTACTAAGCCATTATACTAGCAAACTATGCTGCCAGTTTAAGGGCCGTAGTTGCATTGTCAGGGATAGTTATTGTTGTTTATTCTGCTGCCATCTACACCACCTCTTAATTTTTACTACCACATTTTAAGTGCACAATCTTGTCGCAATCAAAATGAGTGGCAAAATGACAGATGCTGGTGGAAAGGGGAAGAGGCGTGTTGGAAAAGGAAAAAAAGGGTTTGTCCGTGGGGAAGGTGGCAAAGCTCCATTAACATCTGCTGAAGATAGACCATCTACCAGCAAAAGTAAGATATCTACTACTTACCGTGGACAATCCGATGTGCTCCCTTTTTTACGGACACGAACAACTGGAAAAAAGGTAGATGATGGCCAAAAAAAGAAAATGCTTGAATGGATCTCAAGTGGTCCAACAAGTGCCCTCTCCTCCACCTGAACTACTGCATCCAAAAAACACCAGTCCTCTGAGTTGTCAGCCCAATCACACTTGCTTTCTCCCAGCTCTGAAGTCTCCATCCGCCCTGCACAGTATGGTGGAACTGAGATGGCTGAGTCTGCAGAGCTGTTCAGTCACACCATAGCCTGGGAATCAGAGGTCTGCTCCCAAGCTACAGTGAGTACAGACCAGGAAATGGTCTGCTGTGATGCCCAGAACCTTTGTGACTCAGATTCAGGCCGTGATGACCAAGTTTCTGAGCATAATGTTGACCCTTATTCACAAACTGAAACGCCTGTTGTAATAGACAATGAGGAACATACTGATGACGAAGAGACGCAGATACCAGATTGGAATGACAACTTAAATATTCGGTCAGGGCAAGAAGAGGCTCGGTCTGAGGATGAGTGGAGTGCAAACACAACAATTGATGAGGAAGTTCTAGATCCCACCTACTGTCAACCCACAGTCAGGCCCTCGAGGAGGTCAACAGAGACGGTGGAGGAGGATGCAACTGACGACGAAGTTACCTTGTGCCTTCCTGGACAGAGTCGGCGTACTGGTAGCACGTCTACAACTGCATCCTCAGCCACCACTGTGCCTCTGAGCACTAGTCGGGGTGGATCAGCAGGTTGCATGTCCTCTAAGCCTTGCCTAACCTGGTCCTTTTTTGACATAGCAAAAGATTGCCCAAATTATGTGATCTGTAAAATTTGTCGTGATTCTGTTAGTAGAGGGCAAAACCTCAGCAGTTTGACAACTTCTTCCATGAATCGTCACATGAATAAATATCATATGTCCCAGTGGGAAGCTCACTGTGCTGCAATGCGGCCTAGCGGAGCGAACCATCACCGCCTGCCCCTTCCAGTGCATCCGTGCGCTCTTCATCTTCTAGGACTGTGGGGACAGCTGTCACACCTGGTTTTCCACGCACAACTTCCACCACTGTAACCACAACAGGCAGTTTGCTTGGTAGGTCGTCAGTTGGTTTGGAAGGGGAAACAAGTGCGTGTGTACAGCTCTCTCAGACATCGATAGCACCAACGTTGGATGAAGGCAACATCATGTCTACGCCTGCACTTTCCTCACAAACCTGCATTTTTCCAGGGACACCCTACTCAACACCGTCTACACACAGCAGCCAGATCTTTGTCCCTCAGATGTGGACAAATAAAAGGCCCTTTCCTGCGACCCATGACAAAGCTAAGAGGTTGACTTTATCCCTCTGTAAGCTCTTGGCTACCGAAATGCTGCCTTTCCGCCTGGTGGACACACAGGATTTTAGAGACCTTATGTCTGTC
Organism: Anomaloglossus baeobatrachus; assembly: GCF_048569485.1. Classification (NCBI taxonomy): domain Eukaryota; kingdom Metazoa; phylum Chordata; class Amphibia; order Anura; family Aromobatidae; genus Anomaloglossus; species Anomaloglossus baeobatrachus. The sequence continues at coordinate 407,174,511 of NC_134358.1, forward strand.
GCTGTGCCCCAGTACCAGATGCCCAGTCGCCACTACTTCTCTAAAAAAGGTGTGCCCGCGCTACACCAGCATGTCACACACAACATCACCGCTTCCTTGAGAAACTCTGAGTGTGAAGGGGTGCATTTCAACACCGATACTTGGACCAGTAAGGATGGACAGGGACGTTACATGTCACTGACTGGGCACTGGTAACTATGGTGATAGATGGTGAAGGGTCTGCTGCACAAGTCTTGCCGTCCCCACGACTTGTGTGTCAATCCTCTGTCTGTCCAAATTCCGCCACTGCTTCTGCCTCCTCCACCTCATCTGGGTCCTCCACCTCCACCCCAAGCCTGCCTGGTCAGGCCACCTGCGTTCTCACTGCGCAGAAGGAATCACGCACCCCTCATTACTACGCTGGCAGCAAAGCGCAACGGCATCAGGCGGTCTTTAGCTTGACATGTCTTGGAAATAGGAGTCACACAGCGGATGAGTTGTGGGCAGCTCTGGAGACTGAGTTTAATAAATGGTTGTCTCCACTCAACCTGCAGCCTGGTAAGGCCATGTGCGACAATGCTGCAAACCTGGGTGCGGCCCTTCGCCTGGGCAAGGTGACACACATGCCTTGTATAGCTCACGTGTTGAACCTTGTTGTCCAGCAATTTTTAACACACTATCCCGGCCTAGATGGCCTTCTGAACAGGGCACGAAAACTGTCTGCTTACTTCTGCCGTTCAACCACCGCTGCTGAGTGACTTGCATCGCTCCAGACGTCTTTCGTCCTGCCGGTTCATCGCCTGAAATGCGATGTGGCGACACGCTGGAATTCGACTCTCCACATGTTACAGCGACTGTGGCAGCACCGCTGAGCCCTGGTGCAATACGTCATGACGTATAGTCTGGGCCAACAAGATGCAGAAGTGGGGCAGATCACCCTGATGGAGTGGTCACAGATCAAGGATCTATGCACCCTTCTGCACAGTTTCGACATGACGACGAATATGTTTAGCGCTGACAATGCCATTATCAGCATGACAATTCCAGTCATTTACATGCTGGAGCACACACTAAGCACTATTCGGAGTCAGGGGGTGGGACAACAGGAAGGGGAGGAACTACAGGAGGATTCATATGCGCAAGACACAACAACATCACCAAGGTCCAGACGTTCATCATCACCAACGCGGCAGGCATGGGACCATGGGGGACAGGGATCAACAAGGGCGCATGTTAGCAGGCGAAATGTTGAGGAAGCTGCAGGAGAACATGAAGAAATGGAGGACGAACTGTCCATGGACATGGAAGACTCAGCGGATGAGGGAGACCTTGGTCAAATTTCAGTTGAAAGAGGTTGGGGGGAGATGTCAGAGGAAGAAAGAACGGTTAGCACCTCTATGCCACAAACACAGCGTGGACTTGGTCCGCATGGCTGCACAAGACACATGAGTGCCTTCTTGCTGCACTACCTCCAACATGACCCTCGTATTGTTAAAATTAGAAGTAATGATGACTACTGGCTTGCCACACTATTAGATTCCCGATACAAGTCCAAATTTTGTGACATAATTCCAGCCATAGAAAGGGACGCACGTATGCAAGAGTATTAGCAGAAGCTGTTACTCGATCTTAGCTCGGCTTTTCCACCAAACAACCGTGCAGGTGCAGGGAGTGAATCTCCCAGTTGTAACTTGACAAACATGGGACAGTCTCGTCATCTTCAACAGTCTACCCGTACCAGTAGCACCGTATCTGGTGCTGGTAACATTAATTTTATTGAATCTTTTCATAATTTTTTTAGACCCTCCTTTGCAAGGCCACCAGAAACAACAAGTCTGACACATAGTCAACGGCTGGAGAAGATGATACAGGAGTATCTCCAAATGAACATCGATGCCATTACTTTGCAAATGAAGCCTTGCTCATTTTGGGCTTCAAATCTTGAAAAATGGCCAGAGCTCTCCACTTACGCCTTGGAGATTTTGTCGTGTCCAGCTGCCAGCGTTGTCTCTGAACGTGTCTTCAGTGCTGCTGGGTGTGTGCTGACAGATAAGCGCACGCGTCTGTCCAGTGACAATGTGGACAGACTAACGGTCATCAAAATGAACAAGTCATGGATCCACAAGGAATTTACTACCCCTGTGTAATCCTGGGGAGAGTAAATGCTTGTGTATTTTGAATGTGCTTGATGCAAATCTAGCTGTGAAGAGTACAACTAGGGCACAAGTGCTGCCACTTATGGGGTGTCTGTGTGGCCCAATTTTTGGAAAAAAGGGAGACTCTTCTTGGAGTAACCCTTGCTGTGTTTTTAAAAATGATCCAAGATGCATAGCGCTGGGATCAGGAAAGACTTTGCTACCTACCCCGGTGTCATCCTGGGGACGGTTAAGTATAACGTATTTTTGAATGTGCGTGATGCAAATCTAGCTGTGAAGTGTACAACTGGGGCACAAGTGCTGCCACTGAAGGGGTGGGTGTGTGTGGCCCAATTTTTGGAAAAAAGGGAGACTCCGCTTGGAGTAACCCTTGCTTGCTTTGTTTTTAAAAATGATCCAAGATGCACAGAGCTGGGATCAGGAATGACTTTGCTACCTACCCCGGTGTAATCCTGGGGACGGTTAAGTATGGCGTATTTTTGAATGTGCTTGATGCAAATCTAGCTGTGAAGTGTACAACTGGGGCACAAGTGCTGCCACTGAAGGGGTGGGTGTGTGTGTGGCCCAATTTTTGGAAAAAATGCAGACTCCGCTTGGAGTAACCCTTGCTTACATTGTTTTTAAAAATGATCCAAGATGCATAGAGCTGGGATCAGGAAAGACTTTGCTACCTACCCCTGTGTCATCCTGGGGACGGTTAAGTATGGCGTATTTTTGAATGTGCTTGATGCAAATCTAGCTGTGAAGTGTAAAACTGGGGCACAAGTGCTGCCACTGAAGGGGTGGGTGTGTGTGTGGCCCAATTTTTGGAAAAAAGGGAGACTCCGCTTGGAGTAATTTTTGCTTACATTGTTTTTAAAAATGATCCAAGATGAACAGAGCTGGGCTCAGGAAAGACTTTGCTACCTACCCCGGTGTCATCCTGGGGACGGTTAAGTATGGCGTATTTTTGAATGTGCTTGATGCAAATCTAGCTGTGAAGTGTACAACTGGGGCACAAGTGCTGCCACTGAAGGGGTGGGTGTGTGTGTGGCCCAATTTTTGGAAAAAAGGGAGACTCCGCTTGGAGTAACTTTTGCTTACATTGTTTTTAAAAATGATCCATGATGCACAGAGCTGGGATCAGGAAAGACTTTGCTACCTACCCCGGTGTCATCCTGGGGACGGTTAAGTAAGGCGTATTTTTGAATGTGCTTGATGCAAATCTAGCTGTGAAGTGTACAACTGGGGCACAAGTGCTGCCACTGAAGGGGTGGGTGTGTGTGGGGCCCAATTTTTGGAAAAAAAGGGAGACTCCGCTTGGAGTAAGCCTTGCTTACATTGTTTTTAAAAATGATCCAAGATGCACAGAGCTGGGATCAGGAAAGACTTTGCTACCTACCTCGGTGTCATCCTGGGGACGGTTAAGTAAGGCGTATTTTTGAATGTGCTTGATGCAAATCTAGCTGTGAAGTGTACAACTAGGGCACAACTGCTGCCACTGAAGGGGTGGGTGTGTGTGTGGCCCAATTTTTGGAAAAAAGGGAGACTCCGCTTGGAGTCACCTTGCGGTGTTTTACATGATTTTAGAAGGGCGTGCAATGCCTATATCTGTGTCTCCTTCTCTTTTTTCTTGTCCTGCTTTTTTTGTTTTCGCATGAGTATATGTCCTTGTCACTTTCCCATGTGTTTGTGTTGTGTTGTGAGTTGTTTGTCACCTTTTGGACACCTTTGAGAATGTTTTCTAGGTGTTTTTATGTGTTTGTGATTGCCTGCCATTGTTTCCTATGCGGTACGAGTGGTTTGTCGAACGTTCGCCGAACCGAACTCGAACGAGACCTCCGTTCGGCGAACCGAACTCGAGCCGAACCGCGACCGGTTCGCTCATCTCTAAGTACAATCTCTCATGTCTATGACATTCCCATATCTCACTAATCATTTTCCTTGTATTCCAATTACATCATAGTTTTTTCCTCCCCAACCATGCATTCATGTCCTTGATGGGTGACTTTCCCATCAAAGACCAAATATTTTGCTGCTTCATTCACTCCTTGCCAGAATAATATTTTTTTCCTTAAAAATAGGAAGGTCCATAAGGAACTTGCATTTCAGATTGTTCAAAGTCTCTGGAGAGTATTGATTTCAAAACAGGCCGGCAAACAAGCTGACCTTCTTAGAAGCTGAATAAAGATGAGTGCACCTGAAGTTCGATGTTCAGAGTTTGGGTTCAGAAACAGACTTCCAAGAAAACAAAGTTCGGGTTCGAAGTTTGAGTGAGTTACTAGTGCAAACCACTCAAGCGAGGAGTGCTGTGCTTGGGTATGAGTGATACTCAGCCCTGTGTGAGACACTTGCAGTGTTTGAATGGCTCAGTCTTGGGGTAAAATCAACGTGATCAGATGCAGTGCGCACACACAAAATAAAATTAATAACCCTTCCCACCATACCCCGGAAGTGTTTTGCTTATGGCTGGTAGCATGTGGGTGGAACCACGATCTGTCAAACTACTGACTTACATAGAGGTTTGGATCAAGTCGGGGTCAAAAACCAAACTTTTTTAAGGTTCAAATGTACCTGCCGAAGTGAACTTCCAAACGTTCACTTATGTCTAAAGACGAAAAAAGCATATGCAACTTCCTATATGAACAGGATAAAAAAAAAGACACAAACGTACACGTTAATGATGACATATCTAATATAGATTAGATATGTTAGATATCTGTAAGGATCTCAAAAATTTACCTTATTTAAATACCGGGGTTTCAATGTTTTATTAATATACAGTCATATGTACAAGTTTGGGCACCCCTATTAATGTTAACCTTTTTTCTTTATAACAATTTGGGTTTTTGCAACAGCTATTTCAGTTTCATATATCTAATAACTGATGGACTCAGTAATATTTCTGGATTGAAATGAGGTTAATTGCACTAACAGAAAATGTGCAATCCGCATTTAAACAAAATTTGACCAGTGCAAAAGTATGGGCACCCTTATCAAATTCTTGATTTGAACACTCCTAACAACTTTTTACTGACTTACTAAAGCACTAAATTGGTTTTGTAACCTCATTGAGCTTTGAACTTCATAGGCAGGTGTATCCAATCATGAGAAAAGGTATTTAAGGTGGCCACTTGCAAGTTGTTCTCCTATTTGAATCTCCAATGAAGTGTGGCATCATGGGCTCCTCAAAACAACTCTCAAATGATCTGAAAACAAAGATTATTCAACATAGTTGTTCAGGGGAAGTATACAAAAGTTTTCTCAGAGATTTAAACTGTCAGTTTCCACTGTGAGGAACATAGTAAGGAAATGGAAGGTACAGTTCTTGTTACGCCCAGAAGTGGCAGGCCAAGAAAAATATCAGAAAGGCAGAGAAGAAGAATGATGAGAACAGTCAAGGACAATCCAAAGACCACCTCCAAAGACCTGCAGCATCATCTTGCTGCAGATGGTGTCAATGTGCATCGGTCAACAATACAGTGCACTTTGCACAAGGAGAAGCTGTATGGGAGAGTGATGCGAAAGAAGCCGTTTCTGCAAGCACGCCACAAACAGAGTTGCCTGAAGTGTGCAAAAGCACATTTGGACAAGCCAGTTATATTTTGGAAGAAGGTCCTGTGGATTGATGAAACAAAGATTGAGTTGTTTGGTCATACATAAAGGCGTTATGCATGAAGGCAAAAAAACACGGCATTCCAAGAAAAGCACTTGCTACCCACAGTAAAATTTGGTGGAGCGCTGTGTGGCCAATGCCGGCACCGGGAATCTTGTTAAAGTTGAGGGTCGCATTGATTCAACTCAGTATCAGCAGATTCTTGACAATAATGTGCAAGAATCAGTGATGACGAAGTTAAAGTTACGCAGTGGATGGATATTTTAGCAAGACAATGATCCAAAACACCGCTCCAAATCTACTCAGGCATTCATGCAGAGGAACAATTACAAAGTTCTGGAATGGCCATCCCAGTCCCCAGACCTTAATATCATTGAACATCTGTGGGATGATTTGAAGTGTGCTGTTCATGCTCGGCGACCATCAAACTTAACTGAACTGGAATTGTTTTGTAAACAGGAATGGTCAAATATACCTTCATCCAGGATCCAGGAACTCATTAAAAGCTACAAGAAGCGACTAGAGGCTGTTATTTTTGTAAAAGGAGGATCTACAAAATATTAACGTCACTTTTATGTTGAGGTGCCCATACTTTTGCACCGGTCAAATTTTGTTTAAATGCGGATTGCACATTTTCTGTTAGTACAATAAACCTCATATCAATCCAGAAATACTATTGAGTCCATGAGTCCATCAGTTATTAGATACTAGAAGGTGGCCCAATTCTACGCATCGGGTATTCTAGAATTTACGTATTGTGTAGTTACTGTATGATTTGTGTTATATATATTTATATATAGATGTTGTTGTGTGTAGTTGCCAAGTGTTTGTGTAGTGCGCTGTAAATGTTCTGGGTGTTTTCTGGGTGTGGCGGGGGGTGAGAGCGGTGTTGTTTGTGTGTTGCCTTGTTTGTGGAGTGCTGTGTGTCTGTAGCATTGTGTGTGTGTGGTGCTGTGTGTGTTGCGCGGTTTGTGTGGGTGTGGAGTGCGTGTGTGTGTTTTGGGGGGAGGTATGTTTTGTGTTGTGCGGTATGTGCGTATATTTGTGTGTGCTGCGATGTTTGTGTGTTGGGTGTTGTGTGTGTGTGTGCGGCGTTATCTGTGTGTTTGGGTGTCTGCGTAGGGTGGTGTTTGTGGTTCCCAGTGTGTGTGTGGTGTGTTGTGTGGTGCATGCGTGGCGGTGTGTGTGTGTTTTGGGGGGAGGTGTGCACCCCCCATCGTGCTCCATCTCCCATGCTGCGCACCCCCCATCTTGCTCCATCCCCCATGCTGCACACCCCCATCATGCTCCATCTCCCATGCTGTGCACCCCCCTTCGTGCTCCATCCCCATGCTGAGCACCCCCCATCGTGCTCCATCCCCCATGCTGCGCACCCCCCATTGTGCTCCATCCCCCATGCTGTGCACCCCCCATTGTTCTCCATCCCCCATGCTACACACCTCCCATCATGCTCCATCCCCCATGCTGCGCACCCCCATCGTGTTTCATCCCCCCATTCTGGGCACCCCCCATCGTGCTCCATCCCCCATGCTGCACCTCCATCGTGCTCCATCCCCCACGCTGCACCCCCCCATCGTACTCCATCCCCCATGCTGCACCCCCCCATCGTGCTCCATCCCCCATGCTGCGCACCCCCCATTTTGTTTCATCCCCCCCATTCTGGGCACCCACCATCGTGCTCCATCCCCCACGCTGCACCCCCCCATGCTGCACTCCCCATCGTGCTCCATTCTCTATCGTGCTCCATCCCCCATGCTATGCAACCCCCATTGTGCTCCATGCCCCATGCTACGCACCCCCCATCGTGCTACTCACTCCCCATAGTGCTCCATCCCCTATTCTGCGCACCCCCCATCGTGCTCCATCCCCCATGCTGTGCACCCCCCATCGTGTTTCATCCCCCCATTCTGGGCACCCCCCATCGTGGTCCAACCCCCATGCTGCACACACCCCATCGTGTTTCATCCCCCCATTCTGGGCACCCCCCCATCGTGGTCCACCCTCCATGTTGCACCCCCCATTGTGGTCCACCCCCCATGCTGCACCCCCCATCGTGCTCCATCCCCCATGCTGCACTCCCCATTGTGCTCCATCCCCCATGCTGCGAACCCCTCAGAGAGGAGTATAATAGGAGGAGTATAATAGGAGGAGTATAATAGGAAGAGTATAATAGGAGGAGTATAATGGGAGGAGTAGTCCTGGGGAAAGAGTATAATGGGAGGAGTAGTACTGGGGGGTGGTGTACAGGTGCCAAATGTGTGCAGGGGGCGTGGCCTAGCAGGCATCAGGTGCGGGGGGCGTGGCCTAGCGGGCATCAGGTGCGGGGGCGTGGCTTAGCGGGCATCGCGTGCGTGGGCTTGGCCTAGCGGGCATCACGTGGGGGCGTGGCCTAGCGGGCATCACGCGTGGGGGGTGTAGCCTAGCGGGCATCGTGTGCGGGGGCGTGGCCTAGCGGGCATCGCGTGTGGGGGGGCGTGGCCTAGCGGACATCGTGTGTGGGGAGCGTGGCCTAGCGGGCACCACATGCGGGGGCGTGGCCTAGCGGGCATCACGTGGGGGCGTGGCCTAGCGGGCATCACGCATGGGGGTGTGGCCTAGCGGGCATTGCATGCGGAGGGCGTGGCCTAGCTGGCATCGCGGGGGCGTGGCCTATTAAGCATCACATGCGGGGTGTGGCCTAGCGGGCATCGCGTGCGGGGTGCGGGCCTGGCCAAACGGTTAATCTATGCGGGGGGCGGGGCCGAGCTGAGCGGCCAATCTGTGTGGAGGGGCGGGGCCAGGCCGAGCCCAGCGGCCAATCCAACGGTTGTCACTGTAAGGACACAATTTTGGAGCAAGACAGACAGACAGACAGAGTAAGGCAATTATATTTATAGATATGAAACTGAAATAGCTGTTGCAAAAACCCAAATTGTTATGAAGAAAAAAGGTTAACATTAAAAGGGGTGCCCAAACTTTTTCATATGACTGTAGTTGGTTTGTTATTGTTAAAGGAAAACTGTAGTTTTCCATTACACATGGGGTATTTGGCTACTTAGGAGAAAATGCACAACAAATTGTATGGGGCATTATCTCCTTGTGAAAATTTTTGGCTAAAACAACATTTTTGTGGGAAAAATTAGATTTTTTTTAATTTTCATGGCTCAACGTTATCAAATGCTCTAAAACACCTGGGGGATCAAGTTTCTCACCATACATCTAGGTAAGTGACTTCAGGCATCCACTTTCCAAAATGGGGTAACCTTTGGGGATTTCAACTGTTTAGGAACATCAGGGGCTCTCCAAACACAACATGGTGTCCACTAACAATTCCAGCCAATTTTCAGTTCCAAAATTCAAATATTGCTCCTTTGTTTCTGAGCCGTGCCATGCTCCACAATTGAAGTTTCCACAGCATATGGGGTATTGGCATACTAAGGAGATATTGCAAAATAAATTTAATGGTGCATTTTATCGTATTTCCCTTGTGAAATTTCAAAATTTAGTACTAAAACAACTTGTTTTGTGGGAAAAATATGATTTTTGATTTTCTCAGCTCAACATTATAAAATTTTGTGAAGCACCTGGGAGTTCAAGGTGCTCATCACAAATCTAGATAAATTCCTTGAGGGGTATGGTTTCTAAAATGGAGCCACTTGTTGGGGAGCTCCACTGTTTAGGTGCATCAGGGGGTCTCCAAATGTGACATGGCCTTTGTAATCGATTCTAGCCAACTTTGCGTTCCAAAAGTCAAATGGTGCTCCTTCCCTTCAGAGCCCCACCATGCGCCCACACAGTAGTTTTCCCCCACATATAGAGTATCAGCATAGTCAGGAGAAATTGAACGACAAATTCTTTTGTGCTTTTGTTCTTGTTACTCATGTGAAAATACAAAGTTTGGGGCTAAAGAAACATTTTTGTGAAAGTACAATTTTCATTTTTTCATTCCATATTGCTTTTGTTCCTGTAAAGGAACTAATGGATTAATAAAGTTTTAGGATGGGATTTTGAGTACTTTGAGGGGTGCAGTTTTTAGAATGGTGTCACTTCTGGGTATTTTCCGTCACATATATCCCCCAAAAGCACTTCAAATGGGATGTTTTCTTTAAAAAAAATGGTTTTGCAAATTTTGTTGGAAAAATGGGAAATTGCTGATAAATGTTTAACCCTCCTAACTTCCTAACAAAAAAGTATTTAAAATTTGGCGCTGATGTAAAGTAGACATGTGGGAAATGCTATTTATTAACTATTTTGTGTGAAATATCTCTCTGGTTTAAGGGCATAGAAAAATGGGGGTGAAGGGGTTAACTATCTTTTAACTGGATAAGATGTTATATTGAAATATTGTAAAAGCAGGTTTAGCAGGCAGGAAAAAGGAAAGCCTGAAGTATTTGTGTGTTTTCCATAATTTGTGAGAACAAGGATTTCTTACAGTTGCCAAATATTACACTAGGAATAAAGTCAAATAATAGTTTAATGAACTCAATAAAATTATGTGCCAATTTTACAAGAATGGAAAATACAAGGCAGTGACTTTTTTTGTATTGCTTTACCTTGGAGCGTTTCATAAATCAGCATTCATATCATTGCCACTATTGTTATTAATATGCATCTTCATTCCAAGGTGTTTTTTTTTTAAAAAGTTCTAAATGGAAAACTGTAGTGACAGGCTTTGCCATCCAATGACCATTACAGGTCATTATTTCTATTCTCCGATCACTTGGAGGGATTGTCTCACTAAAGACCATCGCTTTTAAAATGCAGCCCCTATGGTGATAATCTTTTCATCCCTGGTCTCGTTTTAGTTTCAGCCATTAACTGGTCTTATAGGGATAAACAGAATGAGCGTATCTTGTTCAGCAACATTTTATGGCATTGGGTAAAGCATTGTGATTTGAACATTTGGAAAACTCACCACTATCTGGATTTTTTACTCATTTCTGGGTGCATAAAAAGCCCAAAAAGCCAAAGTAAGCCAATAAAGACTGGTAAAATGTACAACATAGGTATGCATTAGTCGTGCTAAATCTGCTAGCTGAAGCCCTCCATTTCTAATATGCATTTTATTATTAACTACGAGGTTTGGGTTGTTTTTACAGCCCCTTTGTCATGTCTCTACCTGAGGCTGCAGCTGTGATTTCTGCTTTTGCCACCAGGTGCCGCCACATTCCGACATTGAATAGTGGCAGTGATAGAGGCAGAGTCAGTACCAGTAGCTCTGGTGAGTGCAGTCTCCATCAATCCACCAAGTTTGGTAGGCCTGGGACTTGCAGTACCACTGGCTGACTGTGGTGGTGTGTGCCTTCCAGCTCCCAGCTCCAGCCTATTGGAAGGCACCACACCCTTCTTATACCTTCAGTGGTTTGCTGCTCCCTGCCAGATATATTATAGTAATTACTGCTTGTCTCTGGTTCACACCCTGCTCTGTATATTTGTTCCCTGTGTTTTCACCTCTGCCTGCTCTTTGACGACTCTTCTGCCCGTTTTTGTACCTCGCTGTCATCTCCGGTTTGACCTTAGCCCGATTTCCTGACTACGCTCGTCTGCAGATTTTGTCCCTTTTTTGTACCTCCTGGTTTGATCCTGCCTGACGACCATTCTTCCCTAGTTTGCAGCCTCCCATGGGCAGCGACCTGCTGGACCTCATAGTAATTCCAGATCCCTGTACAGGGGTTAAAGGGTTTCGGGTTCTCGAGATCCTTCTTGGTGGGCGGCTAGCCTCTACTCTGTCCATGACAGTCATCTTGAGACTGTGGTCCCGAGCAGACATTACACTCTTCATTTCCATAGACACAGTATTTCTCTATGCTTATGCCCAAATTGATTCACCCTATTATTCAACTTATTATTATTCTTATTATTATTATTATTTATTTTTATTTTTTAACTGATCCTTATTTGTTCTTATTAAAAAAATATGAACTTCAATTGTAAATAATTAAGAAAAGGACAAAATAAATAAAATTACTCAGCTATAACTGTATTTATAGAAACTATATCTAAAATGGCACTCCTGATAGTCTAGTACTTTTTCAGTATAGAAAACATTGTATTACTCCTTACAAAGTTCTAATGAATCCAAGACAAATAGAAAATTTACATTATGGCCCCAAGTCTTCAAGTCATTCAGACAAGCACTGTTTACGCAGGTGTCCCATGCCCAAACTTGCTCCCGTCTCATCTCAGCTGTGCCCACTAGGATGGAATTGTCCGAAACTACCCTGAAAACGCCAAAAATTGCAACATTTTTGCTCAACCATGCATTGCATAAAAAATTGAGAGTTTCCACAGTGTTTTACACTAGATGTCTGTAAGTATTTTAATGAATTGGAATTTTTGTATTAAAAAGTTCTATCAATGTGTACATTTTTCAACTTTCTTTTAAAGTCGGTCCAGCTGAGGGTCCTGTAATATTCAATGAATGATTTGCTTTAGCAGAACAGGAACATGTGAAATTTCCGTATATAAATAGTTACGCCACATCAGGGGTACACAGACTGCAGCTTGCACCAATATGTTGCCCTCTACCATTGAGTTAACCCGTAGAAGTCCATGGTTAGAGCGAAACGGCCGTAGTCCTGGGGGAGCTCGCACCCAGTTCTGCCGCTGCCTTTTTTTATGCACACTTTTTTGTATTAACAAATCTTTTGCATGGACCTTAGAGTGGAGCCACTTTTTCTTCTTCTGTGGATTATCTACCATTGGGTTACCATCATACACTTGAACCTGAAGACCCACCTCTTCTGACAAGCCTACAACCTGCCGTAACCCTCAGTCTGATACAGCACCGCACGACCAGTTCTACCCTCACCTACTGTATCCTCAGCTATCCCTTGTAGACTGTGAGCCCTCGCGGGCAGGGACCTCTATCCTCCTGTATCTGCCTCTGTCTTGTATTGTTTATGATTATTGTACTTGCCCTATTATGTATACCCCTTTCACATGTAAAGCGCCATGGAATTGATGGCGCTATAATAATAAATAATAATAATAAAATAATAATAATAATACACTTATGTGTCTCCTTGCTGCTCACTTGTATTTTTTATCCCAGAGTTAAGAGTGGCTGTAAGCACGAATGGTTAAGTACTTATGGTACACTATATAGTATTTTATGGGACTCCATAAATTTCAGATCTTGTTCTTGACTCCTTTGCGGCATTCCAGGATGGAGTATATGATGAGACCATATATATGTTCATCTATCGAAAATGTAGTTTCTGAGAAAAACGAAAGTCTCTGCCATGTCACCAACTCCTGTTAATTACAATGAGGAGGAACACATGCATGGTCTCTTCCCTACTGAAGTTTGAACAAGAGAAAAGGAGACCTCTACTCGCTCCATACATGGAGATCATTGTTGTGGAATGGGCAGCTATCAAATATTTATAGCTCATACCTTTGATGCCATATATATTTTAGATAATTCATTTTAGTCTGGTCCTTGAGATTGGTTCAATCTGAATTTATAGTTTAAGAACTAGAAAACATTACAAGTTCTTCCAAGGAAGTGAAATGTCTTAGTCGGTAAAGTATTAATCTAAAAATAATACACATACAAAGATGTGATGTATGTGCCCTAATGCTGGGATGCACTTAATGGTTGTGATATTATATAGAGTTTTTACACCATTAATTATAGTAATGTCAGAAGCATAAAGGTGATTAAAGTAAAGCACAACACACAGCTAAACCTGGCTCAGAAAGGCAGTCATTCATAAACACATACTGTACTTGACTTCAAACACATCTCTCATTGCTCACCACACCTATCATTGGACTACACACAACACAGCTTTGGTGGTTTCAAAGTTCAAATAAGAAGCACTTTGATGGCTTACGGCTTAATCTCTTGTGTACAAGTGTTTCCTTTGTGCTTATTCCACAAGTGGAAGCATTGCCACACATGTGCATATGTCCTGTGTGCATCAGTGCACCGTAGGTGCTGTAAACTTAGTAGACTGGAACGTATTTAAACATGAATCTGTACTGTTACACAAAAGAAAGCGGGGGCTTTGATTAGCCTTTCATGTAACACTTTTTATGAAGGGAGAGAGAGGAATGTTGCTTTTATTGCTTTCATAATACGTGACTATCCGTTCTGTAGTTAGTAATACCTAAGAGAACTAACTTGCAATATTTAGCTCTTTAAATGTCTGTAGAGGATTAATATATTATAATGATGGCTACTTCTTCTATACTGTCATACCACCTGGGTAATACCATATGACCAGTTGCTGAATTTTTTTGTTATTTCAGTAGAATAGTAAGATCATATTAGAGCAGGGGTCCCCAACCTGTGGCTTGGGGGCTACATGTGGCTCTCGGGCAAGTGTGATTTGTGGCTCTCGAGTTTAAGCCAGTTTGGTGCATTAGTACCAGGTCTAAGAAACAGCTATGGAGAGCAGGTCTCCAAGTGGTGTCTTTTGTGAATAGCTCTACACAAAAGAGGAGACCTGGATGCATATACTCTATACTGAGAGAAAAGATAAATATGGTAAGCTGCAGGTAGAATGATACTGCCAGTTATAGGGGTGCTTGTTACTGGGTGCTATAGTGTGGTGGGTGTGCTTGATAATAAGAATACTGAATGGGGGTATTGTCCTGAGTGTGTTCCATTCTGCGGAGACCCCTGGCAAATCTGGGACCAGAAGGTCATAGTGCCTTATTGTTTGCAGGTCTACAACTTGTGTTTGAGTTAATTTACTTTCTTTTGATGCTGCGGGGGTTAAGGACTCTTTCCTGTCTGGCTATCCTTGGTAGCCTTAATCTCAAGTACAGCTCCTTTGTGACCACTATCTTTCCCTATAAAAAGTCATCTGTCTTAGGGTACCGTCTCACTAAACGACGTACCAGCGATTCCGACCACGATATGACCTGGTCAAGATCGCTGGTGCGTCGCTACATGGTCGCTGGTGAGCTGTCAATCAGACAGATCTCACCAGTGACCAGCCCGCAGTGACTCGTGGAAACGATGCTGCGCTTGGTAACCAAGGTAAATATCAGGTAACTAAGCAAAATGCTTTTGCTTGGTTACTGGATATTTACCCTGGTTACCAGCGCACACCGCTTAGCGCTGGCTCCCTGCACTCGTAGCCAGGGTACACATCGGGTTACTAAGCAAAGCGCTTCACTTAGTTATTCGATGTGTACCTTGGTTACCAGCGTCCGCAGCTTCCAGATGCCGGCTCTCTTTTCCCTGCACATTCAGATCATTGCTCTCTCGCTGTCAAACATAGCGATGTGTGCTTCACAGTGGGAGAGCAACGAGCAAAAAAGGAACCAGCACTGTGTGTAATGATCAGCAATTTCACAGCAGGGGCCAGGTCGCTGCTTAGTGTCAAACACAGCGAGATCGCTGATGAGGTCACTGGTACTTCACAAAACCTGTGATTCAGCAGCGATCTCGCTAGCAATCTCACTATGTGAGAAGTACCCCTTACCATCTGACACCAGTTATAGATTCTCATTTTATGCTCTCCACTTAGGAAGGAGCTTGTCTCTGCTAGAAGCTGAGGGAGTTGTGACCATGGCAGCTGTGGTATTTATCTGAATCAGAAGAGCATGGAGAATTTTCCTTTTTGTGTTTTTTTTTCTCTCTCTGTCTGTCTCCCTTACCTTGTGTTATAATATTGCAGTGGTGAGACTGGTGTTCTAGCCAGTCTTCTCACTAGCCAAGGTGAGTTCAAGGCAAACAAGGGCCTAGGAATATGACAGAGGCGAGAGAAGACTGTGTATAGGCACGCCATGGAGCTTAGGGTACAGACTCAGTTGGGTTGCAGAAGGTATCCCCTCATCCCTATGGCCAGTACCTTCCTTCTATACCAATCCTGCCATTCCCCTTATCGTTTTACTGCACATGAACATCTGTATGCTCTGGCATGACAGGTAACGAGGGTACTCCCGGATGTAAGTATCATGACCATAAGGGGGCACAAAGTCCCAATATTATTTTGTTGAGAAGCATTGGCGGTAGTTACATAAGTTTCACGGTGTCTTTTTGGGATGGGGGAAGGAGCTGAATGCGGCTCATGACCATATCTTAAGGATGAATGAAATTAGCAAATTGATTTAATTCCACCATTTTGCACATCGTTAGTCAAACAAGGATGACTTGAGTTCTGTTGTCACCCATATGATCGCTTGCAGCTATCACATCATAGGGCACAATCAATCACAAGGGCCTATCAAGGCTTGAGCAGAAGCAGAGAATGCAGTAGCTATTTTTTGGTAAATCTGGATAGTGAGAGGATGTCACAGCTCACAGCTTAGACGTAGAGAGAGAAAGAAAAAATCATAGAAAAAAATTGTAGAGATATTATATGTTATAGTAAGTGTTGAGCCACCCCCCTAGTGTTCGAGTTAGGTTCAGTTTGTTGAACGGCGGCTTAGTTCGGCGAACGTTCGATGAACACCTTCGAACCCCATTGAAAACAATGGCAGGCAAACACAAACACATACAAACACATTATACATGTACATATACAGTTAATAAACATTGCCATTATACTTACAGGTCCCCGCAACGCGTCCTGCACTCTGTCTTCCGCCACTTTTCCTTCCGATCATCGCTGCACCATCCCGGTAACCAGCCCTGATGATAGGACCTTCCGTGACGTCATCATAGCATGTGACCAGTCACGTGTCTATGAGATATATTGGCTACAGACTGGTCACATGGCTAGACGTCATGCTAGGTCCTGTCAGTGCATCTCTCCGGTACACGGTGCTCGTTTGAGCATCTCCGTGTAACGGCGAGATGCTTGGGCACATGCTTGGCTCCCCGTTCCTGCATGTGGGCGCTCTTTACAGAGTCAGCACACATGCAAGGACTGGATGCCATAGCCGGTGAATAGCGGCAGCGGGAATCAGGTGAACAGAGATCACCGTTGCTATAGTAACCCACCTGTCAGATTACTATTTCAACGGTAGCAGCGGTGACGTCACCGTTTACAACCCGCAGCCTCTGCTCACTCACTGAGTGATAAGACTGCACGGGAGCAGCAACGTCTTCCTCCCATGCAGTGCTGTCTGATGTAGCAGAGCTGCATGGGTTGAAGGAGAAAGAAGACGGAAGACCAGGATCGTGGAGGGGTGGGAGAAGTAATAAACATGGATTTTCTAAGTGTGTCTGTGTATTTATTTCTATTAAAGTATTTTTTCTCTGTGTGGTGTCTTTGTTTTAACCCTTTTTTGGAGATTCTTAATGGCCGGGTCAAACTTGCCTGACATTAAAAATCTCTGGCTTAATACTAGCTAGTAAAACAAAGCTAGTATTAACGCATTATTACCCAGCGAGCCACCCGGCATCAGGTCAGCTGGAAGAGTTGGATACAGCGCCAGATGATGACGCTTCTATGAAAGCGCCATTTTCTGGCGCGGCTGCAGACTGCAATTTGCAGCAGAGGGGCCCGGAAAGCTTGGGCAAACTAGTGTTGCGGATTCCAATCCCCAGCTGCCTAGTTGCACCTGGCTGGATACAAAAATGGGGCGAAGCCCATGTCGGGTTTTTTTTTAAATTATTTCATGAAATTCATGAAATAATTAAAAAAAGGACTTCCCTATATTTTTAGTTCCCAGCCGTGTACAAATAGGCAGCTGGGGGTTGGGGGCAGCCGTATCTGCCTGCTGTACCTGGCTAGCATACAAAAATATGGCGAAGCCCACGTCATTTTTTTTGTGGGCAAAAAACTCCTGCATACAGTCCTGGATGGGGTATGCTGAGCCTTGTAGTTCTGCAGCTGCTGTCTGCTCTCCTGCATACACTAGTGACTGAAGCATACTGAGCCTTGTAGTTCTGCAGCTGCTGTCTGCTCTCCTGCATACATTAGTGACTGGAACATGCTGAGCCTTGTAGTTCTGCTTCTCCTGTCTTTCCCTCCTGTATTCCAGCATACAGTCCTGGATGCAGCATGCTGAGCCTTGTAGTTCTACAGCTACTGTCTCCTCTCTGGCATACACTAGTGGATGAAGTATGCTGAGCCTTGCAGTTCTGCTCCCCCTGCCTCTCCCTCCAGAATACAGTCCTGGATGGAGGATGCTGAGGCTTGTAGTTCTGCAGCTGCTGTCTGCTCTCCTCCATACAGACAGAAGGCAGCTGCAGAACTGGTTGCAGTGAGACAGCTGTCTGACTGCAACCAATCATGGGCACCGGTGAGCGGTTAAAGCAGGGAATACCTGATTGAATAATGAGTGGCAGCCATTTTCAAAAGAGGAAAAGCCACTGTAGCTTTGTGACAGCCGTGCAGCACCGCTCCAGTGATCAGTGAGTAGGAAAGAGAGAGGGATTGTGCTGGGGACGCAGGACGCATGCAGATACGCAACATAGCCTTACTGTGAAAAGCCACGCTTTTGGTGATCGAACCGTTATCGAATGGTAACTCGAACTGCCGAACTTGAAGCAAATTGTTTGAGTTCGTCCAATGACTTGAACACCGCCCAAAATCACTCGAATTTGAATTTGGCGAATGGTTCGAATCGAACATCGCTCACCTCTAGTTATAGTACAGCTGTATCAAAGAGTAATGTGTGAGGAGAGTAAGGGGTACTTTGCACACTACGACATCGCAGCTGTGATGTCGGTGAGGTCAAATTAAAAGTGACGCACTTCCGGCATCGCATGCGACATCGTAGTGTGTAAAGGCTCGATGATACGATTAACGAGCGCAAAAGCGTCGTAATCGTATCATCGCTGCAGCGTCTGCGTAATCCATAATTACGCTGATGCGACAGTCCGATGTTGTTCCTCGCTCCTGCGGCAGCACACATCGCTGTGTGTGAAGCCGCAGGAGCAAGGGACATCTCCTACCGGCGTCACTGTGGCTTCCATAGAATATGCGGAAGGAAGGAGATGGGCGGGATGTTTACATCCCACTCATCTCCGCCCCTCCGCCCCGATTGGCCGCCTGGCGTGTGACGTCGCTATGACGCTGCACGACCCGCCCCCTTACAAGGAGGCGGGTCGCCGGCCAGAGCGACGGTCGCAGGACAGGTGAGTCCATGTGAAGCTTCCGTAGCGATAATGTTCGCTACGGCAGCTATCACAAGGATATCGCTGCTGCGACGGGGCGGGGACTATCATGCTCGGCATCGCAGCATCGGCCTGCGATGTCGCAGCGTGCAAAGTACCCCTAAGGCTAGAGTCAGACAGAGTTTGATCATAGTGTGGTGAAAGTGTTATCTGCTTTTATCAGATGTGGAGAACGTGGGAAAAGAAATGTCTCTTTTCTCCATTCTGTCAGTCCTTGAATATCAAACCACACTTGGATGTCATCCGAGTGTGGTTTGTTTTTTTTCAGAGACCGATTGACTTGCATGGCTGAGTTTGATCCAATTCATGGATGCAAATCATGCGTGCTGCAATTTTTTCCTCAGACTGACTCAATCCGAAGAAAAAAATGGGACATGTGCAGGACCCCATAGAGTATCATGAGATGAGCAATATCCATCAAAACAACAGATAGCATTCATCCTATTTTTACGGTCTCCTGCAAGACCCTTTATATCTCTGTATAAGATTTTAGTGATAAATAGAGTGGTTATTGTGCTGTCGCTGAATTTAATATACACATTTTTTTTACATTCATGCAGAAGCAAACTACAAATTTTAATGAAAGAAAAAAAAAACTCTTTAATTACCTTGCAAAGTGTGCTTGAAACTACTGATTTTTTGCACACCGTTTACATAAATCCAAATATAAATTAATGAACTCCATTCCATTACTGTGGCCTATCGCTGCTGTAATTTTATTGCCGTGCTGTGTAGAAAGCGTTTCTTGACATACAGTTAGGTCCAGAAATATTTGGACAGTGACACAATTTTCGCGAGTTGGGCTCTGCATGCCACCACATTGGATTTGAAATGAAATCTCTACAACAGAATTCAAGTACAGATTGTAACGTTTAATTTGAAGGTTTGAACAAAAATATCTGATAGAAATTGTAGGAATTGTACACATTTCTTTACAAACACTCCACATTTTAGGAGGTCAAAAGTAATTGGACAAATAAACAAAACCCAAACAAAATATTTTTATTTTCAATATTTTGTTGCGAATCCTTTGGAGGCAATCACTGCCTTAAGTCTGTAACCCATGGACATCACCAAATGCTGGGTTTCCTCCTTCTTAATGATTTGCCAGGCCTTTACAGCCGCAGCCTTCAGGTCTTGCTTGTTTGTGGGTCTTTCCGTTTTAAGTCTGGATTTGAGCAAGTGAAATGCATGCTCAATTGGGTTAAGATCTGGTGATTGACTTGGCCATTGCAGAATGTTCCACTTTTTTGAACTCCTGGGTAGCTTTGGCTGTATGCTTGGGGTCATTGTCCATCTGTACTATGAAGCGCCGTCCGATCAACTTTGCGGAATTTGGCTGAATCTGGGCTGAAAGTATATCCCGGTACACTTCAGAATTCATCCGGCTACTCTTGTCTGCTGTTATGTCATCAATAAACACAAGTGACCCTGTGCCATTGAAAGCCATGCATGTCCATGCCATCACGTTGCCTCCACCATGTTTTACAGAGGATGTGGTGTGCCTTGGATCATGTGCCGTTCCCTTTCTTCTCCAAACTTTTTTCTTCCCATCATTCTGGTACAGGTTGATCTTGGTCTCATCTGTCCATAGAATACTTTTCCAGAACTGAGCTGGCTTCATGAGGTGTTTTTCAGCAAATTTAACTCTGGCCTGTCTATTTTTGGAATTGATGAATGGTTTGCATCTAGATGTGAACCCTTTGTATTTACTTTCATGGAGTCTTCTCTTTACTGTTGACTTAGAGACAGATACACCTACTTCACTGAGAGTGTTCTGGACTTCAGTTGATATTGTGAACGGGTTCTTCTTCACCAAAGAAAGTATGCAGCGATCATCCACCACTGTTGTCATCCGTGGACGCCCAGGCCTTTTTGAGTTCCCAAGCTCACCAGTCAATTCCTTTTTTCTCAGAATGTACCCGACTGTTGATTTTGCTACTCCAAGCATGTCTGCTATCTCTCTGATGGATTTTTTCTTTTTTTCAACCTCAGGATGTTCTACTTCACCTCAATTGAGAGTTCCTTAGACCGCATGTTGTCTGGTCACAACAACAGCTTCCAAATGCAAAACCACACACCTGTAATCAACCCCAGACCTTTTAACTACTTCATTGATTACAGATTAACGAGGGAGACGCCTTCAGAGTTAATTGCAGCCCTTAGAGTCCCTTGTCCAATTACTTTTGGTCCCTTGAAAAAGAGGAGGCTATGCATTACAGAGCTATGATTCCTAAACCCTTTCTCCGATTTGGATGTGAAAACTCTCATATTGCAGCTGGGAGTGTGCACTTTCAGCCCATATTATATATATAATTGTATTTCTGAACATGTTTTTGTAAACAGCTAAAATAACAAAACTTGTGTCACTGTCCAAATATTTCTGGACCTAACTGTAAGAGGAATTTTGTTAAGATACAAAAGAGAAGTAGACAAAGACATTTAACTGTGTGACTGTCTCACAAGGTCTGCATGTCACAAATTATTAATATTTTATTAATATTTTTTGCACACTCATTTTTTTAGTCTAATTTGATATACATAGTCCCCGCAACAATATTGCAGTCCGTACTGGTGACTTATTAGGCATGTTGTGTACCCAGCATTTCTTGGTCGGCCCTTTTGAAAAGGATGTAGTTGTGGTTCAAACCAGTGACAAAAGTTCATTCTAATGTCCAAAAATATATGGTAAATAATACATAAATTATAAGGATACACGGTGTGCAGAATTATTAGGCAAATGAGTATTTTGATTACATGATACTTTTTATATATGTTCTCCTACCCCAAGCTGTATAGGCTTGAGAGCCATCTACCATTTAAGTAAATCAGGTGATGTGCATCTCTGTAATGAGGAGGGGTGTGGTGTAATGACATCAACACTCTATATAAGGTGTGCTAAATTATTAGGCAACTTCCTTTCCTTTGGCAAAATGGGTCAGAAGAGAGATTTGACGGGCTCTGAAAAGTCCAAAAATTGTGAGATGTCTTGCAGAGGGATGCAGCAGTCTTGAAATTGCCAAACTTTTGAAGCGTGATCCCTGCACAATCAAGCGTTTAATGGCAAATAGCCAACAGGGTCGCAAGAAGCGTGTTGGACAAAAAAGACACAAAATAACTGCCAATGAATTGAGGAAAATCAAGCATGAAGCTTCCCAGATGCCATTTGCCACCAGTTTGGCCATATTTCAGAGCTGCAGCATTACTGGAGTATCAAAAAGCACAAGGTGTGCCATACTCAGGGACATGGCCAAGGTAAGGAAGGCTGAAAAGCGACCACCTTTGAACAAGAAACTTAAGATAAAATGTCAAGACTGGGCCAAGAAATATCTTAAGACTGATTTTTCAATGGTTTTATGGACTGATGAAATAAGAGTGACTCTTGATGGGCCAGATGGATGGGCCAGAGGCTGGATCAGTAAAGGGCAGAGAGCTCCACTCTGATTCAGACGCCAGCAAGATGGAAGTGGGGTACTGGTATGGGCTGGTATCATCAAACTTGTGAGACCTTTTCGCGTTGAGGATGGAGTGAAGCTCAACTCCCAGACCTACTGCCAGTTTCTTCAAGCAGTAGTACAGGAAGAAGTTGGTATCGTTCAAGAAAAACATGATTTTCATGCAGGACATTGCTCCATCACATGCATCCAACTACTCCACAGCGTGGCTGGCCAGTAAAGGTCTAAAAGATGAAAAAATAATTACATGGCTCCCTTGTTCACCTGATCTGAACCCCATAGAGAACCTGTGGTCCCTCATAAAATGTAAGATCTACAGGAAGGGAAAACAGTATACCTCTCCAGACAGTGTCTGGGAGGCTGTGGTGGCTGCTGCACGCAATGTTGATCGTAAACAGATCAAGCAACTGACAGAATTTATGGATGGTAGGCTGTTGGTAGCCAAGTTGGCTATATTGGTCACTCATTTTTTTGGGTTTTGTTTTTGCATGTCAGAAATATTTATTTCTAAATTTTGTACAGTTATATTGGTTTACCTGGTGAAAATAAGCAAGTGAGATGGGAATATATTTGTTTTTTATTAAGTTGATTAATAATTCTGCACAGTAATAGTTACCTGCACAAATGGATATCCTCCTAAGATAGCCAAATCTAAAAAAAACACACTCCAACTTCCAAAAATATTAAGCTTTGATATTTATGAGTCTTTTGGGTTGATTGAGCACATAGTTGTTGATCAAGAATGAAAAAAAATTCTCTAAAATACAACTTGCCTAATAATTCTGCACACAGTGTAGAAGCTGCAATTGCTACTATCCTGTTTCCCCGAAAATAAGACAGTCTTATATTTTTTTTCCCCCAAAAAATCGCTAGGTCTTTTTTCTGGGGGAGGGCTTATTCTCGGGGAAATATCGTTGAGGGAAAGTTTACCCTCCCAAAAAATTCACATCCCCTTTCCAGGATTGTCATACTTACCAGACCTCGGCCATCTGCATGGCTCCCAGGTCCTCCTGCGGTCTCCGGTGAGCACTCCCAGCAGGCATGCTCCACGCCGTGCTCCCCTCCTTTTGGCTGGCATGCACACATCAGATTGCAAACATATACTCTTATATATATACCTATATATATATACACACACACACACCCACAAACCAAAAGATATTTTATTCATTTTTTTTTAGCCTTCTTGGACTTAAACCTGTGATTAACTTATCACATATTATACACTGCAATAGTACAGTGTTGCAGTACATACAAGTGAATTTCAATAAATTAGAATATCATCAAAAAGTTACTTTATTTCAGTAATTCAATACAAAAAGGAAACACATATTATATAGAGTCATTACAAACAGAGTGATCTATTCCTATATATTATATACAGTCATTACACACAGAGTAATCTATTTCAAGTGTGTATTTCTGTTAATGTTGATGATTATGGCTTACAGCCAATGAAAACCCAAAAGTCATTATCTCAGAAAATTAGAATAATTACCACAAAACACCTGAAAAGGCTTCCTAAGCATTTAAACTGGTCACTTATTCTGGTTCAGTAGGCTACACAATCTTGGGGAAGACTGCTGACTTGACAGATGTCTAGAAGACAGTCATTGACACACTCCACAAGGAGGGTAAGCCACAAAAGGTCATTGCTAAAGAAGCTAGCTGTTCACAGAGTGTTGTATGCAAGCAAATTAATGGGAAGTTGAGTGGAAGGAAGAGGTGTGGTAGAAAAAGGTGCATAAACAACCGCAGCCTTTATAAGATTAAGAAAAGGTCATTCAAAAATTTTAATTAAAAAGGATTGGACTACTTCAAGAGCCACACACAGACGTATCCAGGACATGCGCTACAACTGTTGCATTCCTTGTGTCAAGCCTCTTATGACCAATAGACAACACCAGAAGCATCTTACTTGGGCCAAGGAGCAAGATGACTGGTTTGTAGCCTCCTAGCCCTTACTAACACCATTTTATAACACATAAGTTAGGGTCCCTTAGACTTATATTGGGTTCAGTGTCCAGGGTCAAGTTCAGCTGTTGAATTCAATTTTGTATAGTCCACACTGGTTTGGGGAACCCAGATATCCACAGGTTCACTCATCACTAGTTTACTACCTTTACACATAAGGAAGTGTCCACTGGGCATCTCCCTGCATCTTCTGCTTCCTGCTGGTAGGGAGCTTTGTCAATCACACAAGCCTCAGAAAGGAGAAATTAAAGAATGCTTCTCTTTATGAATGGAATCCTCCCTCCAATTATACCATAAAAAGTGTTCAAAACATTTTATGTTCTCCAAAATAGTTACAGTAAAAATGATTGATTGCCATGCAAAAAACAAGCTCTCATATTTTGCATTAGCTTCAGTAGTCTGAAGCTGCACCTGCGTGCGCCAAGGGGGCAGCTCATTCTTCAGTATAAAACCTACTGCAGTTCTCATGAATGATGGTAACATTAGCCACCTCTATGTTGATATAACCTTATATTGAGATCTATCATTGAAGGATTTTGAGGTCATTACTGTTTTGAGTTCTATATTATGTAGTTGATATTGTGGCTTGGAGAAACTGCCTTTCTATTCATCACAGGCCAAATAGAGTAAGACTATGCACATGAATGCCTAAAATACTCATAATGAGTGTGATAAATGAAGCGGTGTTCTACAGAAGACTTCATTAATTTGACACAATTTGTGTACTCAGCTTGCAGATGGCTGAAGAATAAGATAAAACCACTTAAAAGCACCCTTTAAAGGATTGTTTGTAAAAGGATCTAATGGAGAGAGGAAGAGTAATGTGTGTTGCAGTTCTAAGATTTTGTCTCTTGTCAACTGTCCTTTGATATAGAAGCAGTCCGAATTTCTGAAAGGTGTGCACAGGTGTACTTACTGTGATCTCATGAGTAACACTGGTAACAGATACAAGGCTATGAACTAGGAAACCCTTCCATTGCTTGACCAATTAAAATTACTGGCAACAATGTTTTTTTGTGGACCACATCTTCTATATCTATCTATCTATCTATCTATCTATCCTTATAACAGAATAAAGCAAGTGTGTACAGGTGCAAACTGCTATGACTGCTACATAGAATATACTTAAAAAATGAATGCATTTAGGTCACAAATTGGTCAGTTCATGTTTTCCCACCAGCCATGACAAGTAGTCCTTTCTCTGGAAGGACTCTAAACCTAATATTTATCAAACATGCCTCTCCCAGGCTAAAAGCCTACACATTTAAAGGGCAGGTAGGATCCAGTACGAATTAAAAACAGCCTTAAGGTTCTTTTAAACATCCGCGCACATCGGTTTGATCTCGGACCACAATGCTGGATTTGCCGTGGATCTTCCGATTGGAGCATGACGGCTTAATTTAATTCTATTAGGCTGTGAGTGACGCTTGGGTTGGGAGAGCCGCAGCCAGTGCATGCATTTTGGACCAATTTACACAGACATCTGAATACGCTCTTAGGCAGATGAAATGAGTGCTCAGTCAAATATGGAGGCAATCACCACCTCCAATATATTACTACACTGCCTGTACTTGTTACAGATCTTGGGCACACATAAATTGGCCAATGTGTGAGCTATGTAGCTTTATTTAGAAATATTTTATATATGGCAGTAATACAGTTTAAATTTCATATGTTCAATGTTTGCATTCATCTTAGCATATATGGTGTGCTGCTGTATTCTTTGGTTTGCATGTTATACAGTTACAGCAGATTGTACCAGTTCACACATGCCTTATTCTGTTAGGAGGTGCTGGTCAGTTTTTTGTATTTTTGTAGTATACTATTGGAGGTGATAACTGCCTACATATTTGACTAAGGCACATGATTGATTTTTTTCCCTAACTGAAATGGAAAACAGCTGTAATTTTGAAAGAATCAGCATGTCAATTCTTTCAACTTTTGGGCGCCATTTTTTTCACAATTGAAAGCAATGAGAAACTGCAAAGAAAAAAGCAAAAATGCAAAAGCTGAGTTTTTCCTGCATTTTTGCTGCTTTTATGGTCAATAAAACTAGGTATTTTAATAATTTAGTGTAGACAAATTACACACTAATCAGCCAAAAAATGCAGAAAAAAATTAAGCAAAATCTGCTTTTTAAACAGATTTTTTTTACTGCAAAGGGACCAGGTTTTCACTGCAGGGAAAACTCAGCAAAAACCCAAACAAGTGAGCATAACCTAAAGCTGTTTTTAATTAGTGCTGGATCCTACCTGCCTTTTAGATTTTAGCCTGGGAGAGACATATTTGAAAAATAGTAGAACTAGGGTAGTAAAAAAGAACAGACACCTTGTTGTGGCCAGTGGGCACACATGAAGTGGCCAATTTGTGAGCTTTTTTTTTTCTTTAACAGCCTTCAGTTAGATTTCGAGCCATGGTGTTTTTTGGATGAACGCTCTGTAGTAAGATTTATCTTGTGCAAGCCTAAATAGGTCCACCAGGGTCTTCTCTGCCGTTATCTTGATAGTATCTAACCATCGAGTTGCTGGTCTTCCTATTTCCCTTATTCCTTCTATTCTTCCAACCATGATGTCCTTCTCCACTGTTTGCTCTCTTCGTATGATTTTTCCACACTAGGCAAGTCGTAGCCTGGTGATTCTTGCTTCGAGTGACATATCTGGCTTGATGTGTTTCACAATTTTTGAACTAAGTGTATTCTATATGAATATCTATCTAAAGAAAATCCCTTAAGGCACCACCTGCAATATTCTTAAAGAGGTTGTCTGTAACTTAAAAATTGATGACCCATCCATCATCTGTATGAGATAAGTGGGGGTCCAACATCCAGCACCTCCATAGATTAGCTGAAATCTGAAAGCAATTGCACTACTTACAACAGATCTCACTAATGAGGTGGTTTCAGTTATTTCACAGAGTCTTACTGAAGCTATTCCTCTATTTTCAAAGTTGCAAGGTAATAGAGTTTGCAAGTAGTTGATACTATACATATTTGCCAACAGTCTTAAATTTTCTGTAACAATCACAAATACAAACTGCAAAGATAGTGGAACTGGATGGTTTCATATTTTGCATTGCAAATGTTCACTGTGCAAACATTATTAACCTACCTAACAAGACAATTTTAGTAAGAGCCTGCATATGGGAAGCACTTTTGGTGATTGCAACTTGAAGACCCCTGCTGAATTAAAATTAACAAAAATTCACAATAAATGCAAAATTCATAGTTTAAATTCCTTATAGTATCTCTTTAATTTTTCTTGTGTAGTTTCATAAAATGTATAGATCCTATTCATTTCTGTAACATATCTGACAGCTTCTCAGACTTCTTATTCTGAGACCTCCCCCTGCTCCTAGCTTCTCCAATCAAGAGGAGTGGGAGTGTCCCAGACTACCATATGCACACTATGCATTCTCTATCTTTGATGTTCCCAATAGCTTTTGGTTGCACCAGCAGAGACCTGGCATAAGTGACTCAAAGCACCAAAGCCCACTGTTCATAGAGTAGGTCAAGAAAGTCAGGTTAACTTGTAGTTTTAAAACTTTGACATGTTATACAAAGCTAAAGGCACTTTAATATAGTACAACTACTATCACAGCTTAAATGCTTGCAATCAATTGAAACGCTTCCAACATGAGTTTGGAGTTTGTGATATAAATACCTTGGTCCTCACAAGCCCTCAGTCATCATGTGAAACCCACTATCTCCAAGAGAAAAATAAGGTTTTATACTTAGATCTCCTGATGCGTGATAATAGGCAACTTATGGGCATTCTTTTCACCCCAAGTAGGATCCCCGCCAATGAATATTGAATTAATTTTTATTATAAAAATCATATGGAATTTGTTTGTTCTTTTAAATTAATGCCAAACTATAGAAAATCCTAGAACAATATTTGAGTATTTAAAACTGCTTTGGAAATTAAAAGAATAATCCTTTCTTGGAAACATTACCTGTAATCTAAAACTGGCCAACACTGCGAGCAAAATTCTTTGATTCTGTCATTAATCATCATCTTGCAGATATTTGTAATTAATTGGCAAATGATTGTCAGTTTAGATCATATTGTTGGCTGTCTGGTGTCCATGATAGGAAAAAATGTAAGATAAAAATCTTTATTAAATTACCATGTATATAATATATTCTATGATTATTCATAGCTCTCTCTAATTTAGTTTTTGGTTTACCACTAAAAATCACTTCTATATTTCTAGCATTGTTAGGCTCTAATTGGTGGGGCCCAGACAAATAGCATTTTACACTTATGAACTACAGTATCTGTGATCCTCAGTCAGATCCCTATTTATGTAATGCCAATCTAGGGTCATACAGGAAAAAGAGGGACAGTTGTAGTGGAGCGGGACGCCACTGCGTAATTATAAGTTGGCAACCTCCACGGCAAGGCAAGGTTTGACACTGGGTAAAAATAAGGGACAAAGGTACAGTTCTTCCCTTCTATCTTGTTTCATAGAGTTGAATCCACATATAAATTATAGTGGAATAATGTTAAGTATCCACTTCTTTCAGGCGGATGTCTGTCATCTATTTGTATATCTATTTTAATTTGTATGTTGCGTGAAAACTGTTCACCTTTGGGTGTGAGTGTTTTTAAATATATTGAATAAAGTACAATTTTTAAGGGTTTTCCATTTTAGTCTTTCTCACTTTAGTACTTGAAATGGATTGATTTAGCCTGTACTGCCTAAATTGTACAGCCAATGATCACTAATAGAGATGAGCGGACCCATGTAAATTTGGGTTCGCTGAGTTCAGCCGAACTTCAGTTATAAGATTGGCTCTGAAGGTGGACTTGACTTAATCTTCTCCTCGAACCCCACACAAGCCAATGGAGACCTGACCTGTGCTGTAAAATGGCTGTAAAATGGTCATAGTAAGAGATAGGGAGCTACACAAGGAAGCAAAATGGGAGCAATTGCCCTGCAAACAAATGTGGATAGGAAATAAAAAAAAAATATGTGGGGTCCAGTCCCACCAATTATTGACAACCAGCCCAGGTAAAGCAGACAACTGTGGGCTGCAACCCTCAGCTGTTTGCTTTAACTTGACTGCTTATTAAAAACAGAGGGAATCCCATGTTTTTTTTTAAATAATTTAAAAAAGGATGTGGGTTTTGCTCTATTTTTAATAACCAGCCAAGGTAAAGCAGACAGCTGAGAGCTGGTATTAACATTTTGAGAGGGTCCATGGTTATTTGGCACTTCCCAGCCTAAAAATTACCTTTGTATGGTGTCAATCAGGGTAATACTTTTAGGGTTGATTTCAGCTGTGAATTGACAGCTGACATCAAGCCCATAGGTTAGTAATGGATAGGTGTCTATCAGACACCCCTATTACTAACCTGGTAAGGATAAATTTAAAAACCACATTGGGAAAAAATAAACACTCCTCCACAAGCCCTTGTTGTTCAATTTATTAAATGAAAAAAATATAATTTTGATGTAACCCATTTGGTGAATAAATTTATTATTTCACCAATTTAGTAATTAAAAAGAAATCTTGTAAGTTCCAATGTAATTGAATGGAATAATGGAATAATGTCCCATGATGCCTATCGATTCCTATGGAGCTTCATTTTAAAAACATTCTCAGAATGAGGCTCACAAAATTTATCACAGACAGTGACATCACTGGCTTACTAATGTTGCCACTCATGAGAAATTCCGGGCTCCTGCTGACCAACAGTAACCTATGGAGCCTCGTTCTGAGAATAGCAACTGTCAGTGGTCACTGGCTGGTTATCAAAAATAGAGGAGACTCCACACCATTTTTTAAAATTATTTATTTAAATAATTTTAAAAAACGAGGTCTCCCCCTATTTTTAATAACTAGCCAAGATAAAGCTGACAACTGAGGATTGAAGCCCCGAGTTGTCTGCTTTACATGCCCTGATAATCATTAAAAGGTGGGAGCCCATGTCATCTAATATATAAAGCTGAGTGTGTGTGTGTGTGTGTGTGTATGTCCGCTAAAGGAATCCACACCGTTGCATTTACAATCACAAAATTTTGCACAGAGACTCCATGTGACCCAGGGAACGTCATAGACTATGTTTGGGCGGCAAAATTTAACTCCACGCTTTACAATTACTCACCAAAAATCCTGCTGCCATTAAAGTGAATGGAGGTGGGAGCTATAGCTATTAATAGCAACTGTCAGTGGTAGCTATAGGAACAAAATAAACTGTTAGTATAAAAAGCATGTGTGAGAGACAGAAAAAGACAGAGACAGACGGGGAAAGAGACAGAGATAGAGACAGAAAGAGACAGGAAAAGAGACAGCCCTGGAAAGAGACAGCCGGGCAAAGAGAAAGCCGAGCAAAGAGACAACCCTGGAAAGTGACAGACGGTCAAAGAGACAGACGGGCAAAGAGACAGATGGGCAAAGAGACAGCCCTGGAAAGAGACAGCCGGGAAAAGAGACAGCCAGCCAAAGAGACAGCCCTGGAAAGAGAGAGAAGGGCAAAGTGACAGACGGGCAAAGAGACAGACTGGCAAAGAGACAGACAGGCAAAGAGACAGACCTAGAAAGAAACAGACCTAGAAAGAGACTGACGGCCAAAGAGACAGCCCTGGAAAGAGACAGACCTGGAAAGAAACAGACGGGGAAAGAGACAGACGGGGAAAGAGACAGATGGGGAAAGAGACAGCCCTGGAAAGAGACAGCCCTGGAAAGAGACAGCCCTGGAAAGAGACCGACGGGCAAAGAGACAGACCTAGAAAGAGACAGACCTAGAAAGAAACAGACCTAGAAAGAGACAGACGGGAAAAGAGACAGACAGGAAAAGAGACATATGGAGAAAGAGACAGCCGGGCAAAGAGACATCCAGGCAAAGAGACAGCCCTGGAAAGAGACAGCCCTAGAAAGAGACAGCCCTGGAAAGAGACAGACGGGCAAAGAGACAGACGGGCAAAGAGACAGACGGGCAAAGAGACAGACGGGCAAAGAGACAGACGGGCAAAGAGACAGACGGGCAAAGAGACAGACCTGGAAAGAGACAGCCATGGAAAGAGACAGGCCTAGAAAGAGACAGCCCTGGACAGAGACACACGGGCAAAGAGACAGACGGGCAAAGAGACAGACCTGGAAAGAGACAGATGGGCAAAGAGACAGCCCTGGAAAGAAACAGACAGTCAAAGAGACAGACCTGGAAAGAGACAGACCTGGAAAGGGACAGACCGGGAAAAAGATAGACCAGGGAAAGACACAGACGGGGAAAGAGACAGACGAGCAAAGAGACTGGGAGAGTCACACATATAGAGACTGGGAGAGAGACACAATCCCGGGCAACGCCCGGGTACTACAGCTAGTATATGTATATATATATATATATATATATATATATATATATATATAAAATATATAAAGCTGAATGTGTGTGTGTATGTATGTATGTCCGGGATTGGCATCTGCACTGTCCCAGCTACAGCCACAGAATTTTGCACACTCACACGTCTGGACCCCGAGAGAGTCATAGGCTATGTTGTGAGGCAAAATTTTAACCCCCGCGCGTTCCAATTTACCAATCCATTTTGCCCCTATCTACATAATGGGGGAAAAGTGAAACGAAAAGTGTATCCGCACCGTCTCATTTACAATCACAAAATTTTGCACAGACACCTCATGTGACCCAGGGAACGTCGTAGACTATGTTTTGACAGGAAAATGTAACCCTGTGCTTTACAGTTACTCTCCAAAAACATGCCTCCATTAAAGTAAATGGAGCCTGGAACTACAGGTCATTAGTAGGAGTTGTGATTGGTTGCTATAGGAACAAAAGACATTCATAGTATGAGAAGCTTATACTGCAGGTCTTGTCATGGTCAGACATTTTGACCTAGCATTAATATGCAACACATGGTGGTGGTAAGTAAAAGTGCTGAGGACCGTACAGGGGAATGGAAATAGCAGAGTTGAGCGGTGAGGTGCATACTTGTTTTTTTTTGTTTTGCTTTGTGTTGGGATTTTTTCCCTCATCTAACAATTAATATTCCCTAGGATTTTTCCGGACCTCACAACATAATAAAAGACACTGAAATCACAAATAATAAATTAGTTGCAAATTGAATTTTCCCAGTAAAATCCATGTGATTTGGTGAATTTGTATCTCCTTAGATCTGATTATTTCTAGTAATGATAATATGGCTTCATCCAGTACATACTGTAGAGGCTAGAGAAGCAGCAGAGGGCCAGTGCTGGACCTCAGGAAGGGGAGTTCCTGCTGTGTTTGTTATTTTAGATGTACAAAATAGTTTGAGGCCATGTTTAAAAGTGGAAAACTTCTTGAAATAATTGTGGTATACATTTTTCACGTTGCACTTCTTATCTTCAGGAGTATGGTCTTAAAAGGGTATTTCTATAATGCTATAGTATATCACTATTATATGCCTTGAATTTAAAATGTAAATTTTGACTTGGGTCTAAAGAAATAAATTACAATCTATATATAATTGCCTTATTCTGTCTGTCTGTCTTGCTCCAAAATTGTGTCACGTGACAGTGTCACCGTAAGTGTCATAAAAGTGACAACTGTCGGATTGGCCGCTGGGCTCGGCTTGGCCCCCCCCCATGGATTGGCCGCTCGCCTCGGCCTGGCCCCGCCCCCTGCATGGATTAGCCGCTCTGGGCTCGGCCTGGCTCCGCCCCCCCACGGATTGGCCGCTCGCCTCGGCCTGGCCCCACCCCCCACATGGATTAGCCGCTCGCCCCGGACCTCCGCACGCATCGCCCGCTCCAGCATACACCGGCTCCCGGTACACATGTGCAGGGAGCCGGCATACGCTGATGCCTCGCCCGCTCAGCCCCGCTCCAGCGTACACCGGCTCCCGGTACACATGTGCAGGGAGCCGCCATACGCTGTGGTCAATAATGAAGTGTCATGCAGTGGTGAAAGAGTTAAAGACACTGCAAGACAATTCATTATAGGCAGCGGGCACCCGCAGAAGAGAGAAGACAGAAGAAAGAAGACCCTGCAGTCATACTCACCAGACGCCGACCGGGAGCAGGTGAGCGCATCAAGGTCCTGCAGCAGCGGAACACACACACACACATAAGAACAGACACACACACATCAGATCACACTCACTCACTCTCACACACACCTCACACACACATCAGATTGCATCCACACACAACAACATCCTTTGATATTGATTACTTCTCGGCGACGATACTGTGCGTGCAGTGACCTTCCAGGACCTGCCGGAGGATCACATGGCCGGAAGCATGTGGTATCTCCGGATGTTGTGAGTGTGTGAGCGCGTATGTGCGATATCGTCAGTGTGTGTGTGCGTGTATGCGATCGGGTGCGTGCGTGTATGCGATCGGGTGTGTGCGTGTGTTCTGATGTGTGAGTGTATGCGATCGGATATGTGAGTGTCGGCAGAGGAGCATGGCGTGCAGCACAGTTGCTGGGACCACCCACCGGAGGGCACAGGGAGAAGTGGGGTGTGAGTGTATGCGATCAGATGTGTGCGTGTATACTGTCTGATGTGTGACTGTGGAGCACGATGGGGAGTGCACAGCATGGGGGATGGAGCACGATGGGGGGTGCGCAGCATGGGGGATGGAGCGCGATGGGGAGTGCGCAGCATGGGAGATGGAGCACGATGGGGGGTGCTCAGCATGGGGGATGGAGCACGATGGGGAGTGCGCAGCATGGGGGATGGAGCACGATGGGGAGTGCGCAGCATGGGGGATGGAGCACGATGGGGAGTGCACAGCATGGGGGATGGAGCACGATGGGGGATGCACACCTCCCCCCAAAACACACACACAGTGCCACACGCGCACCGCACAACACACCACACACACACTGGGAACCACAAACACCGCCCTACACAGACAACGCCGCACACACACAACACCCAACACACAAACACCGCGGCATACACAAATATACGCACATACCGCGCAACACACACACTGCACAAAACATACCTCCCCCAAAACACACACATGCACTCCACACCCACACAAACTGCGCAACACACACAGCACCACACACACAGAACGCTGTAGACACACAGCGCTCCACTAACAACGCAACACACACAACTCAACACACACACACCCACCCAGACAACACCCAGAACATTTACAGTGCTCTACACAAATACTGGCAACTACACACAACAACATCGATATATATAACAAAAAACATACATTAACTACATAATAAATTCTAGAATACCCGATGCGTTAGAATTGGGCCACCTTCTAGTAAGGTATAATTAGCAAGTGGACGAAGTTCAGAATAAAGAATTCTGATGGCAACACACATTAGATAGCAGTATTATAATTTGATGGTGGAATAAACATTGAACATTATTTGATCTTTCTTTCTATAGCCATACACATTTTAGTCCATATCGGACATTATTTTAATTTAGACTGACTATACATGTTTAATAATAATGGGTAACAGTATATTCTTTTATTCTCCTTTATTTTTTGCAGGTTTTTTGCAATTTTTACTCACCATTGGGCAATTTGAATCTGCAATTATTTGTACAATACCCTGCAATACTGCACTAGAGGAATCTATTGTAAAGTTACCGATGTCCTGTGAAGCCAAGCCGAGCTGCGCTTAGTAGTTGTACAAACACGGCAGATGCATGGACATTAGTAGGTCACTGGCTGACATGACAATTTTATCAGCACACAATTGACAGTAGCATCAAAGTGCTTTAAGCCCTCTACCACCTGGAAATTTTCCATTTTTCATTTTTGTTTTCTCTTCCCCTTCTTCCAAGAACCATAATGGTTTTTTTTCTGTAGCAATGTGAGAGCTGTTTTTTTGCATGACAAGTTCTACTTTTGAATAACACCATTCATTCTGCATCATATTGTACTGGAAAATGGGGAAAAATATTCCAAATGTGGTGACATTGCAAAAAGAGTGCAATAGTGTGACGCCCTGGCCAGCCAGGTAGTCACAGATAGAGAACGGTGTAATGCGGGGCCCTAACAGGTGACAGCAGCCAAACACATAAAGCCCTAGTCACCTCCCTCAGTGCTTGATGGACACACCAGGGGGGGGGCGGAACCAGGCGGTTGGAAGACGTCCACATAGGAGTCTCAGACAGCCTGAGGTGGGAAAGTTTAGTTCTGTTCTAGAGTTCAAGTCTAGAGGTCAAGTGGAGAGATGTGTGGGCTGGAGCTGTGTGCAGCTCCAGCAGAGGAAGGACCCAAACTGAACCGGTGCCATGGTAAGAGCCCTGGTACTGCTGGCTAGGAGGCAGATGGCGGTCTCCGTCTGCAGGAGTCGGGAAGACGGCTCGGTGGAACCGTGATGGTTTAGGACAGGGTAATGTCCCGCCGCTACCGACCCGGGGAACCGACTTGGAAACAAAGGGGGGTACTCAGACCCTGAAGCTATGTCCAGAAGCTACTGGGGGCTAGCTAATTAACTGATTGCGGCCAGGACTAGAGGTCCTGTCCCACTCAAAGTCCCGACTGAAGGCAACAGCCCAAGGAGGGGGATAGAAGGTCACCGCCACGGCACAGAGATCCCACGGGCCAGCATCTGCGGGCAAAAGGGCTCCTCAGGCAACCAAAAGCCGGGAGCGGACTCCTGAAGTTGCAAGCACATTTAGTCCACCATCACAAACAGGTGCAGGAGAAAGACAGAAACTACCAACCGGGTGGGGGACCAGAATGAAGCAGGCTGCGGGCACCGACCACCATCACCTTGGTTTACCAGAGACTCGTGTGTTTGCTAATAGTGAGTACGTCAGTGCCCTCCGGCCGCCCATCTCCCTGCACCACCAAACACCCCCAACGGGTCCCGGGACCACCATCCCTGCCCACGGAGGGGTTAACAACTTGCTGCGCAACATCTTCCCCGGGTGCCCCGTTACTGCAGCGGTGGTGTCCACCTTCACCACATACCGTGGGTGGCGTCACAAACTTAACACGGCTCCGGCCATACACTTAAGTCCCCAAACCGCAAACCCCTTTTTGATTGACGTGACCACAGGACCCCCGGGACCGGAGACCCTCGAGCCACCCACTGAAGGTCTGGATCCGAGCGGCTCGGCTGCCGAGCACGGGGTGGTACAATAGCATGGTGTTTTTTTTAGTTTTTAATTTACCATGTTCACTATGAGGTAAAACTGACCTAGAATTATGATTCCCCAGGTGGTCAGTATGTGTTCATAGATACCAAACGTGTAGTTTTACTGTTATCTAAGTGGTGAAAAAAAATTCTGAAGTTTGTAGAAAAAAATAATTGCGTTGTTGTTGCCATGTTTTTGGGGCCTATAGCATTCTCATTTTTCTGGATCTATGGCTGTGGGAGGGCTTATTTTTTGCATCTTAAGCAGATGTTTTTAACTCTACCATTTTTGGGTAGATGCAATGTTTCGATCGCTTGCTATAGAATTTTAATGCAATGTTTTAGTGACCAAAAAAGGTAATTCTGGAATTTCATTTTTTCTTGTTACACCCTTTACCGATCAGATTAATTTATTTTAGATTTTGATCAGAAATTTAAGAATGTGGTAATACCAAATATTCATATTATTTTTTTGTGTAAATCAGATTTTATTCGAATGAAGAACATGTTTACAAGTTATAGGATAGGCAACATATGATATAGAGTAGAATAACTCAAATCTTGGAGGTAATAACTTAAGTAATACACTTTTCTACTTGCATAATAATTCCTTTGATTACACACTTCAGGTCAGACCATCATCACCCATGTAATAACTTTGCTTTGGAGATGATGTCCACTGGGTGACCAACAATCCGACCCCCATAAAAAAATGTATGCAGCTTCATTTAGAAACGGGAGGCAACGTAGATGCACAACGTCCCTGAGATGGCAATCCTTTCTAACAAGGTAAACATAACATAAAATGTACAAAGAGGAAAGAAAGATGAGAAAAGAGGAAATGTAGGGGGAGAGGGAAAAGAAAAGAAGGACCAAGAAGATGTCTCATCTGGGTCGTGTGCAGCCCCCGGCACTTTTGTTTTGTGGAATGGACAATCACAGAGGTCTCACGCCCCCAACTGAAGCTTGAAGCCATAGTACCAGGTCTGGTGTCTCTCTACACATAATCCACGGCGCCCACAGCCTGAACACTCGCTCCCCCGAGTCAGATGCCTGGCCGACCAGCTCCTCCATCCTATAGATCTGGTTAATCTCGGCCACCAGTTCAGCCCGCGAGCGCACTTTGGTCTGCCTCCAGTACCTTGGGATTAATCTCCTTGCCCCCGTCAAAAAATGCCTTAATAGGCTTCTCTTGAAGTTGGCGATCGAGATATTGCTTAAGGATAGAAGAGCCAGTTCTGGCGTCGGCTCAAACCTAATGGATGACACTTTATTCAGAAGGGCAATCACGTCTAGCCAAAAATATTGTATGAGAAGACAAGACCACCACATGTGGATGTATGAGCCTCTATCGTTTGAGCATCTCCAGCATTCTTCAGAGAGAGATGGGAACATGGAATGAATTCTGGAGGGGCAGTGATACCACCTAGAAACTATTTTGTAGTCCCGTTCCTGTGACGCTACATCCAGCGACGACTTTTGGGTAAAGAGTAATATTTTTGAGCGTTCCTCATGCATTAGGGGTCTCCCCAAATCCACCTCCCATTTCAAGAAGAAAGGGGCATCATCCTCCCGTCCAGACAACTCAATCTGGAACATTTTGTATAGCAGGGTAAGGGTGTGTTCCAGAGGCTCTCCCCCCAGACACAGAGACTCAAAGGGCGTCAAGGACTTATAAAAGTTAGTTTGTGATGAAATGGAGTTAATAAAGCTCTTCAATTGCTCATAACCAAGCCAAGCTCCTGCAGGAGTGCGGTTGTCAGGAAAGAAAGAATGAAGGGGCCTCATACCCACATTGGACACTAGATCCTTCATTATGGACACCATGCCTCTGGACATGTGAAGAAATATGTTGCCTGTTAAATCTGTTGGGAGTAGAGAATTATTGTGTAAAGGTGTCAGTGGTCCAGGTATAGTGGAAATGCCCAGGAGTGCGTACGAACTCCTGAGAAATGAGGACAAGCTCTTTACGAGGAATGGCCTGGCCTGAGTTCACGGGTGCGAAGGGGCTGGCAACCACAATGCTACGAGAGGGGCGCAGTCTGTCTGAGAAATCTCCACCTCCACCCAGCGCTTAGAGGTTTTGTTAGGGTAGAGATCCGGAAGACATGTTCCCAATGAAGCAAGGTGATATTTTTTGAGGTCTGGAAGGTCTGCCCCCCCCGCAAGTCTAGGCTTGTTCAGGACTCTATAGGCCAGCCGAATATTCATATTTTTTTATTTATTATTGTTTTACTTCTAGTGGGGCAAAAAGGGGTGATTTGAACATTTAGATTATTTATATTTTGAAAAGCTTTTTTTACTTTTTTTTATTTTATTAGTCCCCTTAAGGGGGCTTTACACACAACGATATTGCTAACGAGATGTCGTTGGGGTCACGGAATTCATGACGCACATCTGGCCTCATTAGTGACGTCGTTGTATGTGAAACGTACCAACGACCGCTAACGATCAAAATTACTCACCTAAACTGTGATTGTTGACACGTCGTTCTAATCCCAAATATCGTTGCTGCTGCAGGACGAAGGTTGTTCGTCGTTCCTGAGGCAGCACACATCGCTACGTGTGACACCCCAGGAACGAGGAACAACACCGTACCTGTGTCCTCCGGCAATGAGGTGGGCGTCACTTTCTTTCGGCCGCTTTCCGCCCCTACACTTCTATTGGACGGCTGCCGTGTGACGTCGCTGTGATGCCGCACGAACCGCCCCTTAGAAAAGAGGCGGTTCACCGGCCACAGCGATATTGCTAGGCAGGTAAGTATGTGTGACAGGTCCTAGCAATGTTGTGCGCCACGGGCAGCGATTTACCTCTGAGGCACAACCGTCGGGGGTCGGTGCTTTCACCAGCGACATTGCTAGCAATGTTGCTGCGTATAAAGCAGCCTTTAGGCAACTTTATGTGCTATGCATTGCTAGGAACAGCAGAAATGAATTTCTCCTGCGACTGTCAGTGCTCTGCCAGCATTCACAGGAAGGGAGTCATGACAGCGACAGGGGTCATCAGCTGACTTCACACTGTCATGGCAACATATTTGTGCACCGTGATTTCATAATGGGGTTGCCGATGGCGCTGGAGAGAGGGGCAATCCCCGCCAAAGCGCGTTAGATTGCGATGTCAGAGTTTGACAGCGTGATCTAACTGCTCAACAGGCGCGAGTAGATTTCTGGTCCACCCGCACCTGTTAGCTGCAATAGTCTAGGTAGAACCCCACACAAGGAGTACCATAGAAAAGCTTTCAAACAACACACAGGATTTGTTCCTGTGAATTTGACATCAATCATTTAGATGAAAATTGTGTTTCCTTTTTGAAAATGTATTGAAGTTCTTGCATATGAAGTAGCAGACTCCTTCAGTTAGTAGTATTTGTTGATCTCTAGAGATTTCTCTGTTCTTTTCTCAGATCCTCCTTGGCTCTTAGTCTCTGGCATTTTTCCCTTCAAATAAGGTATCCCTTTCCTTTACTTTTGGCCTGTTCCAGCTTTGTGTTTTCTTTGGCTATTTACTCAACTGGCAGCACAATAAATAACTTTTATTCACAAATGGCTTATTCATAATGCCAATAGAAAAAATATAGTATGCCAAGCACATCTTTCCAAAATGTGTTGGTAGACTATATGAGAACTAGATGATAGAGTGATTCAGAACAATTGCAGTTTAGAGTTTTTGGCATTTGTTGGTACTCTTGATTGAATTAAAAACATTTTGTAGTAAATTACAGTTTATTAAAGCAATGAGTCAGTTATTGAAGAAGTGGTACACTTGGAATGTAATATCTACCAAGGTTTAATTCTGGGAAGACCCTCATTCCAAGAAACTATAAGCCAGGAGAAGTGTTAGATATGTCTATTTTTTAACTAAACTAGATTGAAACTGTTTATCCTAAGATTATTAAGAGTGCTTATTATTTTAACAATTGCCTGACCTCCTTTGAAGGAGCAATTGTGGTTATCTGAGCGTTGTACCCCTTTATTTCGATTTCTTCTGAGCTTTCTTAGGAGACTGGGGTGAAGCCCCCAAAGGAATCAGAATGAAAAGCAAAGAAAAAACTGTAAAAGGGCTTATGCCCTTATATTTTAAAAATTATTATAACATTTGTCAGTTTGTCAACATTTTTGCAGACTATAAGCATCCATGATGATCACAGTTCTTTTTATATTATAAAAAATGTCTAAGACATGGTGTTTCAGTGGTACATAAATTATTTAGTTGATGGTGCTGTGAAGATTATGATGAGGAATATGACATCCACACATTTCAGCCAGCTGTCACTTCCATTAACACACATTCTGCTCTGCCACAAATCCCGAAATGGCCAGGTGACAGAATCCAATTAGGAGTAAAGAAGAACCTCCAGCCAGAGAAAGCCCCCCTGTTAACAAGGCAATTCAGCTGGGAAAGGAGGGAGGGACGGGAAACAGCATAATTTAGTAAAACTTCAAACAAGAATTTCAGACTTTATGGCTCCTGTGGAAGAGCTACAATATTGGGGAGCGCGTTGTTCTCACAAATAGGGCAGGCATATTTCCGGCTTCACGATGGCGAAACTCATGTCACACATATATTTCAATAATAATGTAATGTTGAGATTAGCTCATTATTAATAACTTGTCATAGGAAGACCCCGTGTTTCCTATCCATAGATAGTACCATCATATTTCTAGTTATGATTTGATCTATTTTTTTGTGTGGGACACTCAGGGGTGAAGAAACAGGGAAAACTGCAAATCAATAACTATATGCAAACTAAAGGCCCAGCCAATGTCCAGCCCAGTCTTAGGTCACAAGGTGGGATGGGATATTGAAGGGACGTAGGTTCATAAAAATCAGAGCAGATATTTT
Source organism: Anomaloglossus baeobatrachus (assembly GCF_048569485.1). Taxonomy (NCBI): domain Eukaryota; kingdom Metazoa; phylum Chordata; class Amphibia; order Anura; family Aromobatidae; genus Anomaloglossus; species Anomaloglossus baeobatrachus. The sequence goes on from NC_134358.1 coordinate 407,215,595, forward strand.
GTGAGTGCTCTTTTCTGAGAAGACATGTGCAGTACATGTGAGGTGTACTAGGAAAACCACAGTGCCTTCCCTATGCCAGTCAACACCAGGCCTATTCATAAGTAACAGGGTAACTTATCCATCTGTGTATCTGTTTGCAACCATAACTTATCTGTAATGGTACTTCTGACACAATATCTGTAAATTCCATCTTATCCTGTATGTAGTGTATTATCTATTGTGCCGTTAAGGCAATTAAATACATAATTTAATACTAGGTTGTTCTTTTATCTCAATCCCCGAACCTCATGTTTGTGAGCTTGGTTTAACATAGCACGCTATCTGGGCTGGTTTGTGGCCCTTTATAGTCCTGTTAATGGACAAAAGCCTATATCTAATGAGCAACTGGTGGAAGACTACTGTATTGGAGCAGCAAAATCTTGTTCCACTGGGCTAGTGGAAAGGTTCTGGAGGCCGCTCAGGGTTGTGAGAAAGCTGGGTGCCATGCCGAAGTGTACGCGGCCTGCTCTGTCTCCCTTCCTGTCCCTCCCTGTGCGAATGAGTACAGGTGGTGTCAGTGTTACATTGCGCCAAGCGGACCTTAAGTACCCTTGGGGGTACAGAACGTCCTGTGTTGGTGGAAGTGACAAAATCATGTCGTGTGACTTCGAAATATTAGAGACATCAGGGTGGGGCTGCAAGGTTTTGTCACAGATTGGCAAGCCCATGACCGAGTGGAGGGATATCTAAGTGACCCCCCCGACTTGGTTCGTGACAGGTTCCCCAAGGTTGTCCAAAGTATGTACAATACGTGATTCCTGGTAGCTTGATTTTGTATACAATATGATTCCTGCTGGTCTAGAGATGTAAGCAGGGAGTAGTGCACATTATTTCTCAAACTGGTCACTTTGATATCATAACTGAATTAAGAACACTAGCAGGCAGTGATTAACTTTACTTCTGTGTCTCTGTTGTATTGGAATACTTTTATGCTTATAAGCAAGACTGATTTTTATTTTTGCCTTACTGTAAAGATGCATTTCTCTGTCCAATGACATATTTGATATTGTATAAATTTAGAACAATACAATAATATCTTTAATGTTACAAATGCATATTAATTGTAAGCATGGATATGGATATTGTTACCTTTAGTACTGGTCATAGTTACCCCAACCATGGCTTCCCCTCTCATTTTTACCTTCTGGTGCAGTAGCATAGTGTGAAAAATGGTGGACAGCGCTGGTTTCCTTGGGTGCAAACCTCTTAGGGGTGCAATATTTCTAAATTATATATAAAGTACACAGTAGTGGAGCTCTCAGATCTCAGGGCAGGCTTCATCTGGCACTATATGGGTGACAACTTGATGCTGATACATTAATCCTGTTGTAGAGCATAGCACATGTTCCCTGCCCTACCACCCGTCTTCCTGAACGCCACATGCTGATACGTATATGTTAATGATAAATCACTTATTGGAAAGTAAGAATACTCATTTAAGGAGAATTCACACACAAATCTTAGAAAGACATGTAAATGCCATGATGTTGAGAATTTGAAAATCCTGACAAATTGATGCCTATATATTGGAATGTCAACAGGAAAAGCCTCAAGCAAAATTCTTCCATCCAACGTCTTTAATTAATAAAAGTTGCACCATGAACCTTTGGAGATTTTGGAATTTGACACCCACTCTGAGGTTTGAAAGGGTTGAATAAGGGCTGTATTAACATCAAGAGGACAGCCACTCTCTGATGCCAAGGGGATTTTGGAAATGATTCTCATTTGCTGACAGCCCCCTCATTACTGATTGTATAAGTAATTTATCAGGCATTTCTGAAAATAAACCTTTCATTTATGCTAATAGGACTTGGCAGGGAGGAAACCTTGGCAGGACTTAACGTTCCTAGTTGTTGAAAAAAAAACATGTTAAGGTCTAAGAATTTTTTTTAAATATTTATCAGGCATGTCATTTTAAAAGTGCCAGTTAATAATACAAATGCAGGAGAGGGCGGAAGCAAATGTTTCCTATTCCAAGTGTATAATACCAAACTTGGTTACAGTACTGTAGAAATGTCTGGCGGGCACTCCGATTGAAGTAATTTACCAACTGAAAATAATATTTTCACTTACTTGTCAATATAATGCATGTCAATCTTATAATATACCAACCTATAGTTTCATCTTCTTAAAATCTATCTATATATCTATGTATCTCTTTAGCTCTTTTCAGTCACTTTATTGTACTTATTTCCAATTGCTTAGAAAGTATTCACATAATTTTTTTGTTTTTTGTCCAAACTGGTTACCCTATCATAGACACAATTTAGGGCCAGTATGAAAATAGACTAATTATCCTTTAAAAGGAACCTGTCAGGTGCAATATGCACCCAGAACCACGAGCAGTTCTGGGTGCATATTGCTAATCCCTGCCTAACCGTCCCTGTATACACTAGCATCAATAAAGAGATCTTTAGAAAAAGTATTTCTAAAGATCTTTTATCGTATGCTACTGAGGCCAGTGACCAGTCATAAGGGCGCTATTTCCCTTGGCTAGTCGGCCCCCTTAGAATGTTAGCTTTCCCACATGGGTGTACTAACATGCTAATGAATGTGCAGCGTCAGTGGCATAGTCGCTCTCACCTCTGCTGCCACTTCTAGTTTTTGGCTCAGTGCGCATGATCAGAAGTCCCGGATTTCCAGTCATGCGTACTATGAAGCCAGGTGTACGCATCCCCGCTTCAAACTGGTGTAGTGCGCATGACCGGAAGTCCAGAGGCGTTCTGATCGTGCACACTGAGACAGAAAACCAGCGGTGACAGCAGAGGTGAGCGCAACCATACCTTTGACACTGCGCATTCATTAGCATGTTAGCACACTAACATGCTAAAGGGGCTGACTAGCCAAGTGAACAAACGCCCTTGTGACTAGTCCCTGCGCTCATTAGCATATCATATGGAATCTTTAGAAATACTTTTTCTAAAGATCTATTTACGTATGCTACTAGATACAAGAACCATTAGGCAGGGATTAGGAATATGAACCTACAGCTCGTGGTTCTGACTGCATATGTGATGCCCTGGCCTATCAGGTCATCACAGGGTATTGTGCAATCTGCCCTTCTGTGCAATATCCACCTCCTCCTTGGTTACGGGTCCCTACCCATTGGTGTTGCCAAAGACCAGCTAATCAAAATCCTAGGAACACTCTGCACCACACCCTCCAGACACACCAGTGGACGGCCTGAATGGAATAGGGTCGCCCACTTGGGGGGTTGGTTAAAGGGGAGGTTAGGAGTGTCAGGAGTCAGTCAGAGAAAGGGAGAGTGAAGTGTTGGAGGTGAAAGTAAGAGGAGGTCAGGAGCTGGGCTCTTTGGAACTACTAGGTAGCAGACGTTGGTCTGGGCCTGGTAGGAGCTGGACCCCGGTCGCAGGGGATTATGACAAGGGGCACGGACTGTCGAGGAGGACAGTCGGCGGCCTTGTGCCATCACCGGGCAGGAGCCAGGGCACGACAGGGTACGTGGACCCTGGGTTAGGTAGTAGCTCCAGGCAACCTGACAATTTACCCAACGAGGACGGAGCCTTTTAGATCCGTTCTCCACCCACTCCAAAATCGGGGTACTAGCGCAACGAGGGGGATAAGACTTTCCACTACACGATCCAGAAAATCCCAAGCGTGAACCCTGAGAGCAAGCTCCCTCAGTTAGCCACACTGGGGAGTGGGACCCGATTAGTTTCAGACTAAAGGGGCCAACTAGAAGACAAGGTGCCACAGGCTAACAGACACCACCAACAGAAACAGGACCCAGGCAAGCTCCCCCTCAGCGGCAGCGGTGTCCAGAACTTTGGTTTACTATGGTTGTCGGTGTCAACATTATTGGACTGAGTGAGTACGCAAGTGACCCCTACCGTCCCAACAGCACATCCCAGTCACCATCATCGAGTCCGGGGTCATTCCCCCCTACCCGTGGAGGGGTTAAACACCTAGCTGCCCACGCCATCGAGGCCGGGTACTCCCAATCGCAGCGGTGGTACTCCATCTTACCACACACCACGGGTGGCATTACAAACTTTCCACACCATCCCCTGTATATATCCCCCCTTTAGTTGAGGAGCCGCATGACCTCTGGGTCCAGAGCCCTCTCGAGCCACCGCGGATCCGGATCTAAGCAGCCCGGCTGCTGACGCGGGGGCGACACACATTTTGCACGTGACAAGTTCAGTTTAAAACTAAAACAAGAAGAAATAGAACTGGGGATGTTTCTCATAGATAATGAAGCTTTTTTCAAAGCAGATCTGAAAATAAAAGCAGAAATCTCATTGGTTACAATTATCATCATATTCTGTTCTTTTCTCCACTAGTTTTCAAACATTAGCCCAGAAAGTGTTTGCATTGTGTGCTATACTGTATAGATAATATGTGTGGTTGTTGTGGAGGGAGAAGTGAAGACACCTCTCCATTCAGGCTGGTCCATAGATTGGGTTATATAATAAAACCCGTTAAGGACCAGATGGCAATTGTGTTATGCTCATATTGTCCCAAACTAAGATAGAACAAGCTATGTCAAGACCTATGGGAGCATAATGAATGGCATGAACAGTGAGAGTTTGAGGTATTGAATAGTAGGCGCTGGGTCTCTTAGTGAGGTACACTCCATGCATATAGTTAGAGGCATGACAGCCTAGGTTTTGTTTTTGCACATTTCTATTTATAAGTATAATAAAGTTAATCCATTGTGATACAATGAAAATGATTTGTATGCTTCTATCCCATTAGATGGCAATCCCAGAAAAACTGTAAATGACTTCCTGAAAATGTTAACTTAATAAAATTACCATCCAGTGCTGGCCACTACATAGCTCTCTCATCTGTACCTTGCTGTCCATTGCCTGTTCTTAGGTTAAATCACAGGAAGGGGAGGTTCAGCTTTGCTGTGAACTGCTCTATACAGACTAGATGGAGTCTGGAGATCTATTTTTCATGCCAGTGTTACTCTTGTCCTTCTTTCACTCACTACACACCATTTAATAAAATCCCTGTTCTTCATCTCGGTAAGTTAAGGGGTACTTCTCACATAGCGAGATCGCTAGCGAGATCGCTGCTCAGTGACAGTTGACGTACCAGTGACCTCATCAGCGATCTCGCTGTGTGTGACAATAAGCAGCGACATGGCCCCTGCTGTGAAATCGCTGATCGTTACACACAGTGCTGGTTCATTTTTTGCTCGTTGCTCTCCCGCTGTGAAGCACACATCACTGTGTTTGACAGCGAGAGAGCAACGATCTGAATGTGCAGGGGGCAGGGAGCCGGCACCTGGAAGCTGCGGACGCTGGTAACCAAGGTACACATCGGGTAACCAAGCGAAGAGCTGTGCTTGGTTACCCGATATTTACCTTGTTTACTAGCGTACGCTGTTCTCAGGCTGCCAGTGCTGGCTCCCTGCTCTCTGCTCACGTAGCCAGAGTACACATCAGGTAACTAAGCGAAGCGCTTCGCTTAGTAACCCGATGTGTATCCTGGCTATGAGTGCAGGGAGCCAGTGTTAAGCAGTGTGCGCTGGTAACCAGGGTAAATATCGTGTAACCAAGCAAAGCATTTTGCTTAGTTACCCGATATTTATCTTGGTTACCAAGCGTAGCATCGTTTCCACGAGTCGCTGCTGGCTGGTGGCTGGTCACTGGTCGCTGGTGAGATCTGCCTGATTGACAGCTCCCCAGCGACCATGTAGTGACGCACCAGCGATCCTGACCAGGTCAGATCGCTGGTGGGATCGCTGGAGTGTCGCTTAAGTGTGACGGTACCCTAAAGCGGTCTTTACACGCTACGATATTGCTAACGTATTATCGCCGGGGTCACGTTGTTTGTGACGCACATCCGGCGCCATTAGCGATATCGCAGCATGTGACACGTTTGAGCGACCGAAATCGATCGCAAAAGTGCACAAAATCGTTTGCCGTGGAGAGGTCGTTCTGAATAAAAAAATCGTTCTCTTTTTATTAGCGATGTTGTTCGTCGTTCCTGCGGCACCACACATCACTGTGTGTGACTCCGCATGAGCAACGAACATCTCCTTACCTCCGTCCACCGGCAATGCAGAAGGAAGGAGGTGGGCGGGATGTTACGTCCCGTTCATCTCCGCCCCTCCACTTCTATTAGTCGCGTGCTGTGTAACGTCGCTGTGACGCCGCACGGACCTCCCCCTTAGAAAGGAGGCGGATCACCGGCCAGAGCGACGTTGCAGGTCAGGTAACTTCATGTGATGGGGACTAACGAGGTTGTGCGCAACAGGCAGCGATTTGCCCGTGTCGCACAAGCGACGGGGGCAAGTACGACCTCTTGCGATCTCGCTAGCGAGATCGCAGCGTGTAAAGCCCGCTTAACTCTACTGGCCATCATAATCAACTCTTCAATTTCCCCGTGGAACGATAAGTGAATATTAGAAGTAGTTCACAACAGATTACATTGCAGGAATATAATACAGGTGTGATTGTAACTGAACAGGTTCAAAGAAGAGACAGTAACCATAACTATTTATGCTGATTCTAACTATGCTGTCACCTCGATCTCTCTGGCTCTTACTGCACTGCTGTTATCTTGATCTCATCTCTGGCCTTCACTGTGCTGCCAAATGTAAACTACACCTATCACTTGTCATAGATTATACAAGAACAAATAGAGAAGGGGTTTATAATTTAGTGCTGAGATCTCATTTGTAACTGCTCTAAGGGTCCCGTCTCACTAAACGACGTACCAGCGATTCCGACCATGATATGACATGGTCAGAATCGCTGGTGCATTGCTACATGGTCACTGGTGAGCTGTCAATCAGGCAGATCTCAACAGCGAACAGTGACCAGCCACCAGCGACTCGTGGAAACGATGCTGCGCTTGGTAACCAAGGTAAATATCGGGTGACTAAGCAAAATGCTTTGCTTGGTTACCCGATATTTACCCTGGTTACCAGCGCACACCGTTTAGTGCTGGCTCCCTGGATGGCTCCATCCACAGCCCTGCACTCGTAGCCAGGGTACACATCGGGTTACTAAGCAAAGCACTTCGCTTAGTTACCCGATGTGTACTCTGGCTACGTGTGCAGGGAGCCAGCACTGGCAGCCTAAGAGCAGCGTACGCTAGTAACCAAGGTAAATATTGGGTAACCAAGAAAAGAGCTTCGCTTGGTTACCCGATGTGTACCTTGGTTACCAGCGTCGGCAGCTTCCAGATGCCGGCTCCCTGCTCCCTGCACATTCAGATCGTTGCTCTCTCACTGTCAAACACAGCATGTGTGCTTCACAGCGGGAGAGCAACGAGCAAAAAATGAACCAGCACTGTGTGTATCGATCAGCGATTTAACAGCAGGGGCCAGGTCGCTGCTTAGCGTCACACGTAGCGAGATCGCTGATGAGGTCACTGGTACGTCACAAAACCTGTTACTCAGCAGCAATCTTGCTAGCAATCTCGCTATGTGAGAAGTACCCCTAAGGGAGGAATTTTAACAAGATTACTCCTTGCAGACTGCTCAGACTAAAGCCCGCTACACACGCTTCAATATATCTCACAATCCGTCGTTGGGGTCAAGCTGTAAGTGACGCACATCCGGCATCGTTTGTGAGGTATCTGCGTGTGACAGCTACATGCGATCAGGATTGAACGCAAAACCGTTGATCGCAAACACATCGTATCATTCTCTAGAATTGAGCGTTTTGTTGCAGGAACCTAGTGAATTGTAACGTGTGACATCCCTCATACGATTTTGGTGTCTGAGGTTATGTGCGCAGGTGTGCACTCTGCACCGCAGCTTAAAAAAGGTCTGCTTCAGAGCGCAGCTGAAAAGCTGCGTTCTGAAGCGCCTCACAATGTCTGTCATGCACTAATCTCTGTCAGTCCGTCACTATCTCTGTCCCTCACTCTCTGTCCATGTCAGTCTATCCCCCTCTCTCATATACTCACCAATCCCCGATCCCCGGCGCTGCACGGCATTCACACTGCTCCGGCGGCTTTTACTGTTTTGAAAAAGCCGGCCGCCCATTAAACAATTTCGTATTCCCTGCTTTCCCCGCCCACCAGCGCCTATGATTGGTTACAGTGAGACACGCCCCCACTCTGAGTGACAGGTGTCACACTGCACCCAATCACAGCAGCCGGTGGGCGTGTCTATACTGTGTAGTGAAATAAATAATTAAATAATTAAAAAAAACGGCGTGCGGTTCCCCCCATTTTTAAAACCAGCCAGATAAAGCCATACGGCTGAAGGCTGGTATTCTCAGGATGGGGAGCTCCACGTTATGGGGAGTTCCCCACCCTAACAATATCAGCCAACAGCCGCCCAGAATTGCCGCATACATTATATGCGACAGTTCTGGGACTGTACCCGGCTCTTCCCGATTTGCCCTGGTGCGTTGGCAAATCGGGGTAATAAGGAGTTATTGGCAGCCCATAGCTGCCAATAAGTCCTAGATTAATCATGTCAGGCGTCTATGAGACACCCTCCATGATTAATCTGTAAGTTACAGTAAATAAACACACACACCAGAAAAAATCCTTTATTAGAAATAAAAACACACACATATACCCTGGTTCACCACTTTAATCAGCCCCAAAAAGCCCTCCTTGTCCGGCGTAATCCAGGATGATGCAGCGTCGCTTCCACCGCAGCTGCATGGAGGTGACCGGAGCCGCAGCAGACACAGCCGCTCCGGTCACCTCCACACAGCAAATGAAGACAGCCGCGCGATCAGCTGCTGTCACTGAGGTTACCCGCGGCCACCGGTGGATGCAGCGGTGGCCGCGGGTAACCTCAGTGACAGCAGCTGATCGCGCGGCTGTCTTCATTTGCTGTGTGGAGGTGACCGGAGCGGCTGTGTCTGCTGCGGCTCCGGTCACCTCCATGCAGCAGCGCTGGATGCGACGCTGGATCATCCTGGATTACGCCGGACAAGGAGGGCTTTTTGGGGCTGATTAAAGTGGTGAACCAGGGTATATGTGTGTGTTTTTATTTCTAATAAAGGATTTTTTCTGGTGTGTGTGTTTATTTACTGTAACTTACAGATTAATCATGGAGGGTGTCTCATAGACGCCTGACATGATTAATCTAGGACTTATTGGCAGCTATGGGCTGCCAATAACTCCTTGTTACCCCGATTTGCCAACGCACCAGGGCAAATCGGGAAGAGCCGGGTACAGTCCCAGAACTGTCGCATATAATGTATGCGGCAATTCTGGGCGGCTGTTGGCTGATATTGTTAGGGTGGGGGGCTCCCCATAACGTGGAGCTCCCCATCCTGAGAATACCAGCCTTCAGCCGTATGGCTTTATCTGGCTGGTTTTAAAAATGGGGGGAACCGCATGCCGTTTTTTTTAATTATTTAATTATTTATTTCACTACACAGTATAGACACGCCCACCGGCTGCTGTGATTGGGTGCAGTGTGACACCTGTCACTCAGAGTGGGGGCGTGTCTCACTGTAACCAATCATAGGCGCTGGTGGGCGGGGAAAGCAGGGAATACGAAATTGTTTAATGGGCGGCCGGCTTTTTCAAAACAGTAAAAGCCGCCGGAGCAGTGAGAAAGCCGTGCAGCGCCGGGGATCGGGGATTGGTGAGTATGAGAGAGGGCTGCTAACTTCAGTTACTCAGGAGATTAGCGGTCACCGGTGAGTCTTCACTGGTGACCGCTAATCAGGGCGCGACACAGACAGAGCCGCAGCATGACAATGAAGTCAGGTGAAGTTCACCCGAGTTCATTCTGACAGTGCGGCTCTGTCTGTGTCTGCTGTCATCTGCCATTCAGCTCTGCTACATGGCTGTCTGTGTCTGCTGTTAGCGGCCATGTAGCAGAGCTGAATGGCAGATGACATAGTAAAAACGCATCCCTACACATTACACACGCTTGGCAAGTCAATAAATAAAAAAAAAAAAAAAGGTGCTCAATGCATACGTCACAGAACACATGATCTAAAGGATCGCAAACAAAATTGACCAATTTAACATAGACTACTAACGCACGTGTGACAGCAAATGAACGACCAACGTGAAATCTCATAGATCCCGTATGCAACCTGGGCGTGTCACATCGCAAATGCGATTGTACAACTAATTGCAACGTGTAAAGTGGGCTTAAGTAACAACACCAGAACCACCAACAGTAAAGGAATAAATCATCAGATCCCCGATCAGTAAAGGAAAATATCATGAGAATAATCATCAGTGCTTGAATTAATCACCAGAACCATCATAAGTGCATGAAAACATGACCAGAACAACCATCACTACTAGAATACATCACGAGAAACAACATTAGTACATTAATACTGCACCAAGGTTAGTACAGTGAACAAACAGCAATGTCAGATAATCCCCCCAATATAAATTGGTATTACTTGGATTTACAACTCTTAGTATGTTCTTAACAATAGTAAGGAGATACTAGTTGTTGTTACCAGTCATCATATTACAAATAGTGATAGGCGAGCACTAAAATGCCCAGGTGCTCGGTACTCGACTTGTAATACTTGAATGCTCAAGTAAGGAGCATCATTTTTCCTGCAGACTCACCCCATGGACCTCTGGGGGGGCTTTGAAAATCACTGAAATGGATGGAGACACCACTGAAATAGAATAATAGCATGGGGTAGATGCCCCTAGACACATGACTGACTCTCAAGTTGATGCTGGGAATAATATTCTTAGAGTATTATGCCACTTTTGCGGACTGGATAAAACACATACAAAACTGAAGACAATATAGATTTAACAGGAAAAAATGTTACAAAACATTCTTTCCCCTATAATGGCTTGTATACAAGGCAAATTACACTAGAGATAAAAACCGCCTCTTCCACCACTTAGGCTATGTTCACAAGTAGCATTTTTGTTGCATTTTTGTACTCATTGCTTAAAATGCTGAAAGTATTGACATGCTCCTTCTCTAAAACATGCAGCATTTTTCCATTTCAGTCAGGAATAAAAGGATTTGTGGCCATAAGATTTCTCAAATTCTTTTCTCATTTGTAAGGAGTGAGACCTCTAGACTGGTGAAGGCAAGGCCTATCAAATACTGAAAGAAGGGATTGCAATACACCCTGTAATACATTTAGAAGATGGTCTTAGATTTTTTTTTTCACAATTTGTAAGGAGTTTCATAGTTTCATAACTTCAAAGGTTGAAGGTAGACTTAAAGGGCCACTAATGCTGGTTCACTACTCAGCATTAGTGGCCACATCCATGTAAAACTCATAGGGAGGCTTTTTTCCTATACATTGTGCAGTAAATACTGCCTCTGAGCAGTGCTCTTGTGGTTAGCTCATCCCCATCAACTGACCCCTGGGCTCTGTGACTTTTGTGATCCAGTGACGTCACGTCAATTTTCAGTTGACCCGATATCACCGAGTCCGGTCCCAGTCTCCGTGAGTGACAGGGCTGTGGATGGTGTTTCACCGCTCGTCACAGCCCAGTGTCACATCCCAGCATGTTGTGTGTTCTCTCACAGAGCGTCCCAAGCAGGAGTGATGCTGGGCTGTGACGAGTGGTGAAACTCCATCCACAGCCTTGTCTTGTCCTCATCCCAGGCCTAGGTGTAAAAGATCATTAGAAAAGTCTCTGTTTCGTTCCTTCATATATTTGTACATTGTAAAAAGATCACCCCTAAGCCTTTGTTTTTCAAATTGAATAGCCCCAAGTTTAATAACCTGTCCTGATATTGCAGTCCACCCATTCCTATTATAACTTATGTTACTCTTCTCTGCACCGACTCTAGTTTAGCTATGTCCTTCTTACACACTGAAGACCAAAATTGTACAGTATTCTAAGTGTGGTCGCACTAGTGACTTGTATAGGGGTAAAAATATGTTCTTCTCATGAGCATCTTTGTCTCGTTTATTGCATCTCATTATTTTATTAGCCTTGGTAGCAGCTGCCCGACACTGGTCAGTAAAGTTGAGTTTGCCGTCCACCCATACACCTGAGTCTTTTTAGTGACAGTTTTACCTGGTGTTTTACAATTAAGTACATCCTTATATATTTTATTTCCTCTCACCAAGTGCATGACCTTACATTTATTCACATTAAACTTCAATTGTTATTTCTCAGCCCAAGCCTCCAGCTTATATAAGGGTATGTGCGCACGTTGCATTTTTCATGCGTTTACGCATTAACGTATGCGTCCTGAGTCCCCAGCACAATCTATGAAGGTTGTACAAATTCCATCCGTACGTTGCATTTTAGAACGCAGCATTTCGGCTGCTGCCAAAACGCTGCGTTCTAAAAAGCAACATGTCACTTCTTTTGTGCATTCTGGATGCTTTTCCCACTCTGTCTATGGCAGAGCAAGCATCCAGAACGCATGAATTCCGCAAAAATTCAGCATGGCACAATGATTTCAAAACGCAGCTTTTCGGCTGCATTTTGAAACATACATGCAGTGACTTAAACGCTGCGGAATAGAACGCAACATGCGCACATACCCTGAATCCTTCTGTAAAATTACACTATCCTCCTCTGTATTAATTACTTTGCAGAGCTTAGTATCATCTGCAAACATTGAAATTCTATTCTCTATGCCCCCTACAAGATCAATAATAAATATTTTAAAAAGAAGAGGGCCCCACTGTTAACTGTGATCCAGTCCAAGTGTGTTCCACTAATAACCATCCTTTGCTTCCTATCACTGAGCCAGTTCTTAACCCAGTTACACATATTTTCTCCTATTCCCATTAATCTCATTTTATGTATCAATCTTTTGTGTAGCACTGTATACAATACCAAAAAATCCATATAGACCACATCCATAACATTTCCCTGGTCCAGGCTGGAACTTAACTCCTCATAGAAGCTGATCATTAGTTTGACAGGATCGATCCTTCATAAACCCATGTTGATACTGGGTCATGAGGTTATTCTTCTTGAGATACTCCAAGATGGCATCTCTTAAGAAACCCTCAAGGTTTTAACCACAGTAGAGGTTAAACGTACTGGTCTATAATTACCAGGTTCAGATTTTGTCCCCTTTCTGAATATTGGCACCACATTTGCTCTGCGCCAGTTCTGAGGTAAGACCCTGTTGTTATGGAGTCTGTGAAGATTAAAAAATATGGTTTGTCTATCACCGTACTTAATTCCTGCAGTAGTCGGGGGTGTAAGCCATCCGTGCCTGGGGATTTATTTACTTTAGAGATTTTGAGGTGGCATTTAATGTGGAACTTATGGAATCCTTGATCGTGTCATCTGTCATGGGATATTCTTCTATAATTACTGTAGAGAAAAAGGAGTTTACCAGATTGGCCTTTGCTTCATCCTCCTCCACCGTGTCACCAAGACTATTTTTGAGGGATGAACAATATCATTTTTGAGTTTCTAACTGTTTATGTAGTTGAAGAATGATTTTGGATTAGTATTACTTTCTCTGGCAATCAATCTCTGTGCCTCAATCTTTGCTGCCATGATTTGTTTATTTTACATAATGTATTTCATTTTCTATAAGTATTTGATGCCTCCTCACTACCCTCTTGCTTTAATTCCCTAAACTCTTTCTTTTTGTCACTTATTTCTCCTCTTACAGCTCTATTTACCCATAGTGGTTTCTTCCTATTTCTAGCTTGTTTATTCCCTTAGGGTGTATATTGTGGACAGCTCCTATTAAGCAGGCTCATTAAAGTGTCCCATTTGCTTTGTGTACTTTTATTTCTCAGGAAATTGTCCCAATTTATGGCACTATGGGCCCCGTTACACGCAACAATGTATCTAACGATATATCACCGGGGTCACGGATTCCTTGACGTACATCCGGCATCATTAGCGACGTCGTTGCGTGTGACACCAACGAACGGCCATTAACGATCAAAAATACTCATCTTATTGTTGATCGTTGACACGTCGTTCATTTTTAAAAAATCGTTGATTGTTGCAGGACGGAGGTTGTTCGTCGTTCCAGAGGCAGCACACATCGCTACATGTGACACCTCCGGAACGACGAACTACAGCTTACCTGCGGCCGCCGGCAATGAGGAAGGAAGGACGTGGGCGGGATGTTACGGCCGCTCATCTCCACCCCTCCGCTTCTATTGGGCGGCCGCTTAGTGATGACGCTGTGACGCCGCACGAACCGCCCCCTTAGAAAGGAGGCGGTTTGCCGGCAACAGCGACCTCACTAGGCAGGTAAGTATGTGTGACGGCTCCTAACGATTTTGTGCGCCATGGGCAGCGATTTGCCCGTGACGCACAAACAATGGGGGCGGGTGCTTTCACCAGCGATATCACTAGAGATATCGCTGCTTGTAAAGCCCCCTTTAGTTTATCTCTTATACATTGGAAATTTGCATTCCTGAAAGTTAGTGTCTTTGAAACCCCTTTACCATACATATCATTAAAGGATACATGAAAACATATTTTGTGATCACTATTACCCAAGTGACCTCCAACCCGTATAATTGATATGCAGTCTGGCCTATTGGTTAATATTACGTCTAGCAGTGCCCCCTTCTTGATGGGTCCTGAACCAGTTGTGAAAGGTAATTGTCTGTCATTGTTTTCAAAAACCTGTTTCCTTTGCTGAACCCACAGGTTTATGCTCCCCAATATATTTCAGGGTAGTTGAATTCCCCCATAATAATGGAGGTCTCTGAGACGGGTAAAACATATCAAATATGTGCAAGGGCTGTCAAAAATTTTTAAGGAAGAACTTCAGTGCACCTTGGAACACAATTAGAGCATGGCCTCATAAAATATTTACATTTAGGCCTAAGCCACACGGCATGAAAATCGGTGCGAGTGGAGTGCGATAAATAATCACATTCCACTTTGACCAATATTAAATATAGGAACCCCTATACAGTAGTACAGAGAGTCATGCTAGGCGTTACTTAACCCAAACTGGTCAATGGACCATTGCACAAAATAGATTTTTTTTATTATTATGTGCAACAAGCAAAAAGGGATAAAAACACAGAGGGATGTGATACGCATGACAGGACAGCAATAAGAGTCAAAAGGATTTTTCAGAATATGACTGGTCTATATATACGTATCATGAGGGTAAGGTATTGGGGCAATTTTCAAAGAAATAAAAAGTGCAAGTGCATACAATAAATACATGTAAATGAGCCCACACACACCCTAACCCTCTTATATGAAAAGATCAGGTCAAATAACATGATGATAGAAAATGCTGTAAAGTTGCCAGTGCATCTAAAGTGGCCAGTGCAAAATCCTGAATGTGTGAGAAAAGAGCTCCCCCATACCCCACCAACGTACGTTTCGCCTCTTTGGGATCAAGTGCCCAAATCTGCCTTACTCAGTGAGGGAGAAGGCAGCGCCATGCTCGTAATCACTAGAGTTGAGCGATGTTCGAGGTTCGCCAATTTCATGTTCGAGTGATTTTGGGTCTGCTCGAGATCGAACTTGAACGCGAGCTTTTTGCTAAAAGCTTGACAGCTCGAGTTACGTTCGAGAACTGTTTGATCAGCAAAAAGCCTAGCTAGTTACTAGCTGGCTTTTCACTGTAATAGTGTGAGTCACTCTGTGATTCACACTATTATCAAATTTCAGTTTAAAGTGTGCGGGGAGGGCGCGTTTAGATCATTGCTGCTAGGATAATGGCGATCACCATTTTTTTTTTCCCCTAAGCGCGCGTGCAGTGGGGCAGGCCAGCATGTCAGCCAATCACAGACACACACACAGCTAAGTGGTCTTTTTTGCCAGACAAGCAAGGGCATGTGTCATAGGCTGTGAATGTCACATGTCCTTGCCTTATAAATACGGCCATTTTCCCTCATGGCGCCACTATCTGCTTTCTGCGTGTAGGTGACAGTCACCGCTCACGCAGCTCCTCTCGCTGCTTCGGCTGTGTACGCTATACACACAACGCTCTACAGATTAGGGACAGAAGTTTATTTCAGCCCTTTTCAGGGCTCATTTCCTTGGGCTCAGAGCCATAGGTGACAGTCAGGTCCGTGGAAACGCTGTATACAGCTTCAGATAACAGCATCTGTGTACCTAAGCTCAGGGAATTCCTTGCTGCATTTCACCATTAGAGGGATAGAAAGTGAGGCTTCCTTTCCTGTTCACTGACACAGAGAACCCGGCCACTGTACCTGCCCACTTTTGCCACGCTATTTTTATAGCAAACAATGCTGAAACTTAATGGCATGCAAAAAGTGTCTGCTATACTCCATTGTTGTCCCACGGGTGCCAAGCTTTTTCCAGCACCTCTGCATTCAACCCTCATGCACATTTTGCTACGCTATTTTTATAGCAAACAGTGCTGAAACTTAGTGGCATCCAAAAAGTGGCTGCTATACTCCATTGTTGTCAAACTGGTGCCAAGCAATTCCCAGCACCTCTGCATTCAACCCTCATGCACATTTTGCTACGCTATTTTTATAGCAAACAGTGCTGAAAATTAGTGGCATCCACAAAGTGTCTGCTATACTAATTTTGTGTCCCACTTGTGCCAAGCAAGTCCCAGCACCTCTGCATTCAACCCTCATGCACATTTTGCTACGCTATTTTTATAGCAAACAGTGCTGAAACTTAGTGGCATCCAAAAAGTGGCTGCTATACTCCATTGTTGTTCTACTGGTGCCAAGCATTTTCCAGCACCTCTGCATTCAACCCTCATGCACATTTTGCTACACTATTTTTATAGCAAACAGTGCTGAAACTTAATGGCATCCAAAAAGTGGCTGCTATACTCCATTGTTGTCCCACTGATCCCAATCAACTTCCAACACGTCTGCATTCAACCCTCATGCACATTTTGCTATGCTATTTTTATAGCAAACAGTGCTGAAAATTAGTGGCATCCACAAAGTGTCTGCTATACTAATTTTGTGTCCCACTGGTGCCAAACAAGTCCCAGCACCTCTGCATTCAACCCTCATGCACATTTTGCTATGCTATATTTATAGCAAACAGTGCTGAAAATTAGTGGCATCCACAAAGTGTCTGCTATACTAATTTTGTGTCCCACTGGTGCCAAGCAAGTCCCAGCACCTCTGCATTCAACCCTCATGCACATTTTGCTGCGCTATTTTTATAGCAAACAGTGCTGAAACCTAGTGGCATCCAAAAAGTGGCTGCTATACTCCATTGTTGTCCCACTGGTGCCAAGCAATTTCCAGCACCTCTGCATTCAACCCTCATGCACATTTTGCTACGCTATTTTTATAGCAAACAGTGCTGAAACTTAGTGGCATCCAAAAAGTGGCTGTTTTACGCCATTGCTGTCCCATTGGTGCCAAGCAAGTCCCAGCACCTCTGCATTCAACCCTCATGCACATTTTGCTGCGCTATTTTTATAGCAAACAGTGCTGAAACCTAGTGGCATCCAAAAAGTGGCTGCTATACTCCATTGTTGTCCCACTGGTGCCAAGCAATTTCCAGCACCTCTGCATTCAACCCTCATGCACATTTTGCTACGCTATTTTTATAGCAAACAGTGCTGAAAATTAGTGGCATCCACAAAGCGTCTGCTATACTAATTTTGTGTCCCACTGGTGCCAAGCAAGTCCCAGCACCTCTGCATTCAACCCTCATGCACATTTTTCTACGCTATTTTTATAGCAAACAGTGCTGAAACTTAGTGGCATCCAAAAAGTGGCTGTTTTACGCCATTGCTGTCCCATTGGTGCCAAGCAATTTCCAGCACCTCTGCATTCAACCCTCATGCATATTTTGCTACGCTATTTTTATAGCAAACAGTGCTGAAAATTAGTGGCATCCACAAAGTGTCTGCTATACTAATTTTGTGTCCCACTTGTGCGAAGCAAGTCCCAGCACCTCTGCATTCAACCCTCATGCACATTTTGCTACGCTATTTTTTATAGCAAACAGTGCTGAAACTTAGTGGCATCCAAAAAGTGGCTGCTATACTCCATTGTTGTTCTACTGGTGCCAAGCATTTTCCAGCACCTCTGCATTCAACCCTAATGCACATTTTGCTATGCTATTTTTATAGCAAACAGTGCTGAAACTTAGTGGCATCCAAAAAGTGGCTGTTTTTTGCCATTGCTGTCCCATTGGTGCCAAGCAATTTCCAGCACCTCTGCATTCAACCCTCATGCACATATTGCTACGCTATTTTTATAGCAAACAGTGCTGAACATTAGTGGCATCCACAAAGTGTCTGCTATACTAATTTTGTGTCCCACTGGTGCCAAGCAAGTCCCAGCACCTCTGCATTCAACCCTCATGCACATTTTGCTACGTTATTTTTATAGCAAACAGTGCTGAAACCTAGTGGCATCCAAAAAGTGGCTGCTATACTCCATTGTTGTCCCACTGGTGCCAAGCAATTTCCAGCACCTCTGCATTCAACCCTCATGCATATTTTGCTACGCTATTTTTATAGCAAACAGTGCTGAAAATTAGTGGCATCCACAAAGTGTCTGCTATATTAATTTTGTGTCCCACTTGTGCGAAGCAAGTCCCAGTACCTCTGCATTCAACCCTCATGCACATTTTGCTACGCTATTTTTATAGCAAACAGTGCTGAAACTTAGTGGCATCCAAAAAGTGGCTGTTTTACGCCATTGCTGTCCCATTGGTGCCAAGCAATTTCCAGCTCCTCTGCATTCAACCCTCATGCACATTTTGCTACGCTATTTTTATAGCAAACAGTGCTGAAAATTAGTGGCATCCACAAAGCGTCTGCTATACTAATTTTGTGTCCCACTGGTGCCAAGCAAGTCCCAGCACCTCTGCATTCAACCCTCATGCACATTTTTCTACGCTATTTTTATAGCAAACAGTGCTGAAACTTAGTGGCATCCAAAAAGTGGCTGTTTTACGCCATTGCTGTCCCATTGGTGCCAAGCAATTTCCAGCACCTCTGCATTCAACCCTCATGCACATTTTGCTACGCTATTTTTATAGCAAACATTGCTGAAAATTAGTGGCATCCACAAAGTGTCTGCTATACTAATTTTGTGTCCCACATGTGCCAAGCAGGTCCCAGCACCTCTGCATTCAACCCTCATGCACATTTTGCTACGCTATTTTTATAGCAAACAGTGCTGAAACCTAGTGGCATCCAAAAAGTGGCTGCTATACTCCATTGTTGTCCCACTGGTGCCAAGCAATTTCCAGCACCTCTGCATTCAACCCTCATGCACATTTTGCTACGCTATTTTTATAGCAAACATTGCTGAAAATTAGTGGCATCCACAAAGTGTCTGCTATACTAATTTTGTGTCCCACATGTGCCAAGCAGGTCCCAGCACTTCTGCATTCAACCCTCATGCACATTTTGCTATGCTATTTTTATAGCAAATAGTGCTGAAACTTAGTGGCATCCAAAAAGTGGCTGCTATACTCCATTGTTGTTCCACTGGTGCCAAGCATTTTCCAGCACCTCTGCATTCAACCCTCATGCACATTTTGCTACGCTATTTTTATAGCAAACAGTGCTGAAACTTAGTGGCATCCAAAAAGTGGCTGTTTTACGCCATTGCTGTCCCATTAGTGCCAAGCAATTTCCAGCACCTCTGCATTCAACCCTCATGCACATTTTGCTACGCTATTTTTATAGCAAACAGTGCTGAAAATTAGTGGCATCCACAAAGTGTCTGCTATACTAATTTTGTGTCCCACTTGTGCGAAGCAAGTCCCAGCACCTCTGCATTCAACCCTCATGCACATTTTCCTACGCTATTTTTATAGCAAACAGTGCTGAGACTTAGTGGCAACCAAAAAGGGGCTGCTATACTCCATTGTTGTTCTACTGGTGCCAAGCATTTTCCAGCACCTCTGCATTCAACCCTCATGCACATTTTGCTATGCTATTTTTATAGCAAACAGTGCTGAAAATTAGTGGCATCCACAAAGTGTCTGCTATACTAATTTTGTGTCCCACATGTGCCAAGCAGGTCCCAGCACTTCTCCATTCAACCCTCATGCACATTTTGCTATGCTATTTTTATAGCAAATAGTGCTGAAACTTAGTGGCATCCAAAAAGTGGCTGCTATACATCATTGTTGTCCCACTGGTGCCAAGCAATTTCCAGCACCTCTGCATTCAACCCTCATGCACATTTTGCTACGCTATTTTTATAGAAAACAGTGCTGAAAATTAGTGGCATCCACAAAGTGTCTGCTATACTAATTTTGTGTCCCACATGTGCCAAGCAGGTCCCAGCACTTCTCCATTCAACCCTCATGCACATTTTGCTATGCTATTTTTATAGCAAATAGTGCTGAAACTTAGTGGCATCCAAAAAGTGGCTGCTATACTCCATTGTTGTTCCACTGGTGCCAAGCATTTTCCAGCACCTCTGCATTCAACCCTCATGCACATTTTGCTACGCTATTTTTATAGCAAACAGTGCTGAAACTTAGTGGCATCCAAAAAGTGGCTGTTTTATGTCATTGCTGTCCCATTGGTGCCAAGCATTTTCCAGCACCTCTGCATTCAACCCTCATGCACATTTTGCTATGCTATTTTTATAGCAAACAGTGCTGAAAATTAGTGGCATCCACAAAGTGTCTGCTATACTAATTTTGTGTCCCACATGTGCCAAGCAGGTCCCAGCACTTCTCCATTCAACCCTCATGCACATTTTGCTATGCTATTTTTATAGCAAATAGTGCTGAAACTTAGTGGCATCCAAAAAGTGGCTGCTATACATCATTGTTGTCCCACTGGTGCCAAGCAATTTCCAGCACCTCTGCATTCAACCCTCATGCACATTTTGCTACGCTATTTTTATAGAAAACAGTGCTGAAAATTAGTGGCATCCACAAAGTGTCTGCTATACTAATTTTGTGTCCCACATGTGCCAAGCAGGTCCCAGCACTTCTCCATTCAACCCTCATGCACATTTTGCTATGCTATTTTTATAGCAAATAGTGCTGAAACTTAGTGGCATCCAAAAAGTGGCTGCTATACTCCATTGTTGTTCCACTGGTGCCAAGCATTTTCCAGCACCTCTGCATTCAACCCTCATGCACATTTTGCTACGCTATTTTTATAGCAAACAGTGCTGAAACTTAGTGGCATCCAAAAAGTGGCTGTTTTATGTCATTGCTGTCCCATTGGTGCCAAGCAATTTCCAGCACCTCTGCATTCAACCCTCATGCACATTTTGCTACGCTATTTTTATAGCAAACAGTGCTGAACATTAGTGGCATCCACAAAGTGTCTGCTATACTAATTTTGTGTCCCACTGGTGCCAAGCAAGTCCCAGCACCTCTGCATTCAACCCTCATGCACATTTTGCTACGCTATTTTTATAGCAACAGTGCTGAAACCTAGTGGCATCCAAAAGTGGCTGCTATACCCCATTGTTGTTCTACTGGTGCCAAGCAATTTCCAGCACCTCTGCATTCAACCCTCATGCACATTTTGCTACGCTTTTCTTATAGCAAACAGTGCTGAAAATTGGTGGCATCCACAATGTGTCTGCTATACTAATTTTGTGTTCCACTGGTGCCAAGCAAGTCCCAGCACCTCAGCATTCAACCCCCATGCACATTTTGCTATGCTATTCTTACAGCAAACAGTGCTGCCAGTTTTAGGGCAATAGTTGCATTGTCAGGGATATTCAGTGTTGGTTCTTCAGCTGTCAATAAAGCTAGATCACCTCTGCAATGTACACCACCTCTCAATATTCGCTACCACATTTTAAGTGGCTATTCTTGTCACTAAGAAAATGAGTGGCAAAAGGACAGATGCTGGTGGAAAGGGGAACAGGCGTGTTGGAAAAGCAAAAGAGGTTTGTGTCCGTGGGAAGGTGGCAAAGCTACATTAACATCTGCTGAAGATAAGCCATCTTCCAGCAAAAGAAAGATGTCTACTACTTTCCATGGACAATCCGATGTGCTCCCTTTTTTACGGACTCGAACAACTGTAAGAAAGGTAGATGATGCACAAAAAAATAACATGCTTGATTGGATCTCAAGTGCTCCAACAAGTGCCATCTCCTCCACCTCAACTACCACATAAAAAAAAACAGTCCTTTGAGTTGTCATCCCAATCACACTTGCTTTCTCTCATCTCTCAAGTCTCCACCCGCCCTGCACAGTATGGTGTAACAGAGATGGCTGAGTCTGCAGAGCTGTTCAGTCACACTATAGCCTGGGAATCAGAGGTCTGCTCCCAAGCTACAGTGAGTACAGACCAGGAAATTGTCTGCAGTGATGCCCAGAAGCTTTGTGACTCAGATTCAGGCCCTGATGACCAAGTTTATGAGCAGAATGTAGACCCTCATTCCCAAACGATAACACCTGTTGGTGGAGACAATAAGGAACATACTGATGACGATGATATACAAATACCAGATTGGGATGACAACTTAAATATTCGGTCAGGGCAGGAAGAGGCTAGGTCTGAGGGCGAGGGGAGTGCAAACACAACGCTTGATGATGAAGTTCTAGATCCCACCTACTGTCAACCCACAGTTAGGCACTTGAGGAGGTCAACAGAGGCGGTGGAGGAGGATGCAACTGACAGCGAAATTACCTTGCGCCTTCCTGGACAAAGTCGGAGTACTGGTAGCATTTCGACAACTGCATCCTCAGCCACCACTCTGTCTCTGAGCACAAGTCGGGGTGGCTCTGCAGGTCACATGTCCTCTAAGCCTTGCCTAGCCTGGTCCTTTTTTGACCTTGCAAAGGATCTCCCAAATCATGTGATCTGTAAAATTTGTCAGGAATCTATAAGTAGAGGCAAAAAGCTCACCAGTTTGACAACTTCTTCCATGAATCGTCACATGAATACCAAGTATAATTCCCAGTGGGAAGCTCACTGTGCTGTAATGCGGCCTAGCGTAGCGGCCCAACCACCGCCTGCCCCTTCCAGTGCATACGCGCGCTCTTCATCTTCTATGACTGTGGAGACAGCTGTCACACCTGGTTTTCCATGCACACCTTCCACCACTGTAACCGCAACAGGCAGTTTGGTAGGTCATCAGTTGGTTTGGAAGGGGAAACAAGTGCGGGTTTACAGCTCTCTCAGACATCGATAGCACCAACATTGGATGAGGGCAACATCATGTCTACGCCTGCACTTTCCTCACAAACCTGCATTTTTCCAGGGACACCCTACTAACCACCGTCTACACACAGCAGCCAGATCTCTGTCCCTCAGATGTGGACAAATAAAAGGCCATTTCCTCCAACCCATGACAAAGCTAAGAGGTTGACTTTATGCCTCTGTAAGCTCTCGGCTACCAAAATGCTGCCTTTTCACCTGGTGGACACACAGGATTTTCAAGACCTTATGTCCATTGCTGTCCCCCAGATGCCCAGATGCCACTACTTCTCTAAGAAAGGTGTGCCTGCGCTACACCAGCATGTCGCACACAACATCACCGCTTCCTCGAGAAACTCTGTGTGTGAATGGGTGCATTTCACCACCGATACTTGGACCAGTAAGCATGGACAGGGGCGTTACATGTGGCTGACTGGGCACTGGGTAACTATGGGGATAGATGGAGAAGGGCCTGCTGAACAAGTCTTGCCATCCCCACGACTTGTGCATCAATCCTCTGTATGTGTAAGTTCCTGCAACGCTTCTGCCTCCTCAACCTCATCTGGGTCCTCCACCTCCACCCAAAGCCTTCCTGGTCAGGCCACCAGCATTGTAACTGCGCACAAGGAATCACGCACACCTCCTTACTATGCTGGCAGCAGAGCGCAACGGCATCAGGCGGTCTTTAGCTTGAAATGTCTTGGAAATAAGAGTCACACAGCGGCTGAGTCGTGGTCAGCTCTGCTGTCCGAGTTTCATAAATGGTTGTCTCCACTCAACCTGCAGCCAGGTAAGGCCGTGTGCGACAATGCAGCAAACCTGGGTGCGGCCCTTCGCCTGGGCAAGATGACACACGTGCCTTGTATGGCTCACGTGTTGAACCTTGTTGTCCAGCAATTTTTAACACGCTATCCCGGCCTAGATGGCCTTCTGAACAGGGCACAAAAACTGTCTGCTCACTTCTGACGTTCAACCGCCGCAGCTGACTGACTTGCATCGCTCCAGAAGTCTTTCGGCCTGCCGGTTCATCGCCTGAAATGCGATGTGCCGACACACTGGAATTCGACTCTCCACATGTTACAGCGACTGTGGCAGCACCGCCAAGCACTGGTGCAATACGTCATGACGTATAGCCTGGGCCAACGAGATGCAGAGGTGGGGCAGATCACCCTGATGGAGTGGTCTCAGATCAAGGACCTATGCACCTTTCTGCACAGTTTCGCCATGGCGACGAATATGTTTAGCCATTATCAGCATGACAATTCCAGTCATTTTCATGCTGGAGCACACGCTAACCACTATTCGAAGTCAGGGTGGGGTTCAACAGGAAGTGGAGGAAGTACATGAGGATTCATATGCGCAAGGGATAACAACATCACCAAGGTGCAGACGTTCATCATCACCAAGGCGGCAGGCATGGGACGATGGGGAGAGGGATTAACAAGGGCGCATGGTAGCTGGCAAAATGTTGAGGAAGGTGCAAGAGAACATGAAGAAATGGAGAACGAACTGTCCATGGACATGGAAGACTCAACAGATGAGGGAGACCTTGGTCACATTTCAGTTGAAAGAGGTTGGGGGGAGATGTCAGAGGAAGAAAGAACGGTTAGCCCCTCTATGCCACAAACACAGCAAGGACTTGGTCCGCATGGATGCGCAACACACATGAACGCCTTCTTGCTGCACTACCTACAACATGACCCTCGGATTGTCAAAATTAGAAGTGATGATGACTACTGGGTTGCCACACTATTAGATCCCCGGTACAAATCCAAATTTTGTGAAATAATTCCAGCCATAGAAAGGGACGCACGTATGCAGGAGTATCAACAGAAGCTGTTACTCAATCTTAGCTCGGCTTTTCCACCAAACAACAGTGGTGCACGGAGTGAATCTCTCAGTTGTAACTTGACAAACATGGGACGGTCTCGTCATCAACAGTCTAACCGTACCAGTAGCACCGTATCTGTTGCTGGTAACAGCAATTTTATTGAATCGTTTCATAAATTTTTTAGACCATCCTTTGCAAGGCCAACAGAGACAAGAAGTCCGACACATAGTCAACGGCTGCAGAGGATAATACAGGAGTATCTCCAAATGAACATCGATGCCATGACTTTGCAGCTGGAGCCTTGCTCATTTTGGGCTTCAAATCTTGAAAAATGTCCTGAGCTTGCCACTTACGCCTTGGAGATCTTGTCGTGTCCATCTGCCAGCGTTGTCTCAGAACGTGTCTTCAGTGCTGCTGGGTGTGTGCTGACCAATAAGCGCACGCGTCTGTCCAGTGACAATGTGGACAGACTAACGTTCATCAAAATGAACAAGTCATGGATCCGCAAGGACTTTACTACCCCTGTGTCATCCTGGGGAGAGTAAAGGCTTGTGGATTTGGAATGTGCTTGATGCAAATGTACCTGTCAAGTTTGCAACTGGGGCACAAGTGATGCCACTGAAGGGGTGTCTGTGTGGCCCAATTTTTGGAAAAAAAGGGCGACTCTGCTTGCAGTCCCCCTGCTGTGTTTTTAAAAATGAGCCAAGATGAACAAGTCATGTTTCAGCAAAGACTTTGCTAGACCTACCCCGGTGTCATCCTGGGGACAGTTAAAGCTGGCGTATTTTTGAATGTGCTTGATGCAAATGTAGTTGTCAAGTTTGCAACTGGGGCACAAGTAATGCCACTGAAGGGGTGTCTGTGTGGCCCAATTTTTGGAAAAAAGGGCGACTCTTCTTGGAGTCCCCTGCTGTGTTTTTAAAAAAGAGCCAAGATGAACTAGTCATGGTTCAGCAAAGACTTTGCTACCTACCCCAGTGTTATCCTGGGGACAGTTAAGGATGGCATATTTTTGAATGTACTTGATGCAAATGTACCTGTCAAGTTTGCAACCGGGGCACAAGTGATGCCACTGAAGGGGTGTCTGTGTGGCCCAATTTTTGGAAAAAAGGAGACTCTGCTTGGAGTCCCCTTGCGGTGTTTTTAAAAACGAGCCAAGATGAACAAGTCATGGTTCAGCAAAGACTGACACTTTAATGAGCCTGCTTAATAGGAGCTGTCCACAATATATACCCTAAAGGGGGCTTTACACGCTACGACATCGCTAATGCGAACTCGTTGGGGTCACGGAATTGGTGACTCACATCCGGCCGCATTAGCGATGCAGTTGCGTGTGACACCTATGAGCGGTTTTGCATCGTCGCAAAAACATGCAAAATCGCTCATCGGTGACATGGGGGTCCATTCTCAAAAATCGTTACTGCAGCAGTAACGAAGTTGTTCCTTGTTCCTGCGGCAGCACACATCGCTCCGTGTGACACCGCAGGAATGAGGAAGCTCTCCTTACCTGCCTCCCGGCCACAATGCAGAAGGAAGGAGGTGGGCAGGATGTTGCGTCCCGCTCATCTCCGCCCCTCCGCTTCTATTGGGCGGCGGTTCAGTGATGCAGCTGTGATGTCGCTGGGACACTGAATGAACCGCCCCCTTAGAAAGGAGGCGGTTCGCCGGTCACAGCGACATCGCAGGACAGGTAAGTAGTGTGACGGGTCTGGGCGATGTTGTGCGGCACGGGCAGCGATTTGCCCGTGTCGCACAACAGATGGGGGCGGGTACCCACGCTAACGATATCGGTACCGATATCGCAGCGTGTAAAGCGGCCTTTAGGGAATAAACAAGCTAGAAATAGGAGGAAACCACTATGGGTAAATAGAGCTGTAAGAGGAGCAATAGATGACAAAAAGAAAGCATTTGGGAATTAAAGCAAGAGGGTAGTGAGGAGGCATCAAATACTTATAGAAAATTAAATAAATTATGTAAAATAAACAAATCATGGCAGCAAAGATTGAGGCACAGAGAAACTCAAAAATGATAGTGTTGGCCCCTCAAAAATAGTCTTGGTGACATGGTGGAGGAGGATGAAGGAAAGGCCAATCTGGTAAACTCCTTTTTCTCTACAGTAATTATAGAAGAATATCCCATGACAGATGACATGATCAAGAATTCCATAAGTTCCACATTAAATGCCACTTCAAAATCTCTAAAGTAAATAAATCCTCAGGCACGGATGGCTTACACCCCCGACTACTGCAGGAATTACCGTATGTTTCGCTTTATAAGACGCACCTGATTATAAGACACACCTCCAAGTTTGGTGAAGGAAAAGAGATTTTTTTTTTAATGTTAAATGGGGTCCATCTTATAATGCCAGTGTCCGTCTAACAAATCATATAGGGTATATGTCCCTCATAGGCCCCCATCCTAAAATTAGCCCCCTTAATCTGGATGTGGCCCCTTTATATTGAATATAGCCCCCTTGTGATGGCACACGTTCCCCTGTGCTGCCTATGGCCCCCTATGGATTGCACACGTTCCCTGTGCTGCCTATGGCCCCCTATGGATTGCATACGTTCCCCTGTGCTACCTATGGCCCCCTATGGATTGCATACGTTTCCCTGTGCTGCCTATGGTCCCCTATGGATTGCATACATTCCCCTGTGCTGCTTATGGCCCCCTATGGATTGCACAAGTCCCCCTGTGTTAGATATCACCCCCATGCTGCTGCCCATAGTAAAATAAAACACTCATTCCTTACCTCCTCCAGCGCTGATCTCCCTCCTGTCTCCCTTCGTGCTTCTCTTCCTCCACTTCCTGGTTCTTCGTGCCGGTCATGTGATCGGCACAGCAGAGTGAGATCTCTGCGTGCCTGATCACAGTGGAAGCAGGGACCCTGGGGAGAAACGCTGGAGGGGGTAAGTAAAGCTTTTTTATTTTAGAATGAGCAGCAGCATGGGGGCCATATCTAACACAGGGGGGGCATGTGCCATCACAGGGGGGCGCAGGGACATATAATATGCTCCGCTCCCCCAGCCCGTCACTGCGGTGCGGTTTCAGCACCACGGAGATGGACAGCGGCTGTGCATATTATATGAGCGGGAGCAGGAGATCAAAGGCTGCAGCCCGCAGCGTTCACCTGCGCTCCATAGCTGCCCCCACCTCCCCTGGACCCTGCAGTGTATATATATATATATATATATATATATGTATATATATATATATATATATACACCCCCCGTATATTCGGCTTATAAGACGTACCCCCTACTTTCCCCAAAATTTGGGGGAACAAAAGTGCGTCTTATAAAGCGGAAAAATACGGTAAGTACGGTGATAGACAAACCATTATTTTTAATCTTCACAGACTCCATAACAACAGGATCTGTACCTCAGAACTGGCGCAGAGCAAATGTAGTGCCAATATTCAAAAAGGGGATAAAATCTGAATCTGGTAATTATAGGCCAGTAAGTTTAACCTCATGTATTTATTGTATGCACTTGCACTTTTTATTTCTTTGAAAATTGCCCCAATACCTTACCCTCATGATACGTATATATAGACCGGTCATATTCTGAAAAATCCTTTTGACTCTTATTGCTGTCCTGTTGTGCGTATCACATCCCTCTGTGGTTTTTATCCCTTTTTGCTGGTTGCACATAATAATAAAAAAATTCTATTTTTTGCACTTTATGACTCTTGTCCTCCGATTTTTCATTGGACCAATATTAGCCTGTATGCCAGCACCCATGAGCGATTATTTTCTCAGCCCTATTTTTCTCAACCGAGAAAACAATCGCAGTATGCTGCTACCGTAATGTGTTCCTTGTTTCTCTCGCACCCATTCAACTCTATAGGTCGAGAAAAAAATCGCACTTCACTCGCGGTACACCGGTGTACCGCGAGTGTATGGCGAGAATGGCAATAGCCAGCAACGGAGGAGAGAGGGTGATAAATCCCTCCCTCCCCTCCCTCAGTGACGTCCACTGCCCTCCGCAGCACCGGCCTGTCCCTCCTCAGTGCTGGCCTGCCCCCCGCAGCTGAGGTCCGCTCGCACGATCGGACCTCAGTCGCAGGGACACTCGCATGACACTCGGCTCTGCTGTACTGCCAGCGTGAGCCGAGTGTCATCGAGGGGATCGTAGTAATCCCCGTGTGGCCCCAGCCTTAGAAGGAGTTTCACTGCTTTGGCCAACACCAAGGATGCCCCGAGGCCATTACTCAGAGCACAACAAGGACCTTCAAACATCTGACTCTGATTATGCTCCAGCTAAGGTGGGTGGCAATTCCTCCTTTGTCAGCTCATGGCATCAGGCAGCCCTGAGTCTTTAAATAGATTGAATGAGGAATTTCCAAACTTTTTTTATCGCCTTGGAGACCTTTGTCAGTAAACATTCATGAACCATATGGGGTAACTTCTCCAACCCATTCTGGAGGAAAGAAAACCACAAGTCCTTTGTCCGTTTATTCACAGTGAATTGGGACCTTTCTCTCATTGTATGAATGCATATTTACTTATTGTTTTAAAATGGATTTGAGGCAAATCTGAGACTCGCTGGCCACAGTCACTGTTTCCTCCCTGCTTAAGTTGATTCCATGGGTTTTTAGTGCCACCAGAGGTATAAT
The DNA here is from genome assembly GCF_048569485.1 of Anomaloglossus baeobatrachus. Lineage (NCBI taxonomy): Eukaryota > Metazoa > Chordata > Amphibia > Anura > Aromobatidae > Anomaloglossus > Anomaloglossus baeobatrachus. The sequence goes on from NC_134358.1 coordinate 407,244,986, forward strand.
AACTAATAGGCGCATCCACCTGTCAAATGAAAATGCTGACTGTTCTCAAAATGAACAAGGCCTGTATTAGTCTTGACTTCTTAACTCCAGTGAATGACATTAATGTGACATAAAGCCAATTCAGTTTTTTTTTCTGGTCTATTCCCATGCACCTTTTCCAACCTTTAAAAATGTATAAGAAATCAAAATCAAGTGAATGTTCCAATTTATTTGACTCGCATTTTAAACTTTATTCCAGATGGTACTATACACCTGTTAGACTAAACAAAATTTCCTCAGCAAATGCACACGGAATAGGGGGACAGAGAGTGGGGAGAGGGAACTATTAGTAAACACATTATGAGGGGATAGAGGGTGGGGAGGGGTCAGTATCTAAAGACAGTATGGAGGAGAGAGGATGGGAAGGGAGCAGTATCTATAGATACAGTAGGGGTGAGGGGGAATGATCTTTTGACAGTATGGTGGGAAGAGAGGTTGGGGAGAGGGAAGCATCTTTGGGCACAGTATGGGGAGAGAAACGATGAGGGATGATGTATGGGGAGAGAAATGATGAGGGGTGATGTATGGGGAGAGAGATGATGAGGGATGATGTATGGGGAGAGAGATGATGAAGGATGATGTATGAGGAGAGAGATGATGAGGGATGATGTATGGGGAGAGAGATGATGAGGGGTGATGTATGGGGAGAGAAATGATGAGATGTGATGTATGGGGTGAGAAATGATGAGGGGTGATGTATGGGCAGAGAAATGATGAGGGGTGATGTATGGGCAGAGAAATGATGAGGGGTGATGTATGAGGAGAGAAATGATGAGGGATGATGTATGGGGTGAGAAATGATGAGGGACGATGTATGGGGAGAGAAATGATGAGGGGTGATGTATGGAGAAAGAAATGATGAGGGGTGATGTATGGAGAAAGAAATGATGAGGGATGATGTATGGGGAGAGAAATGTTGAGGGATGATGTATGGGGAGAGAAATGATGAGGGTTGATGTATGGGAAGAGAAATGATGAGGGGTGATGTATGAGGAGAGATAGGATGCGGGGTGATGTATTGGGAGAGGGAGGATGCGGGGTGATATATGGGGAGAGGGAGGATGCGGGGTGATGTATGGGGAGAAGGAGGATGCAGGGTAATGTGTGGGGAGAGAAATGATGAGGGTTGATGTATGGGGAGAGACAGGATGCCGGGTGATGTATGGGGAGAGGGAGGATGCGGGGTGATGTATGGGGAGAGGGAGGATGCGGGGTGATGTATGGGAAGAGGGAGGATGCGGGGTGATGTTTGGGGAGAGGGACGATGTGGGGTGATGTATGGGGAGAGGGAGGGGTGACGTATATAGACATGGTATGGGGAAGAAATGGGAATGAAATTTTGAGGACAACGAATAAAGAGTGACATGGTATGAGGAGCTAGTGGGTAGGATGGAGAGTGAGGTGAAAAACTATATGGACACGCAGGAGGTAGTGAGGAAGACAGTAAGGGATGAGAAAAATGTGAGGGGGCACAGAATAGAGACTGGGTAGTGGAGGGACGTGGTATGGAGAGGGGGCAGAATTGGAGGACAGTGTGAGGCCATAGCGAGGAGGGGGTGTGATGAGAGAGCACAGTATAAAGACTGGGCAGTATAGGGTGATACAGTGAGAGCACAGTGTGAAAAGTAGTATGGAAAGGAGAGGAAGTGTGTGGAGCATGTAAGATAAGAGGGGCAGTGTGTGGGTCATATTTTGTGCAGAGAACACAGTGAGGGGCCATTATTTGTTCAGGGGCACAGTGTAGGGCAGATATTTTTAAGTAGAAGTATTATAGTTGTCGCGGGCGGAGGAGGGGACGCTGGGCTCACCCACTGCTTGGGTCCAGCTACTGCTGCTGCTGCTGCTTGGTGGTGGCTCGAGCGGTGGGCCGGATCCCGGGGACTCGAGCGGCGTTCCTCGCCCGTGAGTGAAAGGGGGTGGTTTGGGTTTAGGGATATTGTCCGTGATGCCACCCACGGTTGTGGTGAGTTTGGTGACACCACCGCTGCTCTAGACGGGGATCCCGGGAGCAATGACAGGGAGCAGCTTGGATGTTGGTTCTCTCCTCCGTGGGTAGGGGGTTTGGTTCTCCCGGGGCCCGGTGAGGGGTTTAGGGATGGCAGACGGGTTACGGGGCCTGGTGAGGTGCAGGGTCGCGGGGGCAGCGCTTTGCCGCACGGCACGGTGGTACTCACTCAGCCAATGACGAATGCAAAATCTCCGGTAAAACAAACGGATGGATGGACGGGTCCCACAGACGGCTGCGGTGTTTCTCCTCCCGGCAGGTTGATGGTGACTGTCTTTCCCTGCACCTGTGTTGTGTTATGGTTCCAATGGCTTCCCACTGGTAACCCGCTCCCCAGCTTGGATGGATGCTGAGGGAGTGGTACGGGGGGCTGTCTGATAATAACTTAAAGGAGTATCAGACAGTCAGGGTCCACCGTGCAAAGACTCTGCTGCAGACTATGGCAGAGTGCAATACCTCTGTTAACTCACAGAAGGATATAATAAGTAAGTAAAGCAATTCCTCCCTTACTTGGAGGGTGTGTGGAATGATCTCTGTTAATAATCACAGAGACAAAGGCAATGTGTGTGAAATAGCACCTACCTAGGTCCGCTCTCCTAGTGGTGCAAAAGAGACGAACAGCAGCGTAAGCTGCACAAAGCTCCTACCTGCGTTCGCTCCACTAGTGTGCGAGGACACGAACCACTAGATATGGCACCTGCCTAGGTCCGCTCTTCTAGTGGTGCAAAAGAGACGAACAGCAGCGTAAGCCGCACAAAGCTCCTACCTCTGTTCGCTCCCCTAGTGTGCGAGGATACGAACAACTGCCAGACGCAGTATAAGGAACGTTACCCTAGCGGCAAGGTCCACCTACGAGTCGAACCACAAGGCCCAGCCAGACCATGTGCCTCAGGCACCTGCCTATGTCCGCTCCCCTAAGAGGTAAGGAATGGATACGGACAGCAGCCGAAGCTGTAAGGTATAAGAACGCCACCCTGCCGGTAGCGCTCACCTAGCATAGACAGAGGAATGCCTAGAGGAACGCGCACAGAGCGTCTACTCTTATGCATGAACCAAGAGGACTGAGCGCCATGCGGCGTGTGTCAGGGTCTTATATAGACTCTGTGCCTCATCCAAGATGGAGGACACCAGAGCCAATCCGCTGCCAGAACGACAGGAGTGACGTCATGCTGGCCTATCACCGAGCAAGGCATCACAAGCACATGACCAGCGACCAATCGGCATAGAAGGTGTCAGAGACATGTGACCTCGTGTCAGCGATGATGTCACCCGCACATTTGCAATGGCTCCAAGATAGGACTTAGTCTCCAGCGCTCGCACATGTGCAGTAGCAAGAAATCTGGACATAGTCTCCAGTGCTCACAGCAACTGTAACAGTACCTCCCCCTCAAGGACTACCCTCCCGGTGACGCAGGTAATCGGCAACTAAGTCGGGAGCATGGACAGCCTCCTCAGGCTCCCAAGAGCGATGTTCCGGGCCGTAACCCTCCCAATCTATCAAGAAGAACCTGCGCCCTCTAACCATCTTAGAACCAACTATGGCTCGTACCTCATAGCTAGAGCGAGAGGAATCAGAGGCAGGAGAGTGCACTTCACGAGCGTGAGGTAAAATAGCCGGCTTTAGCAGTGAGACATGGAATTTGTCATGAATCCTAAGATGGACGGGTAACTTCAATTGGTAGACTACAGGATTTACCTGTCGAAGAACCTCATAAGGACCCAGGAAGCGAGGAGCAAATTTGACAGAGCTCACTGTAAGTCTCACGTGTTTTGCAGAGAGCCACACAAAGTCCCCTGGAGAAAAGACAGGAGCCGGGCGACGAAACCGATCGGACACCGTCTTCATACGGTCCTTAGCTGCTTGGATCGACTCTTGAGTCCGATCCCAAACCTCTCTGGCATTAGTTGCCCAGTCCGCCACAAGAGGAGGAGGTGCAGCAGCGGGAAACGGTACCGGTACCCTAGGGTGTTGCCCATTATTGAGTACGAACGGTGTCTGCCCAGTGGCCTCAGCCAGCGAATTGTTAAGGGCAAATTCTGCCCAGGGTAGGAGGGAGGACCAGTTATCGTGGTTCTCAGCAACAAAGTGTCGAAGGTATATAATCATAGATTGATTGGTACGTTCAACCAAACCATTGGTCTCCGGATGGTATGCCGAAGAGAGATTCAACTCAATTTGCAGAAGGCTACAAAGATCTCGCCAGAAACGGGATGTAAATTGCGGGCCTCTATCACAAATGATACGATCTGGCATCCCGTGAAGCCTAAAGACATGCTTGAGGAATAGTTTGGCTAGTACCCTGGAAGATGGGATTCTCGATAACGGTACGAGATGAACCATCCGGGAGAAATGGTCCGTAATGACCCACACAAATCTATGTCCTTGTGAACATGGAAGATCACCCACAAAGTCCATGCCTACCACCTCCCATGGTCTATCTGGCACTGGTAAAGGATGCAAGAGCCCAGCCGGTCTCTGCCGTAATGGACGGTTGCGAGCACACGAGTAGCAGGAACCGACATATCTCTTGACATGGCTGACTAAGTGTGGCCACCAATACCACCTCTCCAGTAACTCTCGTGTCCGCCTAATACCAAAATGCCCACCCACCTTTGAGGTGTGGGCCCATGACAGTATATCATTCTGTCAATCAGGCGGAACAAAGGTCTTGCCCGGTGGGATTTGGTCTAACGTCACAGGGGAGAGCGTATGAAAAACCCTGGAGAGAAGGATAAGACGAGGTTCGTCAATCTCTTCCTGGGTAGAAAGCATAGAGCGAAACAGGGCGTCTGCCTTGTTATTCTTACTCCCAGACGGATAGTTGATGGAGAAGTGAAAGCGGGAGAAAAACAAGGACCAGCGGGCTTGGCGAGGATTCAGACGCTGAGCGGTTTGTAAGTACGTCAGATTCTTATGGTCTGTATAGACCTGGAAAGGATGTTTCGCTCCTTTCAGCAAGTGACGCCACTCCTCCAAGGCTAATCTCAAGGCGAGCAGTTCCCTATCCCCAATGGTATAGTTTCTCTCTGCCGGTGAAAAGGTCTTCGCAAAGAAGAAACACGGCCTTTTTCTACCTGCACCGTTCTTTTGATACAAGACCGCACCAGCACCCACTGAAGAGGCATCAACCTCTAAGAGGAAGGGCTTACTCTCATCGGGTCTTTGAAGAACGGGTGCAGTTGAAAAGTGTCTTTTTACTGCCTCAAAAGCCTGAGATGTCTCAGTAGACCAGGCTTTGGGATTAGCACCTTTCTTAGTCAAGACCACCAAAGGGGCCACCAAAGTAGAAAAATGGGGTATGAACTGCCTGTAATAATTTATGAATCCTAAGAAGCGTTGCACCGCCTTCAAGGAATGAAGTTCGGACCATTGCAGGACAGCAGAGAGCTTCGCAGGATCCATAGCCAGGCCCTCTTGTGAGATAATGTAACCCAAAAAAGGCAATGAGGACTGCTCGAATACACATTTCTCGAGTTTAGCAAACAATGAGTGCTCCCTTAAACGGGAAAGGGCACGAACGACATCCTGACGATGAGTCTCCAGATCAGGAGAAAAAATCAGGATGTCGTCCAGATACACCACTACTGAGGATAACAGTACATCCCTGAACACATCGTTTACGAAGTCCTGAAATACTGCGGGTGCATTACATAACCCAAAAGGCATGACGAGGTATTCATAGTGACCGTCTCGGGTGTTAAAAGCGGTCTTCCATTCGTCACCCTTTCGAATTCGTACCAAGTTATACGCACAACGCAGATCCAACTTCGTAAAAACTTGAGCTCCTCTCAGTCTGTCAAAGAGCTCCGAAATTAAAGGTAATGGGTATTTGTTCTTTATTGTGATTGCGTTGAGACCCCTGTAATCTATGCAGGGACGCAAATGACCCTCTTTCTTCCGAACAAAGAAAAACCCAGCTCCCGCGGGAGAGACAGACTTACGAATGAACCCCTTCTCTAAACTCTCTCTTATATAGGTCGACATGGCCTCCGACTCAGGTATCGACAGGGGGTAAACCCTGCCTTTAGGTGGAACCGAACCTGGGATAAGGTCTATGGCACAGTCATACGGCCTATGGGGTGGAAGAACCTCAGCACCCTGTTTGGAGAACACGTCAGCGAAATCCAGATAGGGTGTAGGTATGGGAGAGAGATCAGTAGATGCAACCGCAATGACCTTAGGTGGTAAGGGAAGACATCGGGACTGACATTTCGAACCCCAACTAATAATGCTGTCAGACTCCCAGTCAATGTGAGGAGCATGAGTCCGAAGCCATGGGAGACCCAGAAGGACGTCGTCTATACCCTCAGGCAAAACAAGAAAAGAAATCTCCTCTATGTGACCCTGAGACAGGGAAAGGCGCAAGGGAACTGTCCTCAATGTAATGGAGTCAGACAACATAGTTCCATTAACAACACGGACAGGAATAGGCGCCTCTAACATGATAGAGGGAATATTGTGTCCCTTTACAAATCCTGAGGACACAAAAGTCCCGTCAGCTCCGGAATCCACAAAAGCCATAATAGGCCATGTATTCTCAGATAACGAGAGCTGACCTGGGATACAACACTTAGAGGGTGCAGAAGACGTCTCTAGTAACCCCCCTCTAATGGTTACTAGGCCAGGAAGTTTCCCTGACGACTAGGACACTTGTTGGCATAGTGCCCAGCCTGACGACATACGTAACATATAGGAGGACCAGACTTGCGTAGTCTGGAAGACGTATGACCTAACTCCATAGGAGTGGGAGATGTTTCAGATGCTGAGGAAGATGGTAGTGGACCCTCAACAACTGGAATAGCTCGATGCTTAGGGCATGAGGAAGAGACCTCGAGTCTACGTTCCTTATGGCGTACATCGATCCTCGTTGCTACTGTGATCAAGTCCTCCAGAGAAGCAGGGACCTCACGAGTAGCAAGAGCATCCTTGACATAGCCTGCCAACCCTCTCCAGAAGATAGGAATCAACACCTTCTCTGGCCAATCTAGTTCTGCCACCAGAGTTCTAAAAGCAATGGCATAAGAACTAGTGGATAACGAACCCTGAGATAGATCTAACAGTCTCAGGGCTGCATCATGGGTAACCTGCGGACCCATGAATACCGCCTTAAGAGCATCAAGAAAGTCTTGATGTCTCAGAGTAACCACATCAGAGCGCTCCCATAGGGGAGTCGCCCATTCTAAGGCTTTGTCCTGAAGTAAGGAGATGATAAAGCCTACTCTGGACCTCTCCGTAGAGAAGCGAGAAGAGTTGACCTCTAGGTGTATCTGACACTGACTAATGAAACCACGACATGATCTGGCATCGCCAGAATATCTGTTTGGCAGAGCAAGTCGAGGATCATGTGCAGATGTCACCATGGTCTGAGGTTTATCCTCTATACTCTTGAGCCGTGACTCAAGCACTTGTATGTAACGGTGTAACTGCTGATATTCTGCCATAACTGCCAAACCTTTGGCTCAGTCCTAATGTTACGGGGGGCTGTCTGATAATAACTTAAAGGAGTATCAGACAGTCAGGGTCCACCGTGCAAAGACTCTGCTGCAGACTATGGCAGAGTGCAATACCTCTGTTAACTCACAGAAGGATATAATAAGTAAGTAAAGCAATTCCTCCCTTACTTGGAGGGTGTGTGGAATGATCTCTGTTAATAATCACAGAGACAAAGGCAATGTGTGCGAAATGGCACCTACCTAGGTCCGCTCTTCTAGTGGTGCAAAAGAGACGAACAGCAGCGTAAGCCGCACAAAGCTCCTACCTGCGTTCGCTCCACTAGTGTGCGAGGACACGAACCACTAGATATGGCACCTGCCTAGGTCCGCTCTTCTAGTGGTGCAAAAGAGACGAACAGCAGCGTAAGCCGCACAAAGCTCCTACCTCTGTTCGCTCCCCTAGTGTGCGAGGATACGAACAACTGCCAGACGCAGTATAAGGAACGTTACCCTAGTGGCAAGGTCCACCTACGAGTCGAACCACAAGGCCCAGCCAGACCATGTGCCTCAGGCACCTGCCTATGTCCGCTCCCCTAAGAGGTAAGGATACGGACAGCAGCCGAAGCTGTAAGGTATAAGAACGCGTCCCTGCCGGTAGCGCTCACCTAGCATAGACAGAGGAATGCCTAGAGGAACGCGCACAGAGCGTCTACTCTTATGCATGAACCAAGAGGACTGAGCGCCATGCGGCGTGTGTCAGGGTCTTATATAGACTCTGTGCCTCATCCAAGATGGAGGACACCAGAGCCAATCCGCTGCCAGAACGACAGGAGTGACGTCATGCTGGCCTATCACCGAGCAAGGCATCACAAGCACATGACCAGCGACCAATCGGCATAGAAGGTGTCAGAGACATGTGACCTCGTGTCAGCGATGATGTCACCCGCACATGTGCAATGGCTCCAAGATAGGACTTAGTCTCCGGCGCTCGCACATGTGCAGTAGCAAGAAATCTGGACTTAGTCTCCAGCGCTCGCACATGTGCAGTAGCAAGAAATCTGGACTTAGTCTCCAGCGCTCGCACATGTGCAGTAGCAAGAAATCTGGACATAGTCTCCAGTGCTCGCAGCAACCGTAACAGGGAGCCCCTTTTGCCCGCAGGCTCTGGCCCTGGGAATTGTAGCCTTGGCAGTGACTGTGTTTCCCTCTACGGTTTGAGCGGTTGCCTTCAATCGGGCCTTGACTGCTGGTAAACCCTGGAGGTTCCCTTTGCTAACGGATTTGATAAATTTGACGGCGACTCCTAGCCTTGTCGGGGTCCATAAGCCCTGCCGGATGGTGCTGGCTTCTCTTTACTCTCCGATCCGGTACTGCCGGGCCACCGCCCGTCCACGGTCCATACAGTTTGCTCCAATTAGCCTCTGCTGCAGATGGTCACCACCGTCTGCCAACCTTGCTGTTCCGTCCGGGCCACACACCCGGACTGCCTTCAGACTGCTCCTCTACCACTTTACTTCCTCTCACTTCAAAACTCTCATCTCAACTCCCTCCTTTTCCCGCCTCCAGGACTGTGAATTCCTCGGTGGGTGGGACCAACCGCCTGGCCCATTCCCTGGTGTGGACATCAGCCCCTGGAGGAAGGCAACAAGGATTTTGTGTTTGGCTTTGGTGTGCCTAACCGGGGTGTGGGGTGTGTTGGTGTAGTTCTGTGACGACCTGGCTTGTCCAGGGCGCCACATAATCATTCTGCTATTTTAGGGGCATCGTGTTGGGATGGGGTGCAGAAGACCAGAGAAGATGGAAATTTGCAGAGATGAGATGTGAATGTGAAAAGTCATCATGGCGTCAGGACAAGGTGAATAGAAAGAAATGACTCAGAGGCAACATCATCTATAAGGTACCTGAATGTAAATGTTTATTTGTGATACTATGTCCCATCATTAGGCCTTGGTCTCACTTGTGCATTGCTTCTGATGTGAGCACAATGAGACCCCCACTGATCAGCTGTTCTTGGTGCAGGTGGCCAGAAATGCTTATTTCTGGATCTGCTCTGTCCTCTGATGGTGTCCGCGGCCAGGTACCGCACATCAGCCTCATTGATTTTAATAGGAACCTGTTGCCACTATCAGAAGACTGAGCAGATCCAGAACTGAGCACTTCCGGCCACCTGCCACCACCGACATGGCCCCTAGAACAGGCGATTGGCGGGGGTGCCAGGTGCCGGATCCCGACCAATCAGACATTGGTGACCTATCCTAAAGAAAGGTCTTCAGTGTTAAAGTAGTGGACAATCTCTTTAATAAAGTCTTGTGCCGTCTGACAAGTTAAGGGTTACTATGTTTTTATTTATGTTGTTAGGGGCATTAAAGGGGTTGTCCAAGTTTGTGATGAGCCTGCAGTCACTCCTTGTGTCAATCTATGTGACTGCAGACTTCTGAATTCTCACAGTGTGCACACTGCACGCTGTCAGGATTATCTGATGGCGGCAGTGACAGTGGGAGGTTATGAAGCTGCAAGTATGTGATTTACATAGATGTGGTCATGTGCTGAACAGACATGCTCAATGAAAATGAATTGACTGAGGCTGGACACATCAAACCAGAATGTGGCCAGAAGTCTATAAATCTCATACTTGTGCTCACATGATCGTCCATTGTCGTCACTGGCACCGGAGAATCCTAAAAATGTGCAGAGCATGCATTGTAAGAATTCAGAAGCCTGAAGTCACGAATAGAGTCACTGCAGATTTTCATCTCTAATCTGGAGAATCCCTTTAATTACAAAATTAAGCAGTGTAGTATCCTCAGTTCTAACAGCGTGTAATATACCCACTGTCACAATTCAGCTCTGCTCGCTGGTCACCACATGGCCACTCCACTCATATGTGATTTTCATACTTGCATGTGACAATTAGCTTTTCTTCATACGTTTCTCATTGAACATTGAGAAAATTATTAAGAGAAGCTCGTTACCACATGACTGTAAGTGTGCAAATCACATATGAGTGATTGGTCACATGACGACCACCCAAATTGCTTGGTGGGGGTGGGGGGGTGCCAAACTGAATTCTTGCCCCGGGTGCTGGAAAGCCTAGATACACCTCTGCCTTATGCTTAATGCATTATCAGAAATCAACATTTTAAGCTTTTTCAGCTATGTTTAAGAATACTCCTTGATCCTCCATTCCCCTCTTCTTCTCCCCCTTCCCTATTAAAGTTTTTCCCATCCCTTTACCCCATTCCTTATCCTACCCACTTCTTCCTTAGGAATCTGCTTTATGGAAATATTTTTTTTTGCTTTAATTCATCTGCTAATGATTCATTCTATTTCCTGTATTATTTCCCCTTTAAAATTTAATACAGATTTCTGGAACACAAAAATGTATAAGGTTCATTTTTTTAATTTTTTTCTTGTTGTCCTCCTCCACTATATCCACAGAGCCATCGTGCAGCACTCACTCATATTTTTTTGAAGGACAGCAGCCGGCCATCACTCAATTGACAAAACTTTGAGAAATCAACCAAGATAGTGAACGGCTTTGATGCCATAACAAGAGTAAGCATCCCGCTTCTGTGTCTACTCAAATGCTTGGAATTTAAAATTAAAGTGAAAACTTTGCATGTGGACCTTGCGGAGATTGAGAAAGTACACAGGGTGATACGTGCTGGCATATCCTGGCTGCTTGCCCTGGAAATGTTGGTGTTTAGGCTTGTGGACTCTAAGGGGTACTTTGCACACTACAACATCGCAAGCCGATGGTAGCGATGCCGAGCGCGATAGTCACTGCCCCCGTCGCAGCTGCGATATCTTGTGATAGCTGCCGTAGCAAACATTATCGCTACGGCAGCTTCACATGCACTTACCTGCCCTGTGACGTCACTCTGGCCGGCAAACCGTCTCCTTCCTAAGGGGGCAGGTCGTGCGGCGTCACAGCGACGTCACACGGCAGGTGGCCAATAGAAGCTTTACGTCTAGACGAATAGATGTTTACGTCCCGCCCATCTCCTTCCTTCCTCATTGCAGCCGGGACACAGGTAAGGCGATGTTCCTCGCTCCTGCGGCTTCACACACAGCGATGTGTGCTGCCGCAGGAGCGAGGAACAACATCGTAACATCGGTCCTTCCGAAATTATGGAAATGACCGACACTACACCGATAATACGATTTCGACGCTTTTGCGCTCGTTAATTGTATCAAAAACGATTTACACACTCCGATGTCGACAGCGACGCCGGATGTGCGTCACTTTCGATTTGACCCCACCGACATCGCAGCTGCGATGTCGTAGTGTGCAAAGTACCCCTAAGGCTTTCCGCAAACCTGATGGCGGTGTCTGTCCTATGTTACTTGGTCACGAGCCGCCAATATAATTTCCTTGCTTTACATCTGCATGTCTCCCATAACATCACCCATGCCCTGACCAACCCAGTTAGGTTGCAGCAGCAGTATACCTATAGAAGGACTGTAAAACAATATACCCTGACTATGTGCCTCTAATTCAAAACAATCTCTCCTCCAGCAGCTATCCCAACACTGAATGCAGCTAATAGTGGTATCAATAGGGAAAATAATAGATGTTGGCTTGGTTTTAAGTTGGAGCAGTAATGTCTGTAAGGGTATAATCTCTGCCTACATGCCTATATTATACTATCCCTTTTTCATAAGCTTGCCCCCCACTAAATGCAACCAAGAGTGGTATTATTAGAGAATAGATTTTTTTAGGTATCAGCAGCAAGGTTTATAAGAAGGGATGATCGAATACCCCAAATATTCGGCTTCGCGAATATTTGCCGAATAGGTCGCCACTGAGATATTCGATAATCCTTATTTATAAGACTAGAATCCCTGTTTACATGCCTCTAATACACTATCCCTTCTCCAGCAGCTTGCCCTACCCTAAATGCAGCTAAGAGAGATATTAGAGAATAGAATAGATTTTTTTCATAGCAACAGCACAGGATACAGTGCGCTGAGTATGGTGTCACTGGGTTTTAAAAAGACTAGATGATGCGATGAGGCTGGCCTATCATAGTAATGTCAGTAGCCAGCATTACTGTGATGGGCAATCCCCGCATGTTTACTGGCTGAAAAGAATTTCTCATCACTAATTACAAATCTTACAGGAACCACAGTACTGATTGGATGCATGCAGTGTAAGAAATATACATTTACATCTAGATACCTTACAGGTGACATCTTCTCTGATTGTTCCAGACACCAGGATGACTTTGGACATCCTTAGCTTGTCTCTGAAGATTTCATCTTCTCTGGTTTTCTGCTGCACATCCCAATAGGATGCCTTTAAAAATATTAGTGTCATTATAATGCTCCTGAATAAAAATATCTGAACTAGGCTTTGCACCTATATAATTAGGTTCTATGGACACCAATACTGTTGAGCATTGCAGGCCGACGTGGCCCAAGGGTAGTTGAGCCCTGCTATCAAGAGGAGGCAAAATTACGCCTTTTGAGAGGCACCCCAGGGCTTCAAGAGGAACCTCAAGACCCATCTCTTCCAACAAGCCTGCAACTTACAATAACCCTCAGTTCAGTACACGACTGCGCAACCAGCTCTGTCTTCACCTATTGTACCATCACCCATTCCCTGTAGACTGTGAGCCCTTGCGGGCAGGGTCCTCTCTCCTCCTATACCAGTCTGTCTTGTACTGTTAATGATTGTCGTATGTATACCCTCTTTCACTTGTAAAACGCCATGGAATAAATGGCGCTATAATAATAAATAATAATAACTTGAGATGATATGCAAATCTAGCTCATGACAGAAACGGCCCTGGATGAACTACATATCTGTGTTCATTTACATTGCATTTTCTTTGTGGAGTTTTTAAGGACTGCAGTGAAAATACCAAAAATTTGCATAATTTGTATGCAGTGAAAAGTTACACGACAAACGTGACATTTCCAGTAATTTGGCTTAAACTGCTTGATGAATAGTAAATCCAGTTATCAGAAATGTAGATGATTGCTTGTCATCATATGAAAATGCAAGACAGAATTTATGGGCAACCTTGTCTTTTTTAATGGTGTCCATTTTATAATTAATTTTTTGTAGTAATGATTTGTCATAATAGTATCCTGTGTGGTGCCGGCTTCCAATAGGCCACAGGCCAGAAGTAGTTTCGAGATGCTGACACTACTAAATATGTTGGAGGCTGGCTGATACGGTCCAAGAACAGATGGTTCCTGGAGGGTGGCAAAATTTTATACCCTGAGGGTTAGACCCCCCACTTGAACTGAGATGCTCATCTCACCTGATGGCAGAAGTGGCCTTTTATGAAATCTATAGATGCCTCTCAATAAGTGCCTGCAAGGAAAAACATGCTTTATAGAAATTAATATAGGCAGTTTTATATTTTTAACCCCATAACGACTGCAGGCAGTAATATTACGCCTTAGCAGTCATAATGTTACTGCCTGCGGTCTGCCGCCGGCAGCATGCCGCGATCGGCGCACATCTCAGCTGATTTTCATAGCTGAGATGTGTGCCTGCTAGGCACGAGCAGAATCGTTATCTGCCCGTGCCGTTTAACCCCTTAAATGGCGCTGTCAATATGTGACAGTGCCATTATAATCGCAATTGCGGTAAACTTTTACTTACCGGCCAATATCGGAAGTTACGTGATGTGATCACATGACTTCTAGTGGTTGTCATGGTAGCACAGGGCCATGTGATGACTCCTGTAGTACACATGAATTACTTTCAGTTTCACTCAGCCCGGAGACGAGTGAAGCAGAAAGTGAGCGTATCTGCTGTTTACAGCTGTGTAGCTGTGATCAGCAGATATGGCCGAGCGATCGGATTGCTGATCGCTATAGCCCTCTAAGGGGACTAGTAAAATGAAAAAAAAAATTTAAAAAAAAGTTTAAAAAAAAACAAAAAAAACCCAAAAACCTAAATCACCCCCCTTTCGCTCCATTGAAAATTAAAGGGTTAAAAAATAAAAAATATACTCACATTTAGTATCTCCGCATTCAGAAATGCCCGATCTATCAAAATATAAAATCAATTAATCTGATCAGTAAACGGCGTAGCGGCAAAAAAATTCCAAACGCCAACATTTCGTTTTTGTCGCCACAACTTTTGCGCAAAATGCAATAACAGGCGATGAAAACATAGCATCTGCGCAAAAATGGTACAGTTAAAAAAGTCAGCTCGAGATGAAAAAATGAAGCTATCACAGAGCCATAGATCCCGAAAAATGAAAACGCTACGGGTCACGGAATATGGCGTAAAACGTGCGCCACTTTTTTCGGACAAACTTCCGATTTTTTTTAACCCCTTATATAAAAGTAAACCTATACATGTTTGGTGTCTACGAACTCGCACCTGAGACATCACACCCACACATCGGTTTTACCATGTATTGAACACAGTGAATAAAATATCTCAAAAACAATAGTGCTATCACACTTTTTTTGCAATTTTTCTGCATTTGGAATTATTTTGCCATTTTTCAGTACGCTATATGGTAAAACTTATGGTTTCATTTAAAAGTACAGCTCGTTCCGCAAAGAAACAGCCCTCACATGACCATATTGACTGAAAAATAAAAAAAGTTACGTCTCTCAGAAGAAGAATGGAGAAAAAAAAAACGGAAAGCGAAAAATGTCCGGTTATGAAGGGGTTAAAGGTACAAAAGATGACATCTGCTCGAGGTGGGCAACACCATCGAGTTTTTCAAGCCAATAGTTTTGTTTTTTTTCTCATTTTAGTTTGTTTTTTGTTTTTTTTTGCCTTTACCCAAGGGCTTTTTCAAACTTTTTGGTCACTGGTGGTTTTAGTAGCTGCTTTTTTTCCAGCATTTTTTGATGTATTTTTTACTGCCATCTTCTGTCCCTTTTTTAACTCCATTAATCAATGAAGAAATTGCTAGGGATTTTACAAGTACAAACACTGGCAAAATGCTCAAAAGATGTCTTTTGAACCTTCCCATTGACTTGTACTGTAAAGTATAGAGCAGCTTCAGAGTGGAAAGCACCAGGAGAATAGTCATATCACTTCTTTTCCTTTTACCACTTAGAATCTTTTTAATCTGAAGTAGTTAAAAAAATATTAAAAAGGCAAGTTGTTTTTACATAATAATGCATTTGCCCAGTCTTTTGAACATATTTTGGGTACTCTTTCAGGTGGGCCTTGGAGCCGAAGCACCTGAAAAAGACTTTGTGTACAATATACAGTACATCGTCATACTTTACTTGTAGATTATGAGCATACATACATCTAACTGTTCATTCACTGTTATCTTACTTTGCAACTCTGTTTTAAATTAGGAGCCATTTAAGAAAAGGCATTCAGTTATTTTTAGGGATTCTGTATAATCTTCTAATAATAGCTTACAATTTGTTTTTGGAACTTTTAAATAAATTCTGGCTTTTTGGATTCCTGACATCTTTGTTTCATGATGAACTCCATTATTGAATTTGGATGAAATATCATTTAGAAAATCTTGTATTTGCATACACATGAATTACAATGTGTCTCTAAATAGAAATCTGGTCTTTTGATTCACTTTTGGGCATCTTAGCGAGGGGCACAGAATAGGTTATGTTCCAAATCCCTAAAAGGCTAATACTTTGAATACAGATTCTGAAGTCATTTATCTTCATCTTGTTTCTTTGTTTTTATGCACCTTGTTGAACTTTGAGACAATGTCCATCTGAATCAAACTCCATTATGAATTATTTCAGACCGCTACTATTTTAAGAGTATCAATCTGTACATTTTTCAGCTACACCAAAACTGCAATCCAAATTAAATGTTGGATTATACTTTTAATACAATTTAATTTTGTTGTTACTACCTTTCTTCTTTTTTTTAAATAAGAAGATTGAATTATTGTGCCTAGTGACTTTTCTTCATTCTCAATCTACCTATTCTGATATTCTGATCTATTGAATGGTTTTATAAGAATTGCTGCACAAAAAAGTTGCTGCGTGCATTGAACGAGAAGACAACTGGTAACTTAAAATATATCCTTTCTTATCTTTACTTTTGGCTCAGTATATCCCAAGATATATGGTACTACATCAACAGTTTAAAAAAAACCCATGGGTTTGCAATACAGTCATGTGAAGATTGTACAAAATGGAACTATATTTGGATATGCAGTTATTGTTAAAGAGGTGTCAGCTTATTTTGCTTATTTTTTTTAGTTAACTTTTGGGCTACATAGGGGCATGTTCACACTTTTTATATGATGCATGCCATTTTCAGATCGTGCTGGCTCCCCTCTCTCTTAGGGGCATGTAGGTAGATACCAACTACCTACCTGCCCTGCTGTCAGCCCCTCTCCCCTGGCTCAGAGCGGTCACGTGACTGCTCCTGCTGGGATTTTGCTATTTCCTGTGATGTCACATCAACGAAGGCAGGCGCTTATGCCCTGGCCTGTTGACGGGAATCACAGCCACCATCATGTTACTGCCCTACTGCTTAACTCAGCGCAGGCATGCTAAGTTATTGGGCAGTTACAGGGCATCAAAGTACCTGTCCCCTTCCCCCGCACCCTCCCACACATTTCATAGCTGCAAGAAACAGAAAACAGGACCCGAGGAAATGGAGGACAGATGAGAAGAATTTGTTTTTGGTTTTTTTGTGTGTATGTGGAGAATGGCCCAATAGGTGACAATTCTACAGGATGGGGCATTGCTACAAGAAGAGGACCAGCATGGGCACATTAGTAAAAGGGGACAATAATGGGCACATTACTACAGGATGAGGCACATTACTACAGGATGGGGATAACGATGGGCACATTACTACATGATGGAGACAAGGATGGGCATATTACAACAGGATGGATTCAAGGATTGGCACATTACTACAGAATGGAAAGTATAGGCACATTACTATAGGATTGGGACTAGGATGGGCACATTACTACAGGATGGGGACAAGGATGGGCACATTACTCTAGGATGGGCACAAGCCTACAAGATGGGGATCAGGATGGGCACATTACTACAGGTTGGGGAACAGGATGGGCACATCACTACAGGATGGGGACAAGGATGGGCACATTACAACAGGATGGAGACAATGATTGGCACATTACTACAGAATGGAGACAAGGATAGACACATTACTACAGGATTGGGACTAGGTTAGGCACATTACTACAGGATGAGGACTAGGATGAGCACATTACTACAGGATGGGGACCAGGATGAGGACAAGGATGGGCACATTACTAAAGGGGACAAGGATGGGCACATTACTGCAGAATGCAGACAAGGATGGGCACATTACTACAGGATGGGGACAAGGATGGGCACATTCCTACAGGATGAGCTCAAGTATAGGCACATTACTACAGAATGGAGAACAGGATGGGGTCATTATTACAGGATGGGGACAAGGGTAGGGCATATTACTACAAGAAGACAAGGATGGGAAAATTACTACAGAATGGGGACCAGGATAGGGGACATTACTACAAGAAGGGGAACAGGGAGGGGAACACTACTAAAAGATGAGGACCAGGATGGGAATATTACTACAAGATGTTGGACATATATGGTGCTAATTGTAAAATGATATTACTTACAAGAAAGGGATAAAATATAAATATGTAAGAAACATCAAAATAAGAAATGATTTTTTGTTCCATTAAAAATGCTATTCATAAACAAAAAAGTGCACGCTTGATATAATAAATGAGCAAAAAATGGTCACAAACAGTGATTCAAAGGTGTAGAGATAAAAAATGGGACCACTAAATATGTCACTTGGTCCTGCAAAGAATGCGGCCCCCCAAATTTTTTTATTTTCTATGTGTGGCCCATATAATTAGCCAAGTTTGAGACCCCTGAGCTACGGTATATGGTGAAACACATGAGATTAGAGAGAGGAGAGATAGTCAAAATACAATTTACATACAGTCAAAAGATAGATAGATGAATAGATTGATAGATAGATGCAGAGATAGATGTGCAACACATATATAATGTCCCACCCCCCTGTATATTGTAAACTTGCACCCTTTAGTGCCTTTCATGTGGCACTAAAGGGTGTTTAGCTTTCTTTTTAACCCCAAGTTCATTATTTTCATCACAAACAAATGATGCATGGTCCCCCATATTTCTGGTAGCTAAGGTGAAACAGACAATTGCAGCCTGTAGACTGCAGCTGGCAGCTCTACCATGGCTGGTAATCCAAAACAGAGGGCACCCCAAGCTGTTATTTTAAATTATTTGTTTAAAATTAAATAAATAATTTAAACCAAAAAATTGGGGTCCCCCCAAATTAGATCACCAGCCAAGGTAAAGCAGACAGCTGTGGTCTGGTATTCTCAGGCTGGGGAGGCCCATGGTTACTGGACCCTAAAAATAGCAGGCCACAGCCGTCCCAGAAGTGGAACATCCATTAGATGGTGCTTCACATCGGCTCTTCCCGTTGCCCTGGTGTAATGGCAAAAAGGGTAATAAATGAGGTTGATGTCAGCTGTGAAATGCCAGCTGACATCAAGCCCTGGTGTTAGCAATGGGTGGGCGTCTATTAGATACCCCTGTTATTAATCAAGTAGTTGAACAAGGAAAAATAATTTTTATTTGGACAAACATTCCCGACTACATCCCTTGTTCACCAAATTTGTTCACATTTCTTCACAAAAATTATTTGATGTAATCCATAGCAACATTCCACAATGTTCACCAAAAGCATGCCTGAAAGACATAAAAAGAGAAAATTAGCAAACAAATAAAAACAAGAGACACTCTCTTTCACCAATTTATTTCCCATAAAATCCCTAATCCAGGACTGGCATAATCCAATAAGGGGGGGCAACAATATCCCATACTCAGTGTCCCAGTCAATGAAGAATAGAATGTTCCCCATTGGCTGGGAGAGCAGTGACTGGATGCTCACACATTGCTGTGTGATTTCCACTGGAGTGACCAAATATAACCTCATGAGGTCAGCCATGGTCTCCGCAGGGGCTTATATAGCAGTGGGGTGACTTCATGAGGTTAACTCAGTTCATTGCCAGCAGCAATGAATGCAACTAATCTCATGACATCACCGCTCATCACTGAGTTCAATGACCTTGGTATTCTCACGCCAAGTATTGTGAGAGCCTGAGAAGTTAATGCACATCTCATTCGTGAGCAACCCACGATACTTGGCGTGAGAACACCGCGGTCATGAAACTAAGTGACGAGCAGTGATGTCCCGAGTTCAGCTGAGTTCATTACTGCCAGCACTGAACTGAACTAGCCTCATGACATCACCGCTCGTGACTGAGTTCAATGACCATGGTGTTCTTACGTCCAGTATCGTGAGAGTCTGAGACATCAATGCAGGTCACAGTTACCGGCTGCCATGAAATTCAGTGACAAGTGGTGATGTCCAAAGTTCAGCTGAGTTCATTGCTGCCAGCTCAGCTGACTCTATGACATCACCACTCATCATGCCCACAGCTGTTCACACACTGTGGTGAATCCTCAGATCACATGCAGAAGACTCTGAGGATTCTCTAAACAGATACTGAGTTGTCTACATTGAAAATGAGTGGTCATGTGAAATCTCGTATGCAAAATGCATATTCCACAATCTGATTACATGTGTGTGACCTCAATCAGTGCATCTCCTGAGAATCCTCACAGCATGTGCAGTGAGCCCAATGTCGTTTCAAGTCTGCAGTCACATACAGTGACCCATAAAGGGACTGCACACTTTTATGATAAGCCTAGACATCGTATGTGTAAATATACTGTATATATTTATCTGTATAGTAACATAACTATATGACAAAAAAATGATAGACTAGATATATATATATATATATATATATATATATATATATATATATATATATATATATATATATATATATATATATATATATATATATATATGTGTGTGTGTGTGTGTGTGTGTGTGTGTGTGTGTGTGTGTGTGTATATATACAGTACAGACCAAAATTTTGGACACACCTTCTCACTCAAAGAGTTATCTTTATTTTCAGGACTCTGAAAATTGTAGATTCACATTGAAGACATCAAAACTGTGAATTAAAACATGTGGAATGAAATACTTAAAAAAGTGTGAAACAACTGAAAATATGTCTTATATTCTAGGTTCTTCAAAGTAGCCACCTTTTGCTTTCATTACTACTTTGCACACTCTTGGCAGTCTCTTGATGAGCTTCAAGAAGTAGTCACCGGAAATGGTTTTCCAACAGTCTTGAAGGAGTTCCCAGAGATGCTTAGTACTGGTTGGCCCTTTTGTCTTCACTCTGCGGTCCAGCTCACCCCAAACCATCTCGATTGGGTTCAGGTCTGGTGACTGTGGAGACCAAGTCATCTGGTGTAGCACACCATCTCTCTCCTTCTTAGTCAAATAGCCCTTACACAGCCTGGAGGTGTGTTTGGGGTCATTGTCCTGTTGAAAAATAAATGATGGTACAACTAAACGCAAACCGGATGGAATAGCATGCCGCTGCAAGATGTTGTGGTAGGCATGCTGGTTCTGTATGCCTTCAATTTTGAATAAATCCCCAACAGTGTCACCAGCAAAGCACCCCCACACCATCACACCTCCTCCTCCTTGCTTCACGGTGGGAACCAGCCATGCAGAGTCCATCCGTTCACCTTTTCTACAAAAACACGGTGATTGGATACAAAGATCTCAAAATTGGACTCATCAGACCAAAGCACAGATTTACACTGGTCTAATTTCCATTCCTTGTGTTCTTTAGCCAAAACTAGTCTCTTCTGCTTGTTGCCTGTCCTTAGCAGTGGTTTCCTAGTAGCTATTTACCTTGAAGGCCTGCTGCACAAAGTCTCCTCTTTACAGTTGTTCTAGAGATGAGAAGGTGTGTCCAAACTTTTGGCCTGTACTGTGTATATATATATATATATATATATATATATATATATATATACACACAACAGTTCAAAAGTTTGGGGTCACCCAGACAATTTTGTCTTTTCCATGAAAGATCATACTTTTATTTATCAAATGAGTTGCATAATAAATAGGAAATTTAGCCCAGACATTGACTAGGTTAGGAATAATGATTTTTACTTCAAATAATAATTTATTCCTTCAAACTTTGCTTTCATCAAAGAATGCTCACTTTGCAGCAATTACAGCTTTGCAGAAGTTTGGCATTCTACTTGTTAATTTGATGAGGTAATCTGGAGATATTTAACCACATGCTTCCAGAAGCCCCTACCACAAGTTGGATTGGCTTGATGGGCACTTTTTGCATACCATACAGTCAAGCTGCTCCCACAACAGCTCAATTGGGTTCAGATCTGGTGACTGGTCTGGCCACTCCATTACAGATAGAATACCAGCTGCCTGCTTCTTCTCTAAATAGTTCATGCATAATTTGGATGTATGCTTTTGGTCATTGTCCTGTTGTAGGATTAAATTGGCTCCAATCAAGCGCTGTCCACAGGGTGTGGCATGGTGTTGCAAAATGGAATGATAGCCTTCCTTATTCAAAATCCCTTTTACCTTGTACAAATCTCCTACTCTACCAGCACCAAAGAAACCCCAGACCATCACATTACTTCCACCATGCTTGACAGATGGCGTCAGGCACTCTTCTAGCATCTTTTCAGTTGTTTTGCATCTCACAAATGTTCTTCTGTGTGATCCAAACAGCTCAAACTTTGATTCATCTGTCCATAACACATTTTTCCATTCTTCCTCTGTCCAATGTCTGTGTTTTTTTGTCCATATTAATCTTTTCCTTTATTAGCCAGTCTCAGATATGGCTTTTTCTTTGCCACTCTGCCCTGAAGGCCAGCATCCCGGAGTCACCTCTTCACTGTAGATATTGACACTGGCGTTTTGCGGGAACTATTTAATGAAGCTGACAGTTGAGGACCTGTGAGGCGTCGATTTCTCAAACTAAAGACTCTAATGTACTTGTCTTGTTGCTCAGTTGTGCAGCGGGGCCTCCCACTTCTCTTACTACTCTGGTTAGAGCCTGTTTGTGCTCTCCTCTGAAGGGAGTAGTACACACCGTTGTAGGAAATCTTCAGTTTCTTGGCAATTTCTCGCATGCAATATCCTTCATTTCTAAGAACAAGAATAGACTGTTGAGTTTCAGATGAAAGTTTTTTTTCTTTCTGGCCATTATGAGAGTTTAAGGGAACCAACAAATGTATTGCTCCAGATTCTCAATTAGTTCAAAGGAAGGTCAGTTTTATAGCTTCTCTAATCATCAAAACTGTTTTTAGCTGTGCTAACATACTTGCACATGGGTTTTCAATGTATTTCTAAACATCCATTATCCTTCTAACACAGTTAGCAAACACAATGTACCATTAGAAAACTGGAGTGGTGGTTGTTGGAAATTGGCCTCTATACACCTATGTAGATATTGCATTAAAAAACTGATGTTTGCAGCTAGAATAGTCATTTACCACAATAACAATGTATAGAGTGTATTTCTGTTTAATATAATGTTAGCTTCATTGAAAGAAATGAGCTTTCCTTTCAAAAATAAGGAAACATCCAAGTGACCAAAAAAACTTTCGAACTGTAGTGTATATATATATATATATATATAGTTTATACATGTATATATATACCATACACACATGGTGTATAAATCTACTATAGACTCACATTCGGTGCTATATATAGTTTTCATTTCACATTTATCTATAAGGGGTAAGATATGGAACATGTAATAACCCTATCTCTTGCTATTGTGGATGTGATGTGAGGTGGATTGCGCTATCACAGATGAGAGAAGAAGAATCTTTGCTCTACTATTTCCAATGCTGGAATGATGTCAGTGCTGGGGCAGAATAGTGACAGTCAATAAGTGTGCAGAGGGTGGGACTGGACATTAAAGGGGGCTGTACACGCAGCGATATCGCTACCGATATCGCTAGCAAGCGTACTCGCCCCCGTCGGTTGTGCTTCACGGGCAAATCTCTGCACGTGGCACACAACATTGTTAGGAGCCGTCACACGGGCTTACCTGCCTAGCAACATCGCTGTGGCCGCAAACCACCTCTTTTCTAAGGGGGCGGTTCGTGCGGCGTCACAGCGGTGTCACTAAGCGGCCGCCCAATAGAAGCGGAGGGGCGGAGATGAGCGGCCGTAACATCCCGCCCACCTCCTTCCTTCCTCATTGCCGGCGGCCGCAGGTAGGCTGTAGTTCGTTGTTCCCGAAGTGTCACACATAGCGATGTGTGCTGCTTCGGGAACGACGAACAACCTGCGTCCTCAACAATCAACGATTTTTTGAAAAGTAGCGTCGTGTCAGCGATAGACGATTTGGTATTTTCCATCGTTGACGGTCGCTCGTTGGTCTCACAAGCAACGATGTCGCTAACGGTGCCGGATGTGCGTCACGGAATCCGTGACCCCAGCGATATATCGTTAGATACGTTGCTGCGTGTAACGGGGCCTTTAGTCCAAGTGGGGCTGGACACTAAGCCTGGGTAGGGCTGTACACTGAGGCTGGTTGGGGTTGGCCGGTGGTGCCAGGCACAGGAAGATGTCAAGTTTGGTTTAGCCACCGGTAAACAAAGTGGGTCAGGGAATAAAGTGATAATTCAAGAGGAACAAAAGTTAGAAACAAAAAACAATATAGGCGTGTTTTAAGTAACAATACAGCACAGATTAGCTTGAATTTTTGGGGGGATTTTGTGGTCGGACAACTTAAGTGCATTTTAGCCTGTCAAGAGATTTGCTAGCATTTTGCAATATCATGTTATTTATTTATTTATTATTTTTGAGAAATTGGACACCTCAACTTTCCCTACTACAACATTTTCTACCCAATGCTGCTCTAGTCTTTGTTGCCCTGCTGTTTCTGTAATTTCATGACTGAAACCCAAATGATCACTACAGGTAATCTCTCTGCTCAGCAACTTGTACCATCTCCATTGGCAGGAAGTTAGAACAACCATTGGAAACACTTGCTCACATTTGAAACCTAGTTTCCTCATTTAGACTGTTACGATTGCTGGAGACTATGTTCGGATTTCTTGCTACTGCACATGTGCGAGCACTGGAGACTATGTTCGTATTTCTTGCTACTGCACATGTGCAAGCGCTGGAGACTAAGTCCTATCTTGGAGCCATTGCACATGTGCGGGTGACATCATCGCTGACACGAGGTCACATGTCTCTGACACCTTCTAAGCTGATTGGCCGCTGGTCATGTGTTTGTGACGCTTTGCTCGGTGATAGGCCAGCGGGACATCATTGCTGTCAATCTAGCAGCGGATTGGCTCTGGTGTCCTCCATCTTGGATGAGGCACAGAGTCCATATAAGACCCTGACGCACGCCGCCCGGCGCTCAGTCCTCTTGGTTCATGCATGAGAGTAGACGCCCTGTGCACGTCCTTCTAGGCATCTCTCTGTCTATGCTAGGTGAGCGCTACCGGCAGGGTAGTGTTCTTGTACCTTACAGCTTCGGCTGAGGTCCGTATCCTTACATCTTAGTGGAGCGGACATAGGCAGGTGAATGAGGTACATGGTCCGGCTGGGCCTTGTGATTCTACTCGTAGGTGGACGTTACCGCTAGGGTAAAGTTCCTTATACTGCATCTGGCAGTTGTTCGTATCCTCGCACACTAGGGGAGCGAACATAGGTAGGAGCTTTGTGTGGCTTGTGCTGCTGTCCGTCTCTTTTGCACCACTAGTGGAGCGGACCTAGGCAGGTGCCATATCTAGTGGTTCGTGTCCTCGCACATTAGTGGAGCAAACGCAGGTAGGAGCTTTGTGCGGCTTACGCTGCTGTCCGTCTCCTGGCACCACTAGAGGAATGGACCTAGGTAGGTGCAATTTCACACTCACTGCTTTTGTCTCTGTGATCATTAACAGAGACCATACCACACACCCTCCGAGTAAGGGAGGAATTGCTTTATTTGCTACCTATATGCCTCTGTGAGTTTAACAGAGGTATTGCACTCTGCACTTGTGCTACTACTATTTACAGCAGCACACTTATATACTCTTCCTCACTCATTAACCTATCCCTTTTATGCTAAATACGGTAGTCGCTGGGACTTTAACAGTACACGCCGTGATTGGCTCTAGTGTCACTGAGACGTATCAGTGTCAGTACTGCTTCCGTAGTACAAGATACCCCTTATCCTCTGCCATAGTCTGCAGCAGAGACTTTGCACGGTGGACCCTGACTGTCTGATATCCCTTTGGTTTTTATAATCAGACAGCCCCCGTAACATAGACCTTCTATTTGCAGTAGGTAGCCATATTGAATTTCTAAAGGGGGTCAGTGGATCCTTATTCGTCAAAAAGATTGGCACTATCTATCTGTAATATGCTAAAAAATATAATATGTATGTGTCGGAATACCTGCTATAAGTTTTGGCTAGCCATTATTATGTTATCATTTCTTTCACTGTGAGTATCCTTTCACTATGCTTGCTTGCTGCTGGCTGCGCCCTGCCTTTGCTGCACTCAAATTTTGGAAAGTTACTTACAAGCTATTGCAAATGGAAAGTGAAACTGTTGGCCATCACAGTTATCATATCAATATTTGAGTTTTAAACCTTTTGTGTTTTACCACCTATGATCTTATTTTTGACAGGATTTTCACTAAAGCAGATTTTTATTTTTCTGTGCTGGACTATATTGCTATTTTTTCCTTCATCATTATCGAAGAACTCATCCAAAATATCCAAGCTCGCCATGCATACTAGAGCTTTTTTTCTTCCTTAAGCTGCATTCACACATCAGTGTGTCGCAGGTCATGATGTACAGGCAGGTAGGTTTCCCACCTTGATATCAACAGCCTCGTAGGTGTACTTGGACCATAGTGAATTAAAAGAGCTGTAGATTTCCTGTTTTATATAGGTAACAAAAATGTTATATTTGGTGTTATGTAATTCTCATAAATGCCATTTGTGCATTAAGAGATATTTTTTCTCCTTGTGGCGAGTGACATGTTAATGTAAAAAGGCTTATAAGTATAACCCATGCAATGTTTCTCTGGAAATTAAATATAAATATTGCCTGTTCAAAGAGGAAGACGACTTGAACTCTAGTGCAAGTAGCAATCCCAAAAGTCAATATTGACCCTTAACAAACTTTGCCTTATGATTTAGGTTAAAAGCAAAACCAAAATCCCAATTTGCAGACGCAGTGTTTCAGGTGTTGCCCCTCATCAATGCAAAGCATGACATATAACTTGTAAGTTTGCATATGTAATTTTGCAAAGGATCATTGCATGACTTACAAGCCTTGTAAAGCCCGCTTTACACGCTACAATATATCTTACGATGTGTCGGCGGGGTCACGTCGTAAGTGATGCACATCCGCCATCGTAAGGTGCATTGTAGTGTGTGACAGGTATGTGCGATTGCGATTGAACGAAAATCCGTTCATTGCATGCACGTCGTTTATTTCTCATGAATTGAACGTGCGGTTGTGCAATGTTCCTGAGGCAGCAAACATCGCAGTGTGTGACACCCCGGGAACATTGAACGACAGCTTACCTCCGTCCGCGGCTCCCGCCGACAATGCGGAAGGAAGGAGGTGGGCGAGATGTTCACGTCCCGCTCAGCTCCGCCCCTCCGCTGCTATTGGCCGGCTGCCGCGTGACGTCGCTGTGACGCCGAACGTCCCTCCCATTCCAGGAAGTGGACGTTCGCCGCCCACAGCGAGGTCATATGGACAGGTAAGTACGTGTCATGGGGGGTTACTCGTTTGTGCGGCATGTTCAACAAATTGAACGTGCCGCATATACGATGGGGGCGTTGCAAATCGCATACGATATTGTATGCGAAATTGCAACGTGTAAAGCAGGCCTTACACTGGCATATTGAACATATCACTCTCCACTGGAAGAAATGTTACCCCTTTTTCACTAGTCAGAAGTCTCTCAAACATCCAAATCAAATCTCATGCTCTGCACGGAGAAGTGGCAACACCCCAAAACACGTGTCTGCCATTTGAGATTCTGTTTTTGTCCTTCATGATATGGCAAGGCTTGTTAAAGAGTCAATATTGACATTTAGGAATAAGACTCCCAATAGGTGGCACTAGAGTTCTAGTCCTCGTCCTCTCTGTAGAAGCAATTTGCATATCTGTGCTATAGATATTATTGTATTGCTATACATTTAGAACTACAAGTTAAAATATTTTGTTCTCACAATGTCCCCATGAAAGGTAAAGTATCAAGTTAGGTTTGGTAATGCATTAACAAAACAGCATGTTCCCTGTGTCTCTCTCTTTCCACAGTTGATGATATAACAGTCGAGAGGATACATTGAGAGGAACACGTTTGCCTTCGTTTGACTTGCACTTGGTCATTAACTAAACTTTGATACTCTTTAAAGCATTCAAACTGTTTAGAATCACGGGAGGCATTAATCTTCCTTAGAATTTAGAGCTACTGAGCAATATACAACACATTGAGTATGCACTGCCTAATGTGAGATTTCACAGATTCAGTGTTGACATATTCCGGGTTAGTTCACTCAAGTTTTGTGGGTTGTGCATGAATGATTATAACTCAAATATTCTTCCCAACTGTGGATACAAACAGCAAGTAGCTATAAAAATCTGGATGGAATAAAAAACTGATTTGTCTTTCATGTCTATCCATAGGGCAGAAACACATTGATGTTATAAGTGACAATACAATGCAACAGGATGGAAAGATGAATGTGTTCGATCTTTCCCTTCTATGATTTTTTTTTAATTGCTTAAATTGTTCACAATACAAATTGAAAACATTATTCTGACTCTCTACTAAAACCTTTACAAGCTGCAATTCACATCACTAGCAATGACGGCAGTAGAGACATATAGACAGATTAAATGATAGCTAAGATGAAAACAGTACTGTAAACTAATCGGTGACATTAAACAATAACTGATCAGCTACTTGTTTGCTAATCTGTGGTCATTTAACCCCTTTACCCTCAGCCTGATTTCACCTTCACAACCTAACAAATTTGTTCAATTCTGACCAGTGTCACTTTATGAGGGTATCAACGTAGAAAGAAGAAATGGCACTTCCTTCTAGGGATATCAAGAGAAATAGGGGTGCTCTTCAGGTTCCAAAGCCGTACAATGTAATTAAACAAGGCACTGCCGAACTTGAAAGTGATGCAAGTTTATTTAATGTGTATGAAAAAACATTTTCGGTCCACTATGGACCATCCTCAGTTGCACATTAGTGGAGTGGACTGGAGGCATAGGATGGCGTGAGGCGCGGTATCCACCGCTGCCTCCAGTCCGCTCCACTAATGTGCAACTGAGGAAGGTCCGTAGTGGACCAAAGATGTTTTTTCATGCACATTAAATAAACTTGCATCACTTTCAAGTTCGGGAGTGCCTTGTTTAATTACACTTTATGAGGTTATAGCTCTGGAATGCTTCAATGAATTCCAAGGATTGTTTTTTTCGTGACATATTGGACTTCATGATAGTGGCAAACTTAGGGCGATATTTTTTGCATTTATTTGTGGAAAAATCGTAAATTTGGCTAAAATTTTGTAAACTTTACAATTTTCAAAATTTTAATTTTTATTTCCTTACATCAGAAAACTATATTACACAAAATACTTAATAAATCACATTTCCCACATGTCTACTTTACATCAGCATATTTTTTTTTTTGTTAGGAAGTTAGAAGAGTTCAAAGTTTATCAGTAATTTCGCATTTTTCCAACAAAATTTACAAAACCTTTTTTTTAGGAACCACATCACATTTGAAGTAACTTTGAGAGGCCTAGGTGATACACCCTTTAGGTGCTTCACAGCAACTAAACCTATGAGTAGAGATGAGCGAACCGGTCGCGGTTCGGCTCGAGGTCGGTTCGCCGAACGGACGTCCCGTTCGAGTTCGGCTCGTCGAACGTTCGACGAACCGAACTCGTACTGCATAGGAAACAATGGCAGGCAATCACAAACACATAAAAACACCTAGAAAACACCCTCAAAGGTGTCCAAAAGGTGACAAACAACTCACAACACAAACACATGGGAAAGTGACAAGGACATATACTCATGCGAAAACAAAAGAGCTGGACAAGGAAAAAGAGGACGACACACAGATATAGGCATGGCACGCCCTTCTAAAATCATGTAAAACACCGCAAGGTGACTCCAAGCGGAGTCTCCCTTTTTTTCCAAAAATTGGGCCCCACACACACCCACCCATTCAGTGGCAGCACTTGTGCCCCAGTTGTACACTTCCCAGCTAGATTTGCATCAAGCACATTCAAAAATACGCTATTCTTAACCATCCCCAGGATGACACCGGGGTAGGTAGCAAAGTCTTTCCTGATCTCAGCTCTGTTCATCTTGGCTTCTTTTAAAAACAATGTAAGCAAGGGTTACTCCAAGCAGAGTCTTCCTTTTTTCCAAAAATTGGGCCCCACACACACCCACCCCTTCAGTGGCAGCAGTTGTGCCCCAGTTGTACACTTCACAGCTAGATTTGCATCAAGCACATTCAAAAATACGCTATTCTTAACCGTCCCCAGGATGACACCGGGGTAGGTAGCAAAGTCTTTCCTGATCCCAGCTCTGTTCATCTTGGCTTATTTTAAAAACAATGTAAGCAAGGGTTACTCCAAGCGGAGTCTTCCTTTTTTCCAAAAATTGGGCCCCACACACCTATCCCTTCAGTGGCAGCAGTTGTGCCCCAGTTGTACAATTCACAGCTAGATTTGCATCAAGCACATTCAAAAATACGCTATTTTTAACCGTCCCCAGGATGACACCGGGGTAGGTAGCAAAATCTTTCCTGATCCCAGCTCTGTTCATCTTGGCTTCTTTTAAAAACAATGTAAGCAAGGGTTACTCCAAGCGGAGTCTTCCTTTTTTCCAAAAATTGGGCCCCACACAGACACCTTATCAGTGGCAGCACTTGTGCCCTAGTTGCAAACAGGATGTTTTGATTTGGATCAAGCACATTCCAAATCCACAAGCATTTACTCTCCCCAGGATGACACAGGGGTAGTAAATTCCTTCTGGATCCATGACTTGCTCATTTTGATGAACGTCAGTCTGTCCACATTGTCACTGGACAGACGCGTGCGCTTATCTGTCAGCACACACCCAGCAGCACTGAAGATACGTTCAGAGACAACACTGGCAGCTGGACACGACAAAATCTCCAAGGCGTAACTGGAGAGCTCTGGCCATTTTTCTAGATTTGAAGCCCAAAAGGAGCAAGGCTCCATTTGCAAAGTCATGGCATCGATGTTCATTTGGAGATACTCCTGTATCATCCTCTCCAGCCGTTGACTATGTGTCAGACTTGTTGTCTCTGGTGGCCTTGCAAAGGAGGGTCTAAAAAAATTATGAAAAGATTCCATAAAATTGCTGTTACCAGCACCAGATACGGTCCTACTGGTACGGGTAGACTGTTGAAGATGACGAGACCGTCCCATGTTTGTCAAGTTACAACTGGGAGAATCACTTCCTGCACCTGCACGGTTGTTTGGTGGAAAAGCCGAGCTAAGAGCTTCTGCTGATACTCCTGCATACGTGCGTCCCTTTCTATGGCTGGAATTATGTCACAAAATTTGGACTTGTACCGGGGATCTAATAGTGTGGCAATCCAGTAGTCATCATCACTTCTAATTTTGACAATACGAGGGTCATGTTGGAGGTAGTGCAACAAAAAGGCACTCATGTGTCTTGCGCAGCCATGCGGACCAAGTCCACGCTGTGTTTGTGGCATAGAGGTGCTAACCGTTCTTTCTTCCTCTGACATCTCCCCCCAACCTCTTTCAACAGTAATTTGACCAAGGTCTCCCTCATCCGCTGAGTCTTTCATGTCCATGGACAGTTCATCCTCCATTTCTTCATGTTCTCCTGCACCTTCCTCAACATTTAGCCTGCTACTATGCGCCCTTGTTGATCCCTGTCCCCCATGGTCCCATGCCTGCCGCGTTGGTGATGATGAACGTCTGGACCTTGGTGATGTTGTTGTCCCTTGCGCATATGAATCCTCCTGTAGTTCCTCCCCTTCCTGTTGTCCCACCCCCTGACTCCGAATAGTGTTTAGCGTGTGCTCCAGCATGTAAATGACTGGAATTGTCATGCTGATAATGGCATTTTCAGTGCTAAACATATTCGTCGCCATGTCGAAACTGTGCAGAAGGGTGCATAGGTCCTTGATCTGAGACCATTCCATCAGGGTGATCTGCCCCACCTCTGCATCTCGTTGGCCCAGGCTATACGTCATGACGTATTGCACCAGGGCTCGGCGGTGCTGCCACAGTCGCTGTAACATGTGGAGAGTTGAATTCCAGCGTGTCGCCACATCGCATTTCAGGCGATGAACCGGCAGGCCGAAGGACTTCTGGAGCGATGCAAGTCGCTCAGCTGCGGAGCTTGAACAGCGGAAGTGAGCAGACAGTTTTCGTGCCCTGTTCAGAAGGCCATCTAGGCCGGGATAGTGTGTTAAAAATTGCTCGACGACAAGGTTCAACACGTGAGCCATACAAGGTACGTGTGTCACCTTGCCCAGGCGAAGGGCCGCACCCAGGTTTGCAGCATTGTCGCACACGGCCTTAACTGGCTGCAGGTTGAGTGGAGACAACCATTTATTAAACTCGGACCGCAGAGCTGACCACAACTCCTCAGCTGTGTGACTCTTATTCCCAAGACATGTCAAGCTAAAGACCGCCTGATGCCGTTGCGCTCTGCTGCCAGCATAGTAATGAGGGGTGTGTGATTCCTTCTGCGCAGTGAGTACGCTGGTGGCCTGACCAGGCAGGCTTGGGGCAGAGGTGGAGGACCCAGATGAGGTGGAGGAGGCAGAAGCAGTGGCGGAACTTGGACAGACAGAGGATTGACACACAAGTCGTGGGGACGGCAAGACTTGTGCAGCAGACCCTTCACCATCTATCACCATAGTTACCCAGTGCCCAGTCAGCGACATGTAACGTCCCTGTCCATGCTTGCTGGTCCAAGTATCGGTGGTGAAATGCACCCGTTGACACACAGAGTTTCTCAAGGAAGCGGTGATGTTGTGTGCGACATGCTGGTGTAGCGCGGGCACACCTTTCTTAGAGAAGTAGTGGCGACTAGGCATCTGGTACTGGGGCACAGCGACAGACATAAGGTCTCTAAAGTCCTGTGTGTCCACTAGGCGGAAAGGCAGCATTTCGGTAGCCAAGAGCTTACACAGGGATAGAGTCAACCTCTTAGCTTTGTCATGGGTCGCAGGAAGTGGCCTTTTATTTGACCACATCTGAGGGACAGAGATCTGGCTGCTGTGTGTAGACGGTGTTGAGTAGGGTGTCCCTGGAAAAATGCAGGTTTGTGAGGAAAGTGCAGGCGGAGACATGATGTCTCCTTCATCCAACGTTGGTGCTATCGATGTCTGAGAGAGCTGTACACACTCACTTGTTTCCCCTTCCAAACCAACTGACGACCTACCAAGCAAACTGCCTGTTGCGGTTACAGTGGTGGAAGTTGTGCGTGGAAAAACAGGTGTGACAGCTGTCCCCACAGTCCTAGAAGATGAAGAGCGCGCGGATGCACTGGAAGGGGCAGGCGGTGGATGGTTTTCTCCGCTAGGCTGCATTGCAGCACGGTGAGCTTCCCACCGGGACATATGATATTTATTCATGTGACGATTCATGGAAGAAGTTGTCAAACTGAAGGTTTTGACCTCTACTAAGAGAACCATGACAAATTTTACAGATCACATAATTTGGGCGATCTTTTGCTATGTCAAAAAAGGGGAACGAAGAAAAAAAAAATTATTCAGCTCACCCGTATATGTATCCGCTCAGTTCAGGTGGGATGCAGGATGTCCACCGGACAGGCAGGTCCGTAGAGGCAATAGCAAGGAGAAAGGACGGGACTCAGCACCAATTCCAGGATAGCAAAAATATAAATCCAACGAAAAATATATGAAAGTGTAGAAACTTTATTCAATGATTAAAAATCCAAGAAAAACATCATTGGTTCCATGAAAACATCATGGCTTGACGCGTTTCGGACAGTTGGAATATAGATAAGTCCTTAATCATAAGCATTTTCCTTTTTTGGCCATCATCTACCTTTGTTCCTGTTGTTCGTGTCCGTAAAAAAGGGAGCACATCGGATTGTCCACGGTAAGTAGTAGACATCTTACTTTTGCTGGTAGATGGTCTATCTTCAGCAGATGATAATGGAGCTTTGCCACCTTCCCCATGGACAAACCCTTTTTCTCCTTTTCCACCACGCCTCTTCCCCTTTCCACCAGCATCTGTCATTTTGCCACTCATGTTGATTGCGACAAGATTGTGCACTGAAAATGTGGTAGTAAAAATTGAGAGGTGGTGTAGATTGCAGCGGTGGTCTAGCTTTATTAACAGCAGAATAATAAAGAATAAATATCCCTGACAATGCAACTACGGCCCTTAAACTGGCAGCATAAATTGCTAGTATAATGGATTAGTAACTATGAGTTGGAGTGTGCAATGCAGGCAGACGTGCTGCAAATATCTGTGCACTACTGGGACTATACAGAAGTCCAATAGCCACGTTTAGGATGACACGAGGTACACTCAGTGTTTGCTAGTATAATGGCTTAGTAACTATCAGTTTGAGTGTGCAATGCAGGCAGACGTGCTGCAAATATCTGTGCACTACTGGGACTATATAGAAGTCCAATAGCCACGTTTAGGATGCCACTAGGTACACTCAGTGTTTGCTAGTATAATGGCTTAGTTATAATGAGTTGGAGTGTGCAGAGGACAGGAGGGTACAGTGCCAGAGTTGTGGGGCTCTGGGTAGAGGAAAGGAAGCCTGCCTTTCTATTCCCTCCTAATGGGGAAATGCAGCGAGGAAATCCCTGACCTTAGCTACGCAGACGCTGTCTCTGTTTTCAGGACCTGTCACCTATGGCTCTGACCCTGCCGGTACGAGCCCTTAAAAGGACTAATAGAAAGTGCTATCCCTAAGCTGTCCAGCGCTGTGTATGGAGCGCATACAGCAGTATCGGCGATAGGACAAAGGACGGAGCTGTGCCAGTGATGTCTGACACCAAGGACGCAGAAGAGATAATGGCGTCCGGACGGGCAGATTCTCGTTTTTATAATGCAGGGACATGTGACATGGACATCCTATCACACATGCCGTTGCTTCTCTGGCTAAAAGTCCACTTAGCTGTGTGTGTGTCTGGGATTGGCTGACATAATGGCCCTCCCCACTACACGCGCGCGCTTAGGGAAGGAAGACAAGGAAAAAAAAAAAAAGGCCAAACAGCAGTGATCTGAAGGCGCTGTTCCCGCACACTATACACTGAAATTTCATAATAGTGTGAGTCACAGAGTGACTTACACTATTACAGCGGAAAGCCAGCTAGGAATTAGCTGTTTTTTTGCTGCTAGAACCGTTCTCGAACGTTTCTAGAACTATCGAGCTTTTGCAAAAAGCTCGAGTTCTAGTTCGATCTAGAACAGGCCCCAAAATCACTCGAGCCTAGAACTGGAGAACCTCGAACCGCAAACCGCGCTTAACTCTACCTATGAGGCAGGAAAAAATGAATTTTGTTCTTTTTCCCACAAAAACTTTAGGCTCAAATTTTGCATTTTAATACGGGTAGCAAGAGAAAATGCACTGTACAATTTGTTGTGCATTTCTCCTGAGCAGAGTTGAGCGATGTTCGAGGTTTGACAATTTCATGTTCGAGTGATTTTGGGGGTGATCGAGATCGAACTCGAACTCGAGCTTTTTGCTAAAAGCTCGACAGTTCGAGTTATGTTCGAGAGTGGTTCGATCACTAAAAGCAGGGCTTTTTACAGCTACAGTGTGCAGGGAGCCATCGCTGGCAGCCTGCGGTAAGCTGGTAACCAATGTAAATATCGGGTATCCAAGCAAAGCGCTTTGCTTGGTAACCCGATATTTACCCTGTTTACGTGTGCAGGGAGCCGACACTTCCCGCTCGGCTCCGCCCCCTCCTGCACTCGGCATGTACACACATACACACACACTCACACTCACCTGTCCCCAGCCATGCAGTCCCCGGCACTGACGTCCTCAGTGCCACATGGCCCCGCTAGGCTCCACCCACTTCGCACTTCGCCGCCTGCACACATGGACCCCCTAGGCTCCACCCACCTCGCACTCCGCACACATTAGCCAGATTGGCTCCACCCACCTCGCACTCTACCTTGCATTACCCTGCACAGGCCACTGCAT
The DNA here is from genome assembly GCF_048569485.1 of Anomaloglossus baeobatrachus. Taxonomy (NCBI): domain Eukaryota; kingdom Metazoa; phylum Chordata; class Amphibia; order Anura; family Aromobatidae; genus Anomaloglossus; species Anomaloglossus baeobatrachus. Next base: position 407,280,585 of record NC_134358.1, read on the forward strand.
CTCTCCCAACCAATGGGGAACATTCTGTTCTTCATTGACTGGGACAGTGACTATGGTATGGATCATCCTGGGAACCCCTTGGATTACAGCAGACCTGGATTTGTTTTTCTTTCTAATAAATTGGTGAAAGAGGGAATGTGTTGAAGAGTGTTTTTTCAAATAAAAATGTGTTTGTCGTCTATTATTTTTTTATTACTGACTGGGTTGGTGATGTCGGGTATCTGATAGACACCTGACCTCACGAACCCCAGGGCTTGATGCCAGGTGACATTACACATCTGGTATGAACCCCATATATTGCCCCGTTTGCCACCGCACCAGGGCACGGGATGAGCTGGGGCGAAGCACCAGGACTGGCGCATGTAATGGATGCGCCACTTTTGGGGTGGCTGCAGCCTGCTATTTTTATGCTGGGGAGAGTCCAATAACCATGGACCTTCCTAGTCTGAGAATATCAGAACCTAGCTGTCCACTTTACCTTGGCTGGTGATAAAATTTTGGGGGACTCTCTTGTGGTTTTTTTTTTAATTATTTATTTAATTTAAAATAACAGCGTGGGGTTCCCTCAGTTTTGGATTACCAGCCAAGGTGAAGCTGCCAGCTGTGGTTTGCAGGCTGCAGCCGTCTGCTTTATCCTAGCTGGCTACAAAAATAGGGGGAACCCTACGTCATTTTTTTTAAAATTTATTTATTTTTTTGGCTAAATACAAGGCTAAGCACCCCTTAGTGCCACATGAAAGGCACCAAAGGGTGCAAAATTACAAAATGCAGGAGAGTGGGACATGATGTGTCTTTCTGCCATTATAATGACAGAAAAGACTGATATGAAGTGTACAAGCACAGGAAAATCAGCAGAGCGCTCTACGCTTTAAAAAAGCAGTAGAACATGGCACTGGAGTGAACATGTGACCGCCTCATGTAGGTTGAAGCTATGGATTCTGGGTAAATTTATGTATTTTCCCTCCTTCCGTTTTTTTGCAGTACGCAAAAAAAACGGAAGGCACACGGATGACAAACAGATGACATACGGACCATATACGGAATGGAAACGGATGCCACACGGATGCATCCATGAAAAAAATGGACCGTTTTTTGGTGACCGCAAAAACAGATCGGTCGTGTGAATGTAGCCTTATTCTGATCTGCCGTTTATAAACAGCAGGCAGAAATAAGTGAATAGCGCCCCCCAGCGTCAGAAAATCTCCGGGATTTCAGGGGTAGCTGAGACCCTGGAGATCATGATTCAGGATGGTTTTTCCGGTCCCCGCTCACGTGATCACAGGTATACACCGTATACCGATGATCACGTTACAGTAAATGACAGCGCCGGTAAAAAATTATTTCTCGTCTGGCATGAACAAACATGTCAGATGGGAGATAAATCTCCTCCCTGGTCCCCTCCGGTCCCCCGGTGTCGCCAAAGTGCCCCTCCCCAACCCCCTCCCGGAAATCCAAGATGGCCGCGCGCACAGCAGCGCGCCGGCCGCATTCACCTTACTCCTCTGATTTCTGTCGCATGTGCAATGACACATGCGACAGAAACTCCTCCCCAGTCCCTGCCAGGTCACCCCCTATAACCACACCGGTGTTCCCCGGTGTCCCACGGTACCTGTGCAGCGTTGATCCCCCGCGGCCCCCTCCTTCACAATAGACGCTGCCGCATGCACAGAGCGGCTGTCAGCTCAGCTTCCTCTGTTCAGACACAGTGAGTGGCGGTAACCATGCATCTGTAAGCTACTGCAATGCCCTGCTCATGAGGTAAGGAACATAGTTGATCAGGAGTAGAGATGAGCGAACCGGTCCCGGTTCGGCTCGAGGCCGGTTCGCCGAACGGAGGTCCCGTTCGAGTTCGGCTCGTCGAACGTTCTACGAAACCGAACTCGAACTGCATAGGAAACAATGGCAGGCAATCACAAACACAGAAAAACACCTAGAAAACACCCTCAAAGGTGTCCAAAAGGTGACAAACAACTCACAACACATGGGAAAGTGACAAGGACATATACTCATGCGAAAACAAAACAGCTGGACAAGGAAAAAGAGGAGGACACACAGATATATGAGTATATGCAAGGAAACATCGATTCCATTATTGTGCAACTTGAGCCCTACTCATTTTAGGCTTCCAATCTTGATAAATTGCCTGAGCTCGCCACGTACGCCTTGGGCATCTTGTCGTGTCCTGCAGCCAGCGTTCTCTCGGAACCTGTCTTCAGTGCTGCTGGGGGTCTGCTGGCAGATAAGCACACGTGTCTGTCCACTGACAATGTGGACATGGCTCTCAGAGGACTTTTCTTCCCCTGGGTCAGCCAGGGGACGGGAAAGGCACGCGTATTTTTGAGAGTGCTTCATGCAAAGCATCTTTTTTTTTTTCAAAAGGGGGCTCAACCGATGCCAGTCAAGTGGGGTGTGTGTGGCCCAATTAGTGGCAACGAGGGAGACTGTGGTTGGAGTCCCCTCGCTGTGTTTCTAAAAGAACCAAGATGAACAAGTCATGGCTCTCAGAGGACTTTTCTTCCCCTGGGTCAGCCAGGGGACGGGAAAGGCACGCGTATTTTGAGAGTGCTTCATGCAAAGCATCTTTTTCTTTTTCAAAAGGGGGGTCAACCGATGCCAGTCAAGTGGGGTGTGTGTGGCACAGTTAGTGTAAACGAGGGAGACTGTGGTTGGAGTCCCCTCGCTGTGTTTCTAAAAGAACCAAGATGAACAAGTCATGGCTCTCAGAGGACTTTTCTTCCCCTGGGTCAGCCAGGGGACGGGAAAGGCACGCGTATTTTTGAGAGTGCTTCATGCAAAGCATCTTTTTCTTTTTCAAAAGGGGGGTCAACCGATGCCAGTCAAGTGGGGTGTGTGTGGCACAGTTAGTGTAAACGAGGGAGACTGTGGTTGGAGTCCCCTCGCTGTGTTTCTAAAAGAACCAAGATGAACAAGTCATGGCTCTCAGAGGACTTTTCTTCCCCTGGGTCAGCCAGGGGACGGGAAAGGCATGCGTATTTTTGAGAGTGCTTCATGCAAAGCATCTTTTTCTTTTTCAAAAGGGGGTCAACCGATGCCAGTCAAGTGGGGTGTGTGTGGCCCAATTAGTGGCAACGAGGGAGACTGTGGTTGGAGTCCCCTCGCTGTGTTTCTAAAAGAACCAAGATGAACAAGTCATGGCTCTCAGAGGACTTTTCTTCCCCTGGGTCAGCCAGGGGACGGGAAAGGCACGCGTATTTTTGAGAGTGCTTCATGCAAAGCATCTTTTTCTTTTTCAAAAGGGGGGTCAACCGATGCCAGTCAAGTGGGGTGTGTGTGGCACAGTTAGTGTAAACGAGGGAGACTGTGGTTGGAGTCCCCTCGCTGTGTTTCTAAAAGAACCAAGATGAACAAGTCATGGCTCTCAGAGGACTTTTCTTCCCCTGGGTCAGCCAGGGGACGGGAAAGGCACGCGTATTTTTGAGAGTGCTTCATGCAAAGCATCTTTTTCTTTTTCAAAAAGGGGGTCAACCGATGCCAGTCAAGTGGGGTGTGTGTGGCCCAATTAGTGGCAACGAGGGAGACTGTGGTTGGAGTCCCCTCGCTGTGTTTCTAAAAGAACCAAGATGAACAAATCATGTCTCTCAGAGGACTTTTCTTCCCCTGGGTCAGCCAGGGGACGGGAAAGGCACGCGTATTTTTGAGAGTGCTTCATGCAAAGCATCTTTTTCTTTTTCAAAAGTGGGCTCAACCGATGCCAGTCAAGTGGGGTGTGTGTGGCCCAATTAGTGGCAACGAGGGAGACTGTGGTTGGAGTCCCCTCGCTGTGTTTCTAAAAGAACCAAGATGAACAAATCATGGCTCTCAGAGGACTTTTCTTCCCCTGGGTCAGCCAGGGGACGGGAAAGGCACGCGTATTTTTGAGAGTGCTTCATGCAAAGCATCTTTTTCTTTTTCAAAAGGGGGCTCAACCGATGCCAGTCAAGTGGGGTGTGTGTGGCCCAATTAGTGGCAACGAGGGAGACTGTGGTTGGAGTCCCCTCGCTGTGTTTCTAAAAGAACCAAGATGAACAAGTCATGGCTCTCAGAGGACTTTTCTTCCCCTGGGTCAGCCAGGGGACGGGAAAGGCACGCGTATTTTTGAGAGTGCTTCATGCAAAGCATCTTTTTCTTTTTCAAAAGGGGGGTCAACCGATGCCAGTCAAGTGGGGTGTGTGTGGCACAGTTAGTGTAAACGAGGGAGACTGTGGTTGGAGTCCCCTCGCTGTGTTTCTAAAAGAACCAAGATGAACAAGTCATGGCTCTCAGAGGACTTTTCTTCCCCTGGGTCAGCCAGGGGACGGGAAAGGCATGCATATTTTTGAGAGTGCTTCATGCAAAGCATCTTTTTCTTTTTCAAAAGGGGGGTCAACCGATGCCAGTCAAGTGGGGTGTGTGTGGCCCAATTAGTGGCAACGAGGGAGACTGTGGTTGGAGTCCCCTCGCTGTGTTTCTAAAAGAACCAAGATGAACAAGTCATGGCTCTCAGAGGACTTTTCTTCCCCTGGGTCAGCCAGGGGACGGGAAAGGCATGCGTATTTTTGAGAGTGCTTCATGCAAAGCATCTTTTTCTTTTTCAAAAGGGGGGTCAACCGATGCCAGTCAAGTGGGGTGTGTGTGGCACAGTTAGTGTAAACGAGGGAGACTGTGGTTGGAGTCCCCTCGCTGTGTTTCTAAAAGAACCAAGATGAACAAGTCATGGCTCTCAGAGGACTTTTCTTCCCCTGGGTCAGCCAGGGGACGGGAAAGGCACGCGTATTTTTGAGAGTGCTTCATGCAAAGCATCTTTTTCTTTTTCAAAAAGGGGGTCAACCGATGCCAGTCAAGTGGGGTGTGTGTGGCCCAATTAGTGGCAACGAGGGAGACTGTGGTTGGAGTCCCCTCGCTGTGTTTCTAAAAGAACCAAGATGAACAAATCATGTCTCTCAGAGGACTTTTCTTCCCCTGGGTCAGCCAGGGGACGGGAAAGGCACGCGTATTTTTGAGAGTGCTTCATGCAAAGCATCTTTTTCTTTTTCAAAAGTGGGCTCAACCGATGCCAGTCAAGTGGGGTGTGTGTGGCCCAATTAGTGGCAACGAGGGAGACTGTGGTTGGAGTCCCCTCGCTGTGTTTCTAAAAGAACCAAGATGAACAAATCATGGCTCTCAGAGGACTTTTCTTCCCCTGGGTCAGCCAGGGGACGGGAAAGGCACGCGTATTTTTGAGAGTGCTTCATGCAAAGCATCTTTTTCTTTTTCAAAAGGGGGCTCAACCGATGCCAGTCAAGTGGGGTGTGTGTGGCCCAATTAGTGGCAACGAGGGAGACTGTGGTTGGAGTCCCCTCGCTGTGTTTCTAAAAGAACCAAGATGAACAAGTCATGGCTCTCAGAGGACTTTTCTTCCCCTGGGTCAGCCAGGGGACGGGAAAGGCACGCGTATTTTTGAGAGTGCTTCATGCAAAGCATCTTTTTCTTTTTCAAAAGGGGGGTCAACCGATGCCAGTCAAGTGGGGTGTGTGTGGCACAGTTAGTGTAAACGAGGGAGACTGTGGTTGGAGTCCCCTCGCTGTGTTTCTAAAAGAACCAAGATGAACAAGTCATGGCTCTCAGAGGACTTTTCTTCCCCTGGGTCAGCCAGGGGACGGGAAAGGCACGCGTATTTTTGAGAGTGCTTCATGCAAAGCATCTTTTTCTTTTTCAAAAGGGGGCTCAACCGATGCCAGTCAAGTGGGGTGTGTATGGCACAGTTAGTGTAAACGAGGGGGACTGTGGTTGGAGTCCCCTCGCTGTGTTTCTAAAAGAACTAAGATGAACAAGTCATGGCTCTCAGAGGACTTTTCTTCCCCTGGGTCAGCCAGGGGACGGGAAAGGCACGCGTATTTTTGAGAGTGCTTCATGCAAAGCATCTTTTTCTTTTTCAAAAGGGGGGTCAACCGATGCCAGTCAAGTGGGGTGTGTGTGGCCCAATTAGTGGCAACGAGGGAGACTGTGGTTGGAGTCCCCTCGCTGTGTTTTACATGCTTTTAGAAGGGCATGACATGGCTTGGAGGTTGACTTTCAGCATCTGCAAACTGTTGCCTACCAAAATGCTGCCTTTCCAACACCTGTGGTTATAGACAATGAGGAACATACTGATGAAGATGAGACGCAGATACCCGATTGGGATGACAACTTAAATATTCGGTCAGGGCAAGAAGAGGCTCAGTCTGAGGGGGAGGGGACTGCAAACACAACAATTGATGATGAAGTTCTAGATCCCACCTACTGTCAACCCACAGTCAGACACTCGAGGAGGTCAACAGAGGCGGTGGAGGAGAATGCAACCGACGACGAAGTTACCTTGCGCCTTCCTGGACACAGTCGGAGCACTGGTAGCACGTCTACAACTGCATCCTCAGCCACCACTCTGCCTCTGAGCATTATTCGGGGTGGATCAACAGGTCGCATGGCCTCTAAGCCTTGCTTAGCCTGGTCCTTCTTTTACATAGAAAAAGATCGACCAAATTATGTGATCTGTAAAATTTGTCATGGTTCTCTTAGTAGAGATCAAAACCTCAGCAGTTTGACAACTTCTTCCATGAATCGTCACATGAATAAATATCATATGGCCCGGTGGGAAGCTCACCGTGCTGCAATGCGGGCGAGCGGAGCGAACCATCCACCGCCTGCCCCTTCCAGTGCATCTGCGCGCTCGTCATCTTCTAGGACTGTGGGGACAGCTGTCACACCTGTTTTTCCACCCACAACTTCCACCACTGTAACCGCAACAGGCAGTTTGCTTGGTAGGTCGTCAGTTGGTTTGGAAGGGGAAACAAGTGAGTGTGTACAGCTCTCTCAGACATCGATAGCACCAACGTTGGATGAAGGCAACATCATGTCTCCGCCTGCACTTTCCTCACAAACCTGCATTTTTCCAGGGACACCCTACTCAACACCGTCTACACACAGCAGCCAGATCTCTGTCCCTCAGATGTGGTCAAATAAAAGGCCACTTCCTGCGACCCATGACAAAGCGAAGAGGTTGACTCTATCCCTGTGTAAGCTCTTGGCTACCGAAATGCTGCCTTTCCACCTAGTGGACACACAGGATTTTAGAGACCTTATGTCTGTCGCTGTGATCCAGTACAAGATGCCCAATCACCACTGCTTCTCCAAGAACAGCATGCCCGCGCTACACCAGCATGTCGCACACAATATCACCACTTCCTTGAGAAACTCTGTGTGCGACAGGGTGCATTTCAACACAGATACTTGGACCAGTAAGCATAGACAGGATCATTACATGTCACTGACTGGGCACTGGCAAACTATGGTGAGAGATGGAGAAGGGTCTGCTGTCCAAGTCTTGCCGTCCCCACGAGTTTTTTCAATCCTTCTTCTGTATGTAGAAGTTAATACACTGCTTCGGCCTCTTCAACCTCGTGTGGGTCCTCCACCTTGGCGCAAACCCTGTGTGGTCAGGCCACCCTTCCTTGTAACTGCGCACAAGCACTACCACACACCTCCTTACTATGCTGGCAGCAGAGCTCAATGCCATCAGGCGGTCAAAGTTTTACTTTGAAATGTATGGGAAATGTGAGTCACACCGCTGAGAAGTTGTGGACGGTTAGGTCTGGATACCGAGTTTCATCAATGGTTGTCTCCACTCAACCAGCAGCCAGGGAAGGCCGGGTGCGACAATGATGCAAACATGGGTGCGGGCCTTCGCTGTGACAATGTGACACACATGGCTTGTGTGTTTCACGTGTTGAACCTGGTTGTCCAGCAATTTTTAAAGCACTATCCTGGACCACATGGCCTTCTGCAGAGAGCACGGTGTAACGCCTTCCTTGATCCACACACTCAGATGGGCTGTTAATGATAGGCTAGAGGGAAGCCACTCACCAAGCAGGACCCCTAGAACCCTGAAACCCTTTAACCCCTATACAGGGATTAGGAATTGCACAGGGCCCAAGGTGATTAATACCTGTGGAAGGCTGCAGTTCCAGAGAATAGTAGTCAGGCAGGGTCAAAACATTAATTGAGGAACAGGAACAGAATGGGACGGCCAGGACTTAATCAGAAAACAAGCAGAGGTGAAATGCGGATCGGCCAACAAGGTACATAAACAGCAAGCAGGAAAAGTAGTCAGGTAACAAGCACACAAAATCATAAAACTGAACTGGGGGTAAAAGTAACCAGATGTCATAGCTATGTCTGGCAGTGGTCTGCAGACAGGATGGGCATAAAAAAGGGTGTGGTGTCTTCCCATTGGTTGTAGCTGAATGATGGTATTTCATCTGTGAGATACCCACCAGCTACATTCAGCCAGAGATTCTGCATCTGTCAAGGTAATGCAGCCCAGTGGGTGAGCATAACCTGCGTCCACCTGCGCCGCTGGCATCGACTCCTCTCCCATCATCAGCACTATTCATGAAAGGAACACGTTGTCACCTGGCGACCGGAGTACAAATTGACGGAGCGGACTCCGTTGGTGACTTAACAGCCGTGTGCGGCAATGATGCAAACCTGGCTGCGGGCCATCCTCAGGGCAATGTGACACACGTGCCTTGTATGGCTCACGTGTTGAACCGAATTCTCCAGCAATTTTTAAAACACCATCACGGCCTACATGCCCTTGTGCAGCGGGCACGCTCGCTATGTGCTCACTTCCATCGTGCGCACACAGCAGCTCAACAACTTTCCTCACTCCGGAAGTCTTAGGGTCTGGCAGTTAAACGCCGGAAATGCGATGTTCCGACACGCAGGAATTGGAATCTGCACATGTTGCAGCGTGTGTGGCAGCACCGCAGAGCCCTGCTGAAATACGGTATGACATATAGCCTGGGATAACTTGATCAAGAGGTGGTGCAGATCACGCTGCTGGAGTGGTGTCAGATCAAGGACCTATGCACCCTGCTACACAGTTTACAAATGTCGACGAAGATGTTTAGCACTGGCAATGTCATTCTCAGCGTGACAATTCTGGTCATCTACATGATGGAGCACACTGTAATTATTATTCGGAGTCAGGTGTTGGGACAAGAGGAAGGGGAGGAAGTACAGGAGGAGTCATATGCGGAAGGGATAACAAGATCTACGAGGTCCAGATGGTCAGCGGCACCTATGCGGCATTCATGGTGAGGGAGAGGGATTAACAAGGGCGCATAGTATCAGCAAAAAGTGTTGATGAAAGTGCAGGAGCCCATGAAGAAATGGAGGAGGAACTGGCTATGGGCATAGAAGACTCAGCAGATGAGTGAGAGCTTGCTCACATTTCGGTTGTGCGAGGTTGTGGGGAGAGGGCAGAGGAAGGATGCACGATTCTCACCTCTCTGCCACCAACACACCAAGGACTTGGTCCTCCTGGATGCACAAGACACATGAGCGCCTTCTTGCTGCACTACCTACATGACCTTCGGATTGTATGAATTTGAAGTAATCCTGAATACTGGGTTGCCACACTGTTAGATCCCCGGTACAAGACAAAATTTGGCGAACTAATTCCTGCCATAGAAATGGACGCACGTATACAGGAGTATCTGCAGAATGTGGTACGCAATCTTAGATCTACTTTTCCACTAAACACCAGTGCTGCACAGAGTGAATCTCAACGCTTTGTCATGGATAGGAGGTAATGGTCTTTTACTTGTCCACATCGGAGGGACCGAGGGATGGCTGCTGTGCTGAGATGGCGTTGAGTACGGTGTCCCTGCACAGTTGCACTTTTGGTCATATACCAAAATGAGTTGAAAAAGGACAGATGCTGTTGGAAAGGGGAACAGGTGTGTTGGAAAGGGGAAAAAAGTTTTGGTCCGTGGATTTGGTGGTTAAGCAACTGTAACATTTGCTGAAGAAACACCATCTGTTACAGTGGGACTGGCAGATTTGGATAAAGTGGTATATAATCTGTGACCGCTATATAACGAAAATTAATAAGAAAAGAAAGAGAAAGGTATATATCCCCATCAGCAGTCAGTGTCCACCGTGCTCCCAGTTGGAAAAGGAGAGGTTGGCAACTGGAAGGTTTGGTGGAGGATACAGAGCTGTGTGGCTATGAAACTAATAGTAGCCTGAACCGAGTTAGACGCCATTCGGATCTGGAGACTGTGAGCCCTGTTAGCGTCACAGGGTCCACATGCCCACCCAGCCCAGGAACTCCCTGTTAACAACACAGGGGCCATTGAGTACGCTGACCGTGTGCGTAGGGGCACACCTGTGGACAGCAGGCGCATCAGCAGCAGCAGGCCTGTTAATGCCACTGGGCTGCACAAGCAGGACTGGTAGGACAGGAGCTGGTCTTAACCGTTCTGCGTTACCAACTGTGGTGGTGGCCTGCATCGACACCCTATCCCTGCCTACCTCTGGCCTAAAGCCGCAATGGGTTCAACACATGGAGGTGTGCTCTTTCGGAGCATAATAGAAGAATGCGCACCTCCTTGTTGGCTCCAGCCCCTTTTATAACCTGGGTCCGCCCCAAACCAGGGTGAACCACAATGCACCTCCTGGAGACAAAAGTAGAGTGACACGTCATGAGTGGCATAACTAGCGTCCTATTTGGAACCGCAACTTCAATGATGACCTCATGGCTGCCATGACCCAAACACCTCACCAGTCATCGTCTGACCATCAATAATGCGGTGACAAGTCATAGGTGTGGGCCTCTGCAAGCCATTTGGGAAGACACCTGATGCCCTGTGGTCTATATGGGACCCCCACATCAGGGCCAGGGCCAAAGAGTTCATTACCGGACCTAGTCTCTGATGCAGGAAGTGCCTGAGCATGCTCAGTAGCATGAAATACAGTCTCTGAAAAAAGACTATCAGCTTTAGCATGGTGTCTAGGCACAAAACAGGACTTAGACCCGGCACGGAATGAAAGCACCTGTGCAAAGAGGCTTTTCACACTTAGTGTGGGAGCATGCGCTGTATCCCGAAAAGAAGACTTAGCGTCAGGAATAACACAGTCAGGCTGAGCATACTCACTAGGCGAAACACTGTAATTATGCTGCAGCTGGGGTAAATCGGCACACGCATGCGCACTAGCTGCCTCTCCACACTTAGACGTGGAGGGGAAATTGATCTTGGAGATGCTGTCTATGAACAGAAGGAAAAGCTAAAGGAAGCCTGACTTTCTATCCCTCCGAATTATGAAATGCAGCAATGAATTCCATGAGTTTGCTATAACATTAGCGTAGCAAAATGTGCATGAGGGTGTCATGTAGAGGTGCTAGAAATAGCTTGTCACCAGTGGGGCACTAATGGAATACAACAGCCAGTTCTATGATGCCACTAAATGGCAGTATTTTGTGCTATCATTATAGCTTATTAAAAACAGAGCAGGAGGATGTCATGCAGAGGTGCTGCACATAGATTTGCAGTAGTGTGACTAGACAAAAGTACAATAGCCACGTTTAGGATGGCACTAGGTACACTGAGTGTTTGCTAGTATAATGGCTTAGTTTAAAAAAGTTGGAGTGTGCAATGCAGGCAGACGTGCTGCAAATATCTTGACAATAGTGTGAATAGACAAAAGTACAATAGCCACGTTTTGGATGCCACTAGGTACACTGAGTGTTTGCTAGTATAATGGCTTAGTTTAAAAAAGTTTGAGTGTGCAATGCAGGCAGACGTGCTGCAAATATCTTTACAATAGTGTGAATAGACAAAAGTACAATAGCCACGTTTAGGATGCCACTAGGTACACTGAGTGTTTGCTAGTATAATGGCTTAGTTTAAAAAAGTTGGAGTGTGCAATGCAGGCAGACGTGCTGCAAATATCTTTACAATAGTGTGAATAGACAAAAGTACAATAGCCACGTTTAGGATGCCACTAGGTACACTGAGTGTTTGCTAGTATAATGGCTTAGTTTAAAAAAGTTGGAGTGTGCAATGCAGGCAGACGTGCTGCAAATATCTTGACAATAGTGTGAATAGACAAAAGTACAATAGCCACGTTTAGGATGCCACTAGGTACACTGACTGTTTGCTAGTATAATGGCTTAGTTTAAAAAAGTTGGAGTGTGCAATGCAGGCAGACGTGCTGCAAATATCTTGACAATAGTTTGAATAGACAAAAGTACTATAGCCACGTTTAGGATGCCACTAGGTAGACTGACTGTTTGCTAGTATAATGGCTTAGTTATAATGAGTTGGAGTGTGCAATGCAGGCAGACGTGCTGCAAATATCTTGACAATAGTGTGAATAGACAAAAGTACAATAGCCACGTTTAGGATGGCACTAGGTACACTGACTGTTTGCTAGTATAATGGCTTAGTTATAATGAGTTGGAGTGTGCAATGCAGGCAGACGCGCTCTGCAAATGTCTTTGCACCAGTGGGACTATAGCAAAGTCCAATAGCCACAGATAGGATGCCACTAGGTACACTGAGTGTTTGCTAGTATAATGGCTTAGTTATAATGAGTTGAAGTGTGCAATGCAGGCAGACGCGCTCTGCAAATGTCTTTGCACTAGTGGGACTATAGCAAAGTCCAATAGCCACAGATAGGATGCCACTAGGTACACTGAGTGTTTGCTAGTATAATGGCTTAGTTATAATGAGTTGGAGTGTACAATGCAGGCAGAAGCGCTCTGCAAATGTCTTTGCACTAGTGGGACTATAGCAAAGTCCAATAGCCACAGATAGGATGCCACTAGGTACACTGAGTGTTTGCTAGTATAATGGCTTAGTTATAATAAGTTGGAGTGTGCAATGCAGGCAGACGCGCTCTGCAAATGTCTTTGCACTAGTGGGACTATAGCAAAGTCCAATAGCCACGTTTAGGATGCCACTAGGTACACTGAGTGTTTGCTAGTATAATGGCTTAGTTATAATGAGTTGGAGTGTGCAGAGGACAGGAGGGTACAGTGCCAGAATTGTGGGTATGGGTAGAGGAATGGAAGCCTGCCTTTCTATTCCCTCCTAATGGTGAAATGCAGGGAGGAAATCCCTGACCTTTGCTACACAGACGCTGTTGCTGTTTTCAGGACCTGTCACCTATGGCTCTGACCCTGCCGGTTTGAGCCCTTAAAAGGACTGCTAGAAAGTGCTCTCCCTAAGCTGTCTAACGCTGTGTATGCAGCGCATACAGCTGTATCGGCGATAGGACTCAGGAGGACGGAGCTGCGACAGTGATGTCTGACACCAAAGACTCAGAAGAGATAATGGCGTCCTGGAGGAAAATGTCCGGTTTTATAATGCAGGGACATGTGACATGGACATCCTATCACACATGCCGTTGCTTCTCTGGCTAAAAGTCCACTTAGCTGTGTGTGTGTCTGGGATTGGCTGACATGCTGGCCCGCCCCACTACACGCGCGCGCTTAGGGAAGGAAGACAAGGAAAAAAAAAAAAAGGCCAAACAGCAGTGATCTGAAGGCGCTGTTCCCGCACACTATACACTGAAATTTCATAATAGTGTGAGTCACAGAGTGACTTACACTATTACAGCGGAAAGCCAGCTAGGAATTAGCTGTTTTTTTGCTGCTAGAACCGTTCTCGAACGTTTCTAGAACTATCGAGCTTTTGAAAAAAGCTCGAGTTCTAGTTCGATCTAGAACAGGCCCCAAAATCACTCGAGCCTAGAACTGGAGAACCTCGAACCACGAACCGCGCTCAACTCTAATCAGGAGAGCTATACTACATTTCCAAATAGAGGTGTTTGATTTTATAGTTGCCCTGCTGAATGACTGCCAAACATGAGAGTATGTCATACGCCAAAAGAAAACATGTCTAAATAGCGAGCTCTGTTGTTTAGTATTCATTCAGCTGGATAACTGGACTTAAAGGGGAATTCCATCTCCAAGATCCTATCCCCAATATATAGTAGGTGGAATAGCAATAATATCAGCAAATACCAATATTTGGAAATGTAGAATATTTCTCCTGATTAGGCATGCCCATACCTCATGAGCAGGGCATTGCAGCTTTGGTAAGCAACAGTTACGACATGGACGCTGCTGCTGTGGACCCGGGGAGAGTGGGTGCAGATTCATTGCACCCACACTCCTTACATGGAGGGTCTGCACTCCTAGAAAATTGGGGATACATTCCCTGAGCGTGTCCCCCCCATATTCTAGATGGTCCAGAGTCATCGTGGGACCCCCTTATTTTTTTTCCCTCCAATAAATTGGTGAAAGAGGGAATGTTTTGGGGAGTGTTTTTTCAAATACATTTTTTTTTGTCTATTTTTTTGTTAGTACTGACGGTTTGTTATGTCGGGTATCTGATAGACGCCATGACATCACAAACTGCTGGGCTTGATGTCAGGTGACCTTACAGCTAGTATCAACCCCATTTATTACCCCGTTTGCCACCGCACCAGGGCATGGGATGAGCTGGGGTGAAGCGCCAGGATTGACGCATCTAGTGGATGCACCACTTCTGGGGTGCCTGCGACCTGCTATTTTTAGGCTGTGAAGGGCCAATAACTATGGACCTTCCACCCTAAGAATACAAGACCACAGGTGTCCGCTTTACCTTGGCTGGTGATCCAATTTGGGGGGGACCCTACTTTTTTTTGTAATTATTAATATTTATAAAATAATTATAAAAAAAGAGCCTGGGGTGACCTCCACATTGGATCCCCAACCACTGTAAAACTGCCAGCTGTGGTTTTCAGGCTACAACATTCTGCTTTACCCTAGCTGGCTATCAAAAATGGGGGGACCCAACGTCATTTTTTTTTTTTAACTATTTTTTTAAATAAAAAAAATTAATGGGCTTCCCTGTATTTTGATTGCCAGCCAAGGTAACGCCAGGCAGATCTGCGTTATCTGCGCTGAGAATCAAAAATACCGCGGAGCGCTACGTCATTTTTTTTAAAGATTTATTTTTACAGCACTGTGATGTCAGGCAATCAAACAACAGGGAAGCCCTTTTTGTTTTTAGTTATTTAAATAAATAATTAAAAAATATATATATGGGCTCCCGCTGTATTTTTTTGTATTGCTAGCTAAGGGTAATCCAAGCAGCTACTGGCTGCTAACCCCCGCTGCTTGGTGTTACCTTCACTGGCAATGGAAAATCCAGGGAAGCATTTTTTATTTTTTTGCCAAAAAACTACAAAAAAAATGACGTGAGCTTCGCCATATTTTTGTATTGTATGCTAGCCAGGTACAGCAGGCAGGTATGGGCTGCCCCAACTCCAGCTGCCTATTTGTACCCAGCTGGGAACTTAAAATATAGGGAAGCCCTTTATTTAATTATTTCATGAATTTTATGAAATAATTTAAAAAAAATAACTGACATGGGCTTCGCCCCATTTTTTTGTCCAGCTGGGTTCAACTAGACAACTGGGGATTGGAATCCTAAGCACAGGTTAGCCCGAGGTTTCTGGGCGCCTCTGCTGCGAATTGCAGTCCGCAGCCGCCCCAGAAAATGGCGCTCTCATAAAAGCGCCACCATCTGGCGCTGTATCCAACTCCTCCAGCTGCCCTGATGCCGGTGGCTCGCTGGGTAATAATGAGTTAATACTAGCTTTGTTTTACTAGCTAGTATTAAGTCAGAGATTCTTAATGTCAGGCAAGTTTGACCCAGCCATTAATAATCTCCAATAAAGGGTTAAAAAAAAGACACCACACAGAGAAAAAATACTTTAATAGAAATAAATACACAGACACATTAGAGACTCCATGTTTATTACTCCCTCTTATCCCTCTACGATCCATGATCTTCTGTCTTCTTTCTCCTTCAGCGCATGCAGCTCTGCTCCATCAGCAGCACTGCATGGGAGAAAGACGCTGCTGCTCCCCATGCAGGCTTTTCACTCTGTGAGTGATCAGTGCTGCTGGCTGTTAGCGGTAATGTCACCGCTGACAAACGGGTTACCATAGCAACGGTGCTTCAATCACGTGATTCTCGGTGCCGCTGCGGCTGTAAGCGGTGACGTCACTGCTAACAGGCACGTTGCTATGGCAACGGTGATCTCCATTATTGACCGGCTGTGTCAGCCGGTCAATAACGGAACAGGGAAGTAGAACAGGGAGTCGACCGTATGCCAGAGCATGTCGCTGGTACACGGCGATACACAAACGTGCACCGTGTACCGGAGAGTGCAATGACAGGACCTAGTATGACATCAAAGCCATGTGACCAGTCTGTAGCCAATGAGATAATAGACACGTGACTGGTCACATGGCTATTTTGACGTCACGATAGGTCCTGTCATCACTGCTGGTTACCGGGAGGACGCAGCGATTACCGATGGAAAAGCGACGGGAGACAGAGTGCAGGACGGATCGCGGGGATAGGTAAGTGTTATGGCAATGTTTATTAACTGTATGTGTGCATTTATAATGTGTTTTTATGTGTTTGTGATTACCTCCCCTTGTTTTCTATGGGGTTCGAGAGGCTCGTCGAACGGCTCGTTGAACAGCTCGTCGAATAGGGCACCGTTCGACGAACCGAACCAAACTTGAACTCCTGAGTACACTGATACCCCATATATGTTTAGGAGAATGGTAGTGCTCAGAAAGGAAGGAGCACCATTTGAATTTTTTAGAGTGCAAAATTGTCTGGAATAGACACTGGATGCTATGTTGCGTTTGGAGAGCCCTTGATATGAATAAGCCCTCCCACAAATGACAGCATTTTGGAATCTAGCCTCCTCACAGATGTTCAGTGAGCACCTTGAACTTCCAAGTGCCTCACAGCATTTTATAACGTTGAGCTATGAGAAAAAAAAATACATTTTTAGCACAAAAAAATGTTGCTTTAATCACAAATGTTTCATTTTTACAAGGGTAACAGGGGAAAATGCATTATACAATTTGTTGTCCAATTTCTCCTGAGTACGCTGATACCACATATTTAGTAAAAATCAACTGTTTTGGTATGCAGCAGGGCTCAGAATTGAGGGAGCGCTATTTCACTTTTTGAGCACAAAATTGGCTGGAATCATTAGCGGATGCCATGTTGTGTTTGGAGATAACTTGATGTGCCTGAACAGTGGATGTCCCCTACAAGTGACCCCCTTTTGGAAACTAGACCCCACAAGAAAATTATCTAGATGTTTGGTGAGCGCATTGAACCCCAAGGTGCTTCACAGAATTTTATAATGTTCAGCTGTAAAATTAAAAAAATACATTTTTAACCACAAAAAATATGTTTTAACCCCAAAGTTTTCAAATTAACAAGGAAAATTGGAGAAAATGCACTGTACAATTTGTTGTGCAATTTCTCCTGAGCATGCCAATACTCCATATGTGGTCTAAAAACTACTTTAAGGCACAGTGCAAAAAGGAAGAAGGGAAAGGGAGGCATAATAGAGTTCAGATTTAGGGGTACTTTGCACACTACATTGCCGGTGCGATGTCGGTGGGGTCAAATCGAAAGTGACGCACATCCGGCGTCGCTGTCGACATCAGAGTATGTGAATCCTTTTTACTATGATTAATGAGCGCAAAAGAGTTGAAATCGTATGATCGGTGTAGCGTCAGTCATTTCCATAATTTCGGAAGGACCCATGTTACGATGTTGCTCCTCGTTCCTGCGGCAGCACACATCGCTGTGTGTGAAGCCGCAGGAGCGAGAAACATTGCCTTACCTGCGTCCCGGCTGCAATGAGGAAGGAAGGAGGTGGGCGGAATGTTTACGTCCCGCTCATCTCCGCCCCCCTGCTTCTATTGGCCGCCTGCCGTGTGACGTCACTTTGATGCCGCACGACCCGCCTCCTTAGGACTAAAATGTTGTTTTAACCCCAGATTTCCAATTTTCACAATGGGAATGGGTGAAAAATGCCCCATAATGTGTTTCACACTTTCTCCTGAAAGTAGTAATACCCCACATGTGACTGTACAGTACTATTTGGCTGCAACACAGGGCTCGTGAGGGAAGCGCCATTTAATTTTTGCAGCACAGATTTTCTTAGAATAGTTTGTGGACTCTATTTGCAGAGCCCCTACGTGCTAGAACAGAAGAAATCCCCTCAAGTGACCAAATTTTGGAAATTATACCCCTCTGGAAATTCATCTACGGCTGTACTGAGGATTTAGATTCTGGAAAACACCGACGGTGTCAAACGCAGAGAATGTTGCAGAATTAAAAATTGCAAATAAGTCCCTATCGTGCCCAGTACATTGTAGTGCTCATACATTGTGCTCAACTTGTGCTTCTGGAAACTTGCACCCCGTAAATGAAACAGGCTCTATTCACTACAACAATGCCAAACATGTTGACTCTAGCTGTGGTTTAGGCCTCTTTTACACGTCCGTGAAAATCATGCACGTTTTTCACGGTTGTGTCAGAGGTGCGTTTTACCCTCTGTGAGCCATGTTTATTGCCTACGTGTGTTCTCCTTGTGTTATCCGTGATAACACACGGAGAATGGATACTTTCTACTCACCTGGCCCTGGCGTCGCTGTCCGTGGTGCTGATCTCCGGTCTTGCCGACTCCCCGCTGCTGCTGCTTACGGCCGCAGTGAAGTAAATATTCAATTACCATAATGAGTGGCGGTCGGCAGCAAGTGACAGCAGCGGCAGAGACAGGAGGGCTGGAGAAGGTGAGTAAAGTTTTGGAGTTTTTCTCTCACAGACACATGTCTTTTCTCCAGTACGTGTCACACGGAACACATCCATGTTGTCCGTTTGCATTACATGTGACACGTTTGCATTCCGTGTGACACCTGTGATGCCGGAGAAAATACGGACATGTCAGCGGGAGAAACACACGGACACACGTAAGTACGGAACGGACACACGTTCCGTTCGCAAATACTTACGTGTGTCCAAAACCATAGGAATACATAGGTCTATGTGTGTACATGTCTCCAGTACGTGAGAAAACTGCCAAACAGATACCGGATGTACGTACGTGTGAAAGAGGCCTTAGGCACACTGTGGTACTCAGAAGAGAGGGGGGCATTTGGATTTTAGACCACAGATTTTGCCGGATTTCTTTTTTGAGGGGGAGCCATAGCATTTTTCTAGAGTCTTTGTGCTACTAATAACATGGAAGCCCCCTATATTTTTGTTAACAGATGACAGACCTGAGTGGGGACTTGTGTTTTTGTGGGTTGAGTTGAATGCTATTTGTTGGCAGTTTGGGGTACAGAGCATTTTGGATCAGTCCACATTTATTCTTTGCTCTTTGCTGAGTGCTTACATCTGAGTTTACATCTACAGCTCCAAAATACGCAATTCATGGTAATCCCTTGACAGACACATTCACTAGAATGGGAAGCAGAGCTACTCTGGACTCTGTTTTTCCTCTGCTTAGCTGTGTCTGACTTTTCAAAGGTGAACAAAATTGTTGATGACTAACTTTTGTGCAAGCCCAGAAAGACCCATATAAAGATGGACTCCACCACACCACAGGCCAAAAGGAGTTCAAAGTGACTCCATGTGCCTCATTACAGTGAATTTTCCTTTGGGAATTTGGTTTGAATCATGTTTTTCAGAGATTTAAACATAATACCTTGTGTAAGCGCTCAACATAGAGCACAGGATACCTATGAGCCACGACATTCTGCAATCTTTGGGAGACAGAATAAACAAATCAAATAAGCAGCAGTTGAAGAATTGGTTTTATTTATTTATTTTTTTTACATAATTCACCATGCTGTATAAATGATTAGGTGCCTTTGTTCCTCTGGTCGGTACAATTACAGCACTACCAGCTTTACATAGTTTTTTTGATTTGTCTAATATACCACTAAAATAAAGATTTTTTGCATAACTGAATTTTGAAGGCTACATTTTTTTATATTATTCTGCTGACAGAGTCACGTGAGGGTTTGATTTTGACCAGATGAGTTGAAGTTTTTATTGGTATTTTTTTGGGCCACATATTTTTTATAGCTTTTTATTCCACTTTTTTTGTGAAGCAGAATGAAGAAGAAACAGCAATTCAGGAACTGTTTTTTTTTTTTTCTTTTTACTTCATTCATCGTGTCTTAAAACTGATAAGATAGCTTTATTCTTCAGGTCAGTACGATTACAGCGATATCACATTTAAATTTTTTGGTTTTGCCTCTTTCATTCCACAAAAAAAACTGTTTTAGCATTACTTTTTTTTTAACTTTTTTACTTAGTCCCTTTATGGGACATTACCTTATAGCAATCTGATCGCAGCATCACTTTACTGCAATGGTTGTTCTTTGCAATGCAGTGCAGCTGCCTAAGTTGCACTGTGAAAAGATTCAATGATCCTGAAGCAGGCATGATCACTGAGGCGTCCCGTAGTCAGGTGACCCGGAGGTCGTCATGACCTTGGGTCACCATGGTGACGATTGGGCCCTTGCTATTACATCACCGGGGCACCGATCAAAGGAGAAAGGGAGCGTGATCCCTCTACCAATCCCCTAAGGGCTGTGATCTAAATTGATCTCTTCATTTAGAGGATTGAGCAACCAGGCTGGCTGTGAGACCCAGGGCTCAGCTGTCTGGAAAGTTGATTCCATGGAGGCAATGGAGTCGAGCACATCGTCTGTGCCTGCGCGATTTCTAGGACGTACAATTACTTCTTACGTCAGGAACTACTCCCTTTCTAGGGTGAATATGTACATCAAAGGTCATGAAGGGGTTAATAGCCTGATTACACAGGCTGATAAATTATTTAGTTTGTATAGACTAAAAATGTTTTCGACAGTTTGAGTTGTGTTTACACAGGACTTTACACTAACGAAAAGAATGATCTTTTGGGCATCACAAAAAATCTTTTCACCTGTCGAATGAGCATTTTATTCTTTCATCAGATAATCAGAAGCCTGCTCAGACTGCAAAATTATTCTGGGAAAGCTCAATCACGTAGATGGACCATAAGCCACAGTTATGTTTAGCAACGTCAAAACAATGTACAATGGTGGTTAATGGTTCTCATATAGTATTGAGGTGGTATTTAGCCTCTTAGCTCGTAGGCAATTTTTCATTTCTGCATTTTCATTAATTCCTCCTTATCTTCCAGGAGCAATAACGTTTATATTTTTTCATCAACATAGACATTTGAGGGCTTTTTTGTGGCAAGAGTTAATATTTCCCTATACTCAATATACTGAAAAATTGGAAACAAATTCCAAGTGGGATGAAATGGTAAAAAACCATGCAATTGCACCAGAATGGTTACAAAAATATCAAACTTGCATAGATTTTTTCTTTAATTGTGTCATCATTTTCCAGGACCTGTAATAATTATATTTCTCCATCAATGGAGGTGTGTGACGGCCTAATTTTTTGTGCGACGAGTTGAGTTTTAATGATACAAATTTGGAATAAATATGACATTTTGATCACTTCTTATGGTATATTTTAGGCTTCTTATTGTGTATTTTAATGATGTGCAAAGCCCCCAAAAATGCAATTCTGGCCTGTAATTCTTTTTTACTTTTTACAGTGTTTACTGTATAGTTTGATTAATTGTATATTGCCATAGACCAGACTTTTAGATTAGTTTTTTATTATTATTTTTACACTTTTAATAGGAGAAAAGGAAAGGGATAAGTTAACTTTTTATATATATTTTTAAGATTCTTTTTTTTAAACTTTGTAAAATATTTTACTTTTTTTTACACAGTGTGTGGGAGTAAACAGTATGCAAAGGAGGGAGGGAATGTGTGAGGAGATAGTGTGGGTGGGGGGAATGTGTGAGGAGACAGTATGGGTGGGGTGAATGTGTGAGGAAACATTATGTGGAAGGTGGAAATGTGTGTTGGGTCAATGAGGTATGTGTTTTCAATGGTGCAATATTGAGGCTAGGTAGTTTGAGGAGCAACATAGAGAGGAGCCACTATGGGGAACAATATACATAGTTGGGTATTTGAAGAGGGGGCACTGTATACAGACTGAGCATATATTCTGAATACTGTGTTAGGGGGTAGTGTATAGAGGGTGTCCAGTATGTAAAGGGGAGATTGGTGTGGAGGCCATGTAACATAAGAGAGACAGTGTGGGGATAAAATTGTATGCAGAGAGCACAGTGAGGGGCAATTATTTATTCAGGGGACAGCATATTGAATACATTTTAATTCAGGAATAGCAGTGGTAAATGTAACACTGACATTTTTAAGGACACATGTCAGGATATTTTTCAGAAGACCAGAGAAGATGGAAGTCTGCAAAAACAAGCTGTGGATGTGAAAATTCATCATGGAAAAGAAATGAAAATGAATGACTCAAATCAAAGATGTGATCTGTAAAGTACCTGCATATAAATGTTTATTTGTGGTTGTAGTGAAGATAGATTTTTGTATTTATATATGTTGTTTTAAAGATGTCCTAAGTCACCATATCATGCACTGACTTCGGAATTTCTAATAACCTCTGCAAACTGTAAAGATTTCACTCAGCCTGCTGGAGAAAATCAAACCACACATTATTTCCCCCTCTGACACCTGAAACACCACCTTTACTATGTAGATTCAGAGTGCAATCTAGTGGGACCATGTGAATGCTACATCAATAACAGGTATCCTACACTTCCCGTGATGTTAACAACTTTCAGAAAAGTTTCCTATGATCAATGTAATATACACCTGTACAACATATGGCCCACCAAAGCATTTGCTGCTGCCCACAGACCTGTCCAGCAGATGCTGCTCCTTTCTTCCTATATTCAAATGTAATTGCACCTTTCAGACATGAATACATATCAAAACTGTGGTGCTGAAGCTGGGGCAGAAGAGCGCCCATCATCCCTGACCCTGACGTGCAGCAGCTTGAGGAGGTCTTCGCACTTCTGATGTCATCACACTGCTGCTGGCAGGAATCTGACATGGCTGGCTGCAGTAAGTGATCTGTGGAGGTCCTGAAGATTAAATATGTAATTATCAGGAGGGAGAGGAGGATTGGGGTTACCAACAAGCCACAATATGGGGGAAAGGGGATTATTAAAGAGGACACAGTATACCAAGGGTCAGTGGGACTTTATGCAAAAGGGGCAGTGTGAGGGCAATATTATGAATCAAGACAGTTTATGGGGATGATAATATGTAGAGGCTCAGTGTGTGGGGGACATTATGGAGAGGTGCAGTGTGGAGAGGAATATTATGGAGATCGACTCTGTGGGGGAATATTATGGAGAGTGTTATATTACGGAAAGGGTTATTTAGGGGTGGATATTTTGTGCAGGAAGCACAATAAGTGGCAATTATTTATTCAGGGGCACACCATGGAATTTAGCTCTTTGTTGGGAAGTGCTTCTGAAGAGGGAAGTCTGCCGAGATGAAATCGCATCATGGCATCTGTAGTACCTGGAGACAAAAGAGTCAGAAAAAACTTCAATCAGCAATGATGTGATCTGTAAAGAACCTGGATATAAATGTTTATTTGTGATACTGACTACATATCAGTAAAGTGGTTCCTGTATGGTCCACAGTCTGATGATGACTGGTAACAGCAACTCCCAGCATCTCCTTACCATTGTTTAAGAGTAACCTTCGTATTAATTTTTATTTTATAAATCAATACTACATACTGTATGAAAATAAGCAACTTTGTAATATTTCGTATCAGACAAATTTGCTTCATTCTCTATCAGAATTGTACCAGCGATTTTCAAAATTCTTAATGCTGACATAAAATCTGTATTCAGTTAAAACTTTCCCGTTACTGAGATATGAGAAAGCAGTTGTCACTGATAAGATTCTATGACAATGGGAGGAGGGAGGAGGTAGAGGCAGAGCTCCTCCCCGCCTCTCTTTCTTATCTAGTTAGAATCTTTTTCTAATAGTGGTTCTGGTGCTACAGTCTGGTACTGATGGTGGGTCTGATGCTGCATTCTGGTACTGATGGTAGTTCTGGTAGTGCATTCTTGTACTGATGGTGGTTTTGATCTTGTGCACATGTAGCAATCCATAACATGTTTCATGGCAATGTTAAAATATATTCTCAAATCTCTAAGTATTAAGTATTTTTATGAGGAGGATTTGATGAGTTTCATCTCCAAAATCTTCAAGTTAGCATGTGTTTACACTGATTATTTTGGAGCAGAATCTCTCCAAATCCTCTTCAAATACTTAAAACTTGGTTTTAGTGATGTATTAATGTACTGATGGTGATTCTGATGATATATTCATGTAAATACCCCTTTACATTTTTTTGAGACCCTTGGGATTGATTCATTATGGCAATGTGGCCCTTGGATCAAAAATACTTGTGTACCCCTGCTGTAATATATCAGATACTATAGCTGAACAGGGTTGGGCATGTGTAATGAAGAAGCACCCCCCAATGAGTGGACCTAGGAAGGAGGAGAATTATAATCCACCCCATACCCAATAATAGATTGTATATAATGAATAGATTATTTCCTTTGTGTTTACAAAAGTTGGGGGCACAAGCCAATTGGACTTGTGTATATTCTAACTCATGTTCCTGGGAGCAGCAAAATAACTTTTTTTACAGTTATGGACTGTTTTTTTCACTTTTTATGTTGAAATTATTCTTGTACCTTTTATGTATGTCTGCTAATTAATTTACTAAATGTTATTACATTTATTAAATTAATGTATTAAAGCCTAAATCTTTAATTGCTTTGCCTAGTTGCCTAAAGTGTTTCTGTAAAGACTTAGTTGTAGCATTTAACCTGTGTGTGGCATAGAAGTGGCCTATATTTTTTTTTTATTTGCAGAGAAGTCGTCCGTTTCTGGTAATGTTTTGATTGTATGATGCACTTCTTTCTGCATCCTCTTGTTTTTGGGTGGCATGGTGACTAAGTGGTTAGCACAGCAGTCTTGCAGCGCTGGGGTCCTGGGTTGAAATCCCACCACGGACATCTGCAAGGAATTTGCATGTTCTACCCGTATTTGCGTGGGTTTCCTCTTGGTTCTCCGGATTCCTCCCCCTCTTCAAAGACCTACATACAGGGAGTTTAGATTTTGAGCCCCAATAGAGATAGTGTTGTTGATGTATGTAAAGTGCTGTGGAATATGTTGGCACTATATAAAAATAAAGAATACTATAGAAAAAGCCTCAGAGCTCTTCTGAACCACCTTTTCTAAAACTCTGCTCTGCAACCATCTCCTCAATTCTACTGTTTTCCCATCAGAACGTTTTGCATATCTTTTCTAAACAATTGGCAGAAACTCAACATTCTCACTGGCCATTTGGCAATGCTTGGGACTTAAGCCCCCATCACATTTAACGACTTACCAGCGATCCCGAAAATGATGCGACCAGATAAGGATCGCTGGTAAGTCTCTGGGAGGTCACTGGTAAGATGTCACATAGTCAGACCTTACCAACGATGGAGTAACGATGAGCGACCTGTATAACTATGAGCGACCTGCATAGGAGGTCATTGTTAGGTGTCAAACACAGCGATGTGTCCTGCCCAGCAGAGCATCACCTTTGAAGAAAATGGTCTGGACCATTCGGCAATGACTAGCGATCTCACAGCAGGGGCCTGATCGCTGGTAGGTGTCACACATAACGAGATCGCTGGCGTAATCGTTACTGCGTCACAGAAACGGTGACGCAGCAACGATCTTGTTAGCCATCTCGTTGTGTGTGATGGGGCCTTTAGTCACCCAGAGGATGAGGTCACCCATTATCTCTCCCAGACACTGAAGCAATGTCTACTTAAATAAGACATCCATAGACTATCAGCGTTTAAATAAAATTGCTTAAAAGGGTGATATGCATTACCCCACATCTCTGAACTTTATTATTGCATTAAGCGGGCATATATCTTCACCAAATTTGAGTTTGTGTTGAGTCTGTAATTAGATAGGTGTAAAAGAGGGTGACAATTAGAATACTTTTTTTACTACCACAGATGGTCAGTATGAATATTCGTCATGCTCTTTGTACAATGCTCTGGCTTTCCTCCAGCATGTTCTTACCAAAACTTTTATGGTATATTACATCATCATGTACTTATCTACCTGGATTCCATCTTGATTTTCTCTAAAGACGTGAACACTCACTGACTTCATGTCCACTCCATGTTAAAGAGACTACAACATTTTTACACTAAAAATTGCCAAAAATTCATCAAAAACTGTTCTCAAGAGGTAGTTTTTTTTAGCCCTCATGCATGAGAGTGCTAATTCTCTAAACTGGCTAAATTCAACTGTTCAAGCCTTCAACCAACTTAAATCCTGTTTTTCCACTGCTCTGGTTCTACATCCTCCAGATGTCAATTGGCTGTTTTTCCTTGAAGTGGAAGTTTCTACTTTTGTTGTAGGAACAGGTTTTCTGAAATTCTTCTGAAAATAGAAATTATCTCTGTGGTTTCTTCACCAGGAAATTTCCTCTGGTTAAATGGAATTTATTCAATTGGTGATTGAGAGGGAGCCACAAAATTAGCTTTGTATGAGAGTACATCTACTTGATGGAGCTGTTCCCAGTAACCATATGAGTAGACAGAAAAAATCAGGCATATCTTCAGTCAGCCCAAAGGCTGTATCCTCATCAAGCTCAATGGTTGCTTTTATTTTTGCTATTTGACTTCTTCCTCACTTACAAACCTTTGTGGAGAAAGTGTAGGTCTGATGCCCTTTCTAGCTCCTTTGATTCCTGTCTTATCTCTGAAAATACACCCTTCCATGTTATTCAATAAAAAAGTATTCTTGCTTCTATTTCTTCTTCTAGTAATTCTCTATTTAAAGTATCTTTCCCTATCTCTAATGCACTTTGTCCAATGGTCTTGACTTTACGTCACCCCTGTGTAAAATGTACTGCAGAACTCCTTTCCCATTTCTATGGGTATCTTAACTGGAAGAAGGACGTTAATCAGTTTGTGGTGTATTCTCCTTAAGGCTACTTTACACACTGCGATATCGGTCCCGATATCGCTAGTGTGGGTACCCGCCCCCATCTGTTGCGCGACACAGGCAAATCGCTGCCCGTGCCGCACAACATCGCCCAGAGCCGTCACACATACTTACCTGTCCGGCGACGTCGCTGTGACCGGCAAACTGCCTCCTTTCTAAGGGGGCGGTCCGTGCGGCGTCACAGCGACGTCACTGAAGCGTCACTGAACCGCCGCCCAATAGCAGCGGAGGGGCGGAGCTGAGCGGGACGTAACATCCCGGCCACCTCCTTCCTTCTGCATAGCAGCCGGGAGGCAGGTAAGGGGAGCTTCCTCGTTCCTGCGGCGTCACAAGTAGCGATGTGTGCTGCCGCAGGAACGAGGAACAACTTCGTTACTGCTGCAGTAACAATTTTTAAGAATGGACCCCCATGTCGCCGATTAGCAATTTTGCACGTTTTTGCAACGATGCAAAATCGCTTATCGGTGTCACACGCAACGGCATCGCTAATGCGGCCGGATGTGCGTCACAAAATCCGTGACCCCAACGACTCCGCATTAGCGATGTCGCAGCGTGTAAAGCCCCCTTTAGTGTGCTCAATTCAAATCTTCTTGTCAAGCTCTTTTTGATTCTTTATAGCCACAGGTTGAAATATCTATGGACTTTATTACAAATCTTTCTAAAGCACAAGAGTTCACATGTATTTGGGTCATCATGGGCCGCTTTCTAAGATGTCTCATTCTGTTTGTTACTAGGACTTTCATTGGCTCTACAGCTTGCCCAAGTGTTTTCCAGATAGAATTTATGTTTCCACAGCCTCCCTGATTAAATAATCTCTGGAGTGCACACTGACAAATTCTAACGTAGGGATGAGCAAACAGAAAGAGTAGAGTTCAGGGTTACTACCAGACACTGAGTTTGTCATTCAGGTGCGGTTTATATGGTAAAAATGTTTGTTGAAAAGCTGCAGAGCAGACAATCAACAATTTTATGTCATGGGGAAGATGCCTGTATGCTGCTAAGAACAATTAATAAAGAAAAAAAAAAAGATACCTAGTTTTGTTAACCAGTAAAGCAGACCGCTTTACTGGTTACCCACATTGGAAGTCAATAATTGGCAGTTCGGCTCTCCATTCACATAGACAACCATAAACAGAGAATTTCTGGGACAGAGAGGTTTTTTTTGACACACTACATTTACAGTTTGGGTTCACTTATTTCTACTAACCAAAGTTCAGATTGCAAAAAAGTTTGTTAGAATCTTCCTTATCTAACCTTATTGAAAGGGATACAGTCTAAAAATAGATATTGCAGTTTAATGCTCCAGTTTTGCTTAAAAATGTATTTCGCCTTAACATTTATGGACTTTTCTATGGAGCACCCTAAAAATGTAAGGTGGGGGATCAAGCTTTTACAATTGACATGGTCAATTCTCTGCTTTTGTGCATATCAGGATGTTAAGGTAACTGAATTTGCACCTCTGATGTAATTATATTAGGCCCTTAAAGGTCACTTAGGCAGGATTCTCACCTCCTGAGTACTGAGTTTGGGACACTTGCTTTTTCCATTCATTGTGCTATGCACTGAACCAATTCAGTTCTATCACTGTTGGGTTCCGTTACCACGTATTCAAAGTGCGCTATTAGACAAACATCTGATGTATCTAAGTGCTGTCTGCAGATCAAGGCCTGCTATTTCAAGGTACTAAGGCCCCCTTCACTCGTCAGTGATTCTGGTACATATATGACAGTTTTTATACGTACCAAAATCACTAACATACGCAGACCCATTAAAATCAATTGGACAGCGCACACATCAGTGATTTTTCACTGAACTTGTTTCTGAGCGGCGCGTACACATGTTCGTGTGCTCCACATGGAGACAAGTCTGTTGTTCTCTGGCATCACTGATGTCACACGGGTCACACAGTCGTGTGATCTGTGTAACACATACCAGAAAAAAAATGTATCTTTGAAATAAAATAAGTTTTATACTCACTTGTCTCCAGCGATGCTGTCTCTGGCTGCTACTGTCTCCTGCTTCCAGGCTGGCTAATTATGCTCATGAATATTCACTGCACTGTGCCCCGGAAGTAACAGCAGCAGTGAGACAGCAGCAACTGTAGACAGGAGAGCCAGAGACATCAGCACCATGGACAGCAGAAGCGTGGACAGGTGAGTATAAGTGCCTGATTTTGGTGTGCTATCACGGATAGCACACTGAGAACACACGTGTTCCAAAATCACAGCAGATGGAGGGCCATATGCGTCTTTAATACGTCAATGAAAAACGTGTGTTCTTTTCAGTGATGTGTGAAAGAGGCCTAGGAGAAAGAAAAAATATCACCAGCTAAACCTGTCCAGGTATCGGTCAATCTAATAAGGGTGTAGAGTCCACAGGCCACTTCTGGGTGAAAATGATCAGGTAGAATGCAGAAAGACATCCAGCAACCAAAATGAAAAGGACTAAAAAACATTATTATTAACTATTATAATATGAAAAGTGAAAAAATAAGAAGAAACAAACTAGGCCTAGTTAGTTTATATTTTCCCTTTCGATATTTTAAAAGTTACTAATAAATCATGTTTTTATAGTCTTTTCCATTGCAGTTGCTGGAGGTCTTTCTGTTTCAAGGCAGTGCCCGCAATTAGGGCACAAAACAATGCAGTAATATATTTCTATGAATAAAATCTCTTTTTTTTCAATGGGCAGACATACTATATAAGCACAAGCTCTTCCTGAATAACTTGGAAACAGGGATATTATCACAGACTTCAGTAGTAGAGAGCTGGCTCTGAGTTAAAGAACTGAAGACAACCAAACACCTGAAAAGGATCAACAAATGAAACCAGATGAGACTGAGTCAATGGATAATATGTTCTCCTTCATTTTTGTATATGGCTTTTGGCTGCCATATGTTTTTATGTTGTTGTTAAACCTCGTTAGACAGACAGGAATATCCACCCTGTCCATTTTACAATTATCCTGAAGTAAAGCTTAATAATAGTCATACAATATAGAGGTGATAAAAGTAAAGCTTTTTTGGCTGCTATACAACACTAAACCTTTGCCGCTCCTAGGCTATAAAATTTTGATTTAAGTGGACAAATCTTTTTCCTGGCTACCAATTTATGTTTCCAACTCCAGCATTCCCTCTGAGAGACAACTTGGTCCACTTATGTTAGGAGATAGTTTCCATTCAACATGCTGTGCTACTCAAGAAGGGTTAAAAGTTACAGATTTGTATTTTTTTCTTAATGTATCTATGTAACAGTTGGCCGACACATGAGACACTTACCATTCGCAAGGTATTCTCATTTGAGAAAAATAGGAAATTGCATAGGATTACTATTTTACTGCTCTGTGCGTCTCAGCGTTTCTCCTATGTAATTCTTGTCAGACGAAAAATAAAAATCCACACTTAATTTTGAATTGTTTGTATCCTGTAGTTTATTAACTTTGTCAGTTCAGGCAAAATGGATTAGTAAAGTAGGCTTAGAAGATTTTGGAAATGCTGGCTTGATTATTGTGCTACTCTGAAAATGGATGAAATGTTTCTGAATCCCGGAATATCTAGAGAGAAGAGCAGTCCTAACACATCTTGTAACATTTACTTATTGAGCCACACTGACTAAGCATGCTTAAGGCAAAATAATTTTCTTTGGTAGAGCACAAAGTATTGAATCAATAGACTACTGTATAATATTCCTTGAGCGGCGGTGGAAATAAATCTCTCCGAGTAGATTGGATAATGATATGTTGGCTATGTTTGGAAAGTGTCATAATTATGGTTCGAAGATGAGAAAATGTTAGGAAGAGTCAAATACAACATTGTTTCTCACTGCCTAGAATAATAAATAGAATCTCTTTTAATGTGTGCAGCCGTTTATTTTTTATAGATTATAAATCTTTAGAACTAGCTATGGACAGAAGATGATTTAGTTAATTTTATAATGACTAAAGCTAAACATTTTGGCCCAGATCAAAGAAATGTTCTTTAATTGCCCTGAGATTGCCCCACATGTTTTCCATTGAGCAATAGTGGAAAGAAAATAGTGAAACAGATATAACCCCTTATTGACCAGGCCAGAAAGGGCCTTAATGACGGGCCTTTTTTTATTTTAATTTTGTCCTTCCTTTTTTTAGTAAACATTATGGATGAGTGGGCTTGTGGATGTTCAGGTTCTGCTGAACCTTTAGCTAAAAGTTTGGTTTGATACCCGAACTTGACATGATCTTGATCCCGAACCCCAGAAAAGTCAATGGGTACCCAAACATTTAATGTTGTAAAATTGTTGTAATGAATGCTGGGTGGCTGCATAAGGAATCCAAATTGGGGTAAGAGCAGAACAAATGCCCTGCAAACAAATGTGGATAGGGAAGTGACTTAAAGGGGTTCTGTCACCATAGCAATTATGGTTAAATAGGAAGTAAATTAATAAAACAAAAATTTTAAGAGTACCCCCACAAAGCTTTTTTTAAGAGTACCTCCACAAAGCTTTTTTCAAGAGTACCCCCTCAAAGCTTTTTTTTCATAGTACTCCCACAGAGCTTATTTTCAAAGTACAATGAAAGAGCCATTTTTAAGAGTACTCGCCACAGAACCTTTTATAAGAGTACGCCAACAAAGCTTTTTTCAGAGTACCCCAACAGAGCCTTTTTTCAAAATACCTCCATGGTGCCTTTTTTTTAGAGCATTCCCACAGAGCCGTTTTTAAAACTACACCCACAGAGCCTTTTTTAAGAGTGCCCCCGACAGAGCATGGTGGATAGTCACTACACAAGTCCTGTTTTATGATTATGCAGAGAGGGGGATCTCTATGAGGCAGGGGGCATCAGCCATAGGTAGCGCTCTGTATAGGAAAGGGGGTGTATGGAGGGGGATCTCTACGGGGCAGGGGGCATCAGCCATAGGGAGCGCTCTATATAGATAAGGGGGTGTATGGAGGGGGATCTCTATGGGGCAGGGGCCAGCAGCAAAGGGGGCGCGCTGTATAGGAAAGGGGGTACATGGAGGGGGATCTCTATGGGGCAGGGGGCAGCAGCCATAGGGAGCACCCTGTATAGGAAAGGGGGTGCATGGAAGGGGATCTCTATGGGGCAGAGGCAGCAGCCATAGTGGGCCCGCTGTATAGGAAAGGGGGTGCATGGAGGGGGATCTCTATGGGGCAGAGGCAGCAGCCATAAGGGGCGCGCTGTATAGGAAAAGGGGTGTATGGAGGGGGGATCTCTATGGGGCAGAGGCAGCAGCCATAGGGGGCGTGCTGTAAAGGAAAGGAGGTGAATGGAGGGGGATCTCTATGGGGAAGAGGCTGCAGCCATAGTGGGCCCGCTGTATAGGAAAGGGGGTGCATGGAGGGGGATCTCTATGGGGCAGAGGCAGCAGCCATAAGGGGCGCGCTGTATAGGAAAAGGGGTGTATGGAGGGGGGATCTCTATGGGGCAGAGGCAGCAGCCATAGGGGGCGTGCTGTAAAGGAAAGGGGGTGAATGGAGGGGGATCTCTATGGGGAAGAGGCTGCAGCCATAGAGGGCGCGCTGTATAGGAAAAGCGGTGCATGGAGGGGGATCTCTATGGGGCAGGGGGCAGCAGCATAGGGAGAGCTCTGTATGATAAAGGGGGTGCATGTAGTTGGCTCTGTGTGGGCTCACAGCATGAGGTGTGATCTGTATGGGGCAGCCTGCGGCGTGGAATCACTGTGGAAAAGGGGGCAGCGTGGGGTGGGCTCAGTATGAAAAGGGGGCAACGTGGGGTGGGCTCAGTATGAAAAAGGGGGCAGCGTTGGGTGGGCTCAGTATGGAGAAAGGGCAACATGGCTCAGTATGTAGAAGTCTAATGTGTGGGAGACAGTTCGAATAGGGGGCAGCATGTGGTGCAGACAGTTCGAATAGGGGGCAGCATGTGGTGCAGACAGTTCGAATAGGGGGCAGCATGGGGTGCAGACAGTTTGGAGATCGTAGTTCCTAAGTGAGGAGGGTGTAGTGGGTGTAACTCATGAGGGGAGACGGTGTGGTATATAAAGGGGGCAGTGTGGAAGCCATGTACCATAATATAGACAGTTTGGGGGTCATTTTTTTGTGCAGGGATTAAAGTGAGGGACAGTTATTTATTTTGGGGGCTTATTTAGGGAGCAGCATGGTGGATTATTTTTATAATGACATGTTATTTTTAAGGGCAGTGTGTCGTTATGTGCTGCAGAAGAGCAGAGAAGATGGAGGTCTGCAGAGACGAGCTGTGGATGTGAAGTCATCATGGCGCCAGGACCTGTGAGGTACTGAGGTTTGAGGCTGGATAAATGCAGGTGATGGCTAAACACATATAAATGCCGGTTTTAAGCGATCGCTGATCTATATCCAGCAGATGGTCAATGAGTTTAACAGCTGCTGAGCCTGTGACCGCACTTTCATGTGCACAGTACGATCTTTACCATGATCGCCCTGTGCACATAGAATAGCATTGTTCTTTGCAGCATGTGTTCACAGGACAATGTGCGGCCAAGAAAGATATTTAAAGGAGTCTGTCACCCCAACAAATGACAATTAAACTGTACAAACATTTTTTAGGGAACACAGCCCATATAAAAATCATGCCAGGTAGAAACAGTGTAACCTAACAAAAAAATCTTCTATTTTATTTATTTATTTATTTATTTATTTATTTATTTTGCAGTGAGGGGGGCATTGTGCACTTTTGGAGTGGTCTATGCCATAAACAAAAGTGAATCTTTTATAAAATGTTAAGTTCAGCTGTATACACCTGGTGTGATTTCTGTATAGGCTATATACACCTGGTGGGATTTCTGTATAGGCTATATACACCTGGTGTGATTTCTGTGTGAGCTGTATACACCTTGTGTGATTTCTGTGTGAGCTGTATACACCTGGTGTGATTTCTGTGTGAGCTGTATACACCTGGTGTGATTTCTCTGTGAGCTGTATACACCTGGTGTGATTTCTGTATGGGCTGTATACACCTGGTATGATTTCTGTATAGACCTGGTGTGATTTCTGTGTGAGCTGTATACACCTGGTATGATTCATGTATGGGCTGTATACACCTGGTATGATCTCTGTATGGGCTGTATACTCCTGGTATGATTTCTGTATGGGCTGTA
The DNA here is from genome assembly GCF_048569485.1 of Anomaloglossus baeobatrachus. Lineage (NCBI taxonomy): Eukaryota > Metazoa > Chordata > Amphibia > Anura > Aromobatidae > Anomaloglossus > Anomaloglossus baeobatrachus. The sequence continues at coordinate 407,314,340 of NC_134358.1, forward strand.
TACACCCGGTATGATTTCTGTATAGGCTGTATACACCTGGTGTGATTTCTGTATGGGCTGTATACACCTGGTATGATTTCTGTATGGGCTGTATACACCTGGTATGATTTCTGTATGGGCTGTATACACCCTGTGTGATTTCTGTATGGGCTGTATACACCTGGTATGATTTCTGTATGGGCTGTATACACCTGGTATGATTTCTTTATGGGCTGTATACACCTGGTATGATTTCTGTTTGGGCTGCATACACCTGGTGTGATTTTTCAATGGGCGACGTTCCCTATTATGAATATTTGTGCAGGGTGATCGGCATTTTGTGGGTGACAGATATTTTGCTCCTACATCAGGTGATTGACAGCTTGTTGAGGTAGACCAATAATCCGCAGCAGTGTAAACGTACCTTAAAGAGCTACTTAATGTTTTAGAAATTATTTTGTATGTTTTAGGGTAATTAATTTTGAGCAGATCTGAGGGGAACCCGGTCCCGAGTCCCCCACAATTGCTCCAAAGACCTATTAGGAAAGTGCAGGAGAGCAGACAGAGCAGCACGGATTCAGTAGAAAATCAGAGTCCTGTCTCCTGAGCCATGCACTTCACCCATGGGGGTCTCAGGACACATTACTGCACCAGTCTAAGAATTAATGGACCTTTTTGATGACCCTTCTTTTGAGAATCCTAGAGCATGATGCATGCTGGGATGCTCAAAAGAAGCGTTATCATGGGGCGGAAGCTGCAGTCACTACCACAGCCTCTGCCCTCCCTGAAATGAAGCGTCATCAAGGGACAGGATAGGAAATTATTAATGCAAGTATATTAAAAAAAATTATATTTTGGCACTAAATAGATAGGGATTTATTATTATTATTATTATTATTTATTATTATAGCGCCATTTATTCCATGGCGCTTTACAAGTGAAAGAGGGTATACGTACAACAATCATTAACAGTACAAGACAGACTGGTATAGGAGGAGAGAGGACCCTGCCCGCGAGGGCTCACAGTCTACAGGGAATGGGTGATGGTACAATAGGTGAATAGAATGAAAATGACTTTGCCTTCAGACCAAACCTTTAAGTTACTCTTTAAATGTTTACTAGTGCAGCTACTGGCAAGTAATCAGTACTGTGGTACCTAGTTTGATGATAGTTGGTACCAATTTCAATCATCTCCTTACCATAGGCTAACCTGACATTGAAAGTGATCGCTGTATAACGGTGATGTATCATGTATTGACGGCTGTTCTCAGGCTGGATTTCTGTACTGGCAATTGTTCTGGTGATGCAGTCATGTACTGACAGTGGTCCTGGGGCTGTATTCCTGTACTGATGATTGTTCTGGTGATGTAGGCATGTACTGACTCTGGTTCTGGTGATGTATTCATGTACTGATGGTTGCTCTTGTGATGTAGTTATGTACGAACGTAGGAGTGCAGCATGTAGCGTTTTTTGAGCGTCGGAATCCTTTTTTTTTTTTTTTACTGCGCATGCTCAGCTCTTGTGTTTAATAATTGAAATCAATGTTTCATTTCGATCAGCTGATTGCCCGGCGGCTGGATTTTGAGATCGATCAGCTGGTTTTTGAGAACGATCATCTGATCGTTCGGCTACTGTGAACAATCAGGTGATCGCCCAGCGGCTGGCTGCCGGGTGATCAGCTGATCGTTCACAATAGCCAGCTGCTGGTAAAACAGTAAAAAAACAAAAAAACAAAAAACAACGGATAATTGTTTTGCAGCATTAGTCACGTCAGTTGTGCCACTATCTGCAACGCATCCATTGCATAAGTCACACAACTGGTTGTGACGGATGCAAAACAACGCAAGTGTGAAAGCAGCCTTACCAGTAGGGGGTGTTACAACTTAAAGTGCCTAGGGCAGCATGAATGCCAAATACGGCCCTGCCTCTAGTACAAAATCTGGTAACTAAACATTTTCTGGAAAGTCCCTTTAACTTTTAAACATGTACACCCATGTAAGTTCTATAATACCAGTACACTCAAAATCCTTTGCAAACGAGCCAAGAATAAAGTTACATACACAACAATCACCAATCTATCTATAGTACACCGTTTGCTAGTTATGTTAAAGCTACCATTATATTTTATTTCTTTTTCTGTAATCTGTCTCTATTGCTCATTTTAAATAATATAAAGACTGAAGAAAATGCAATATCAGATATAACTTTCTCATATTATGGTGATGGTGAATGGGTAAAGGCTTCCTAAGTTGGTCTAAAAGTTGCATAAGTAACATAGAATGGAGAATGAAGAACCAACCACATCTTGCAAAGCTAAAAATAAAGCATTAAGGTGTAGACCAGCATACTACATACTGTAGCCAAATACTTTCTCCAAGCCTTGAAGGGTTTTCTATTTCTGCATTCAAAAAGAAACCTATGCTGATTAAAATAGTAAAATTACATAAATATTTTTGTTCATTTTCCACTAATGGCCAGAAAGGATTCTCACTGCTATTAAAGTAATACACAAGCTAGGATGACAAATACCACACTACATATCCTAACGGAAAAAATCATCCCAAACGTTTTAGTCTGTAGCCCATAATTACAATGACTTTCCAACTGTTTTAAGTAAAGCATGCTGTTGATCCAAATAGATGAACGTACGGGTAATTAAAACCGCGGCATTCTCCAGCAGTAATATAGGCAACAATTGTGTCTACTGTAAGCTGCTGTTGTTTACAATGAACGCAGCTGAAATTAAAGCTCTATAATGTAAAAGGTAAATAATGGAGGTGGAGTAGGCCGTCTCAGATTGTAACCTTGGGGCAGCCATTTGTTTTCCGTTGTTTTGCATTCCTTTTGTCAATCTGTTTTCACTTTTAGCTATGGGCAGCCTCCTACATAAAACACACATTGTAAACACAACTTGATTTGAATTTTTGTGCAGCATCAATTGAAAGTTTGTGGTAATTTTGCCATTTGGCTTCATTTTCTCATGCCTTCCGAAAACATGGAAGTAGATTATGCCTAATGATAGAAGACTGCAGCTAGACAAAGCACAATTATTGCTGCTTTTAGGTCTGCAGATCAACAAAGAACTGTTTTTAATTTGTTTACAATTCTGGGGCTTGTTAACTTGGGACAGAATCTGCTTTATTTGATGCTCCCACTACGGGTGTAACAGACAATTTCAATTGCAAAGAAACCTAATTATTAATTCATTTCAAAATGGGAGTTAACTATTCGAACAAAGGATGTTGGAGGTTTTCATGTTTTAATTAGAAGCAGCAAAATAGATTTATAAATGCAAACCTGCAGCATCTGAAAATGAAGTGAAAACAATGGGCTTAAAAGGATGGCAAAAACAGGACTGTAAAAAGAGAGGAAACTTGTGCTAAAGAAAAAAATCCATCTATGTGAAGCCAATAAAAATGGTTGTTGTGTGAGTGTACAGTTCCTCATCTCAGCAGATCCAAGGGTATATAGATGATTATTACATTTGTTGCCGGTCTGACATATTTTATCTAGAGGTCATTTCAACCTTTGCACATTTTTTAGATTGTTCCATGCAACTAAATTTTGCATAAAATCTCAACGAGAAATAGCACACTGTTTTGTAAGAATATAGAACAGTGGCACACTTCATTCATCAAAGTTTTCTTCTTTTAATAATCCAAATATTTGAAAAAACAGCAACCATGATAATTGTGAAACCAGGGGGAGAGGGTACAAATAGGAGCATTGATCTGGACGATGGCAGTTTCACGCAGATCGGTGCTTCTACGGGTTCATGTGAAATGTCCATCATCTGACTCACTGCTCCTGTTTGTACCCTCTCCCCCTGGTTCCACAATTATCGTGGTTGCTATTTTTTCACATACCTAGATTATTAAAAGAAGAAAACTTTCACGATTGAAGTTTGCCACTGTTCTTATGTATTCTTGTACCGCTTCACCCATCACTGGGCTTTGACAAGCAGAGTACCTCCAGCAAGTCCTGCAGAGCTGTCAGGATCTCAGTGAGTGAAACCCATGGCAGCCAAGTTGTGTCACATGTGTTGTGCTTTTTCTTGTCAGACATCACACTGCTTTGTATCTTCAGTTGAAGTGCCTATGTGTTTTCATATAGTTATTGACAGTGTTAATGTGCAGTCATACGCCCTTTCATTTGTCCCATATTTCTTGTTAATATAATGGACATGAGTATCATTACAAGACTGTAATACAATTTTTTTTTGTCTTCTACGGAGAAATATAGATTCATCAAAATTGATGATTTTCTCACTGGTTTTGGCAAGAGGGCATGTAGAAGTCAGATCTTCCTAATTCATGAGGATGTATCCATCTTTTCATGAATCAGAATTATCTAACCAGTAGCATGGGCCTCTATGTGCCATGAAACGCCACCATTCATAATGAATTACGCTTCCCATTTTATCACACCCCTGCCGTATCCTGTCTAGCCCAATGTCTTCCTAAAATATGTGTGATTTTTTTTCAGATGAAGATGAGAGGTCTCGATGAAACATGTTGAAAATAAAATCACTTTGATGTCCATCTGGATCATTTTTTTTGCACGGCAGTACAGTGTATTTATTCCCCATTCACCACCAGCCTTGTACAGTCATATGAAAAAGTTTGGGCACCCCTATTATATTATATTTATACTATGCTTTTTATTGCTTCAATATACCAAGATAAAAGGAACATTTCAAACAGCATTAATTGAACATATCCTACTGCTCTGTGTCCACAACATTAGATTCTGGTCCTGATTCATGAAGAAATTTTGGCAAAATTCTGGCAAAAATTGCATTGAAAGTAACCAAGATTTGGTGCAACTTGCAATTGCGCAAAATTTTGGTGACTTTTGGTGTTTTCACATTAGTTTTTCACAGGTTTGCAGGAATATACAGTCATATGAAGAAGTTTGGGCACCCCTACTAATGTTAACCTTTTTTCTTTATAACAATTTGGGTTTTTGCAACAGCTATTTCAGTTTCATATATCTAATAAATGATGGACTCAGTAATATTTCTGGATTGAAATGAAGTTTATTGTACTAACAGAAAATGTGCAATCTGCATTTAAACAAAATTTGATAGGTGCATTAGTATGGGCACCCTTATCAATTTCTTGATTTGAACACTCCTAACTACTTTTTACTAACTTACTAAAGCACTAAATTGGTTTTGTAACTTCATTGAGCTTTGAACTTCATAGGCAGGTGTATCCAATCATGAGAAAAGGTATTTAAGGTGGCCACTTGAAAGTTGTTCTCCTATATGAATCTCCTATGAAGAGTGGCATCATGGGCTCCTCAAAACAACTCTCAAATGATCTGAAAACAAAGATTATTCAACATTGTTGTTCAGGGGAAGGATACAAAAAGTTGTCTCAGAGATTTAAACTGTCAGTTTCCACTGTGAGGAACATAGTAAGGAAATGGAAGAACACAGGTACAGTTCTTGTTAACCCCAGAAGTGGCAGGCCAAGAAAAATATCAGAAAGACAGAGAAGAAGAATGGTGAGAACAGTCAAGGACAATCCACAGACCACCTCCAAAGACCTGCAGTATCATCTTGCTGCAGAGGGTGTCAATGTGCATCGGTCAACAATACAGCACACTTTGCCCAGGGAGAAGCTGTATGGGAGAGTGATGCGAAAGAAGCCGTTTCTGCAAGCACGCCACAAACAGAGTCGCCTGAGGTATGCAAAAGCACATTTGGACAAGCCAGTTACATTTTGGAAGAAGGTCCTGTGGACCAATGAAAAAAAGATTGAGTTGTTTGGTCATACAAAAGGCGTTATGCATGGAGGCAAAAAAACACGGCATTCCAAGAAAAGCACTTGCTACCCACAGTAAAATTTGGTGGAGGCTCCATCATGCTTTGAGGCTGTGTGGCCAATGCTGGCACCGGGAATCTTGTTAAAGTTGAGTGTCGCATGGATTCGACTCAGTATCAGTAGATTCTTGACAATAATGTGCAAGAATCAGTGACGAAGTTGAAGTTATGCAAGGGGATGGATATTTCAGCAAGACAATGATCCAAAACACCGCTCCAAATCTACTCAGGCAGTCATGCAGAGGATCAATTACAATGTTCTCGAATGGCCATCCCAGTCCCCAGACCTGAATATCATTGAACATCTGTGGGATGATTTGAAGCGTACTGTCCATGCTCGGCGACCATCAAACTTAATTGAGCTGGAATTGTTTTGTAAACAGGAATGGTCAAATATACCTTCATCCAGGATCCAGGAACTCATTAAAAGCTACAGGAAGCGACTAGAGGCTGTGATTTTTGCAAAAGGAGGATCTACAAAATATTAATGTCACTTTTATGTTGAGGTGCCCATACTTATGCACCTGTCAAATTTTGTTTAAATGCAGATTGCACATTTTCTGTTAGTACAATAAACCTCATTTCAATCCAGAAATATTACTGAGTCCATCATATATTAGATATATGAAACTGAAATAGCTGTTGCAAAAACCCAATTTGTTATAAAGAAAAAAAGGTTAACATTAGTAGGGGTGCCCAAACTTTTCATATGACTGTATATTCCTGCAAACTTGTGAAAAACTAATGTGAAAACACCAAAAGTCACCAAAATTTTGCGCAATTGCAAGTTGCACCAAAGCTTGGTTACTTTCAATGCAATTTTTGCCAGAATTTTGTCAAAATTTCTTCATGAATCAGGACCAGAATCTAATGTTGTGGACACAGAGCAGTAGGAAATGTTCAATTAATGCTGTTTGAAATGTTCCTTTTATCTTAGTATATTGAAGCAATAAAAAGCATAGTATAAATACACTTTAACAGGAAACAAAGAGCTCTTGCATAAAAAAATATGTATCCATGAGAAGCTGATAAGCCAGCCAAGAAAATTTCTGTAAGAGACATTATATGCAAGGAGGAATATTTTTACAGGCTTTATAGTGTTTTACTATTTTTATTGATTCAGAAATTTCCATTTGACTTGCCTTTTCAGAAAATATATTTACTTTTAATTTTCATTCCAAGTAAGCCATCTGTATAGTACTGTTGGTAGAAGGCTTTTACTGTCGCTTACAATCATATCTGATGAGTACAGTGTTCATGTCCGACTCTTGGCTCTACAGTTAGTCTACTAGATTTGATTAGCTTATTAAGAATGGAATTTGTCAGCCTTGCTAGTGCTTTTTATAATACTCCATATTTTACCTGAAATAGCACTTCTCCAGTCTTGCTCAGATTTAAGATATTTTAGATTTTGGACAACACTAAAGGAGCGTATTGTAGGAACAGATGAAAATGCAATTGGGTTGGTTGGAATCTCATAACCGCAGAATGAAATTACTGCAATGTCCTTACACTATTGAATTGTCAATCTTGCTGAGCAGGGAGAAAAGAGGTAAGAACCTGTGCAAACTACTCATCTTCCTGGTCAATGCTTGTAACTAGACTGTTTTTTTCTGAACTTGTGCAGTATTTCGGGCTACAAATAAATGTTTTATGTGAAGGAGCGCTGCCCATGAATTAATAAGCATAAAATAAATGAAACGTTCACTTTAACCAAATTACAGTATATTAAACCGTTACTCTATACTTATATCTCAGAAACATTGTAGTCTGAGATGATCGAATCAATTAATTGTGAATCAAAACAGAGTCAACTTGTCATGAGTGTGTCGCGTTCACTGATTATTTGTGTGTTAGGGTGGATTTACTTTTATTTCACGCTGAAAGGGTTAAGGACTCTTTCGTTTCTGGCTGAGATTACTCTCAGTCTTAATCACAGCTACATCATCTTGTCATCATGCCCTTGTGCTATAGTTAACCACTCCTGGCTTTACTCCATGCCGGTGTTAGAATCTCTATACTGACAACTTTGTAAAAGCCTGTCTCTGGAGTAGCTGAGGTGTCATTTCAGTTGAAGCTCTAAAGCCAGCTTTACACGCTGCAATATGTCTTACAATGTGTTGGCGGGGTCACGTCGTAAGTGACGCACATCAGGCATTGTAAGGTACATTGCAGGGTGTGACAGGTACGTGCGACTGAGATTGAACGAAAATCCTTTCATCACATACACATCGTACCTGTCTCTAGAAATGCACGTCAGATTGTTCATCATAACAGGGGTAGTGCACATCGCAGTGTGTGACACCCCGGGAACGATGAACAGATCTTACCTACGTCCTGCGGCTCCCAGCCCACAATGCAGAAGGAAGGAGGTGGGCGGGATGTTTACGTCCCGCTCAGCTCCGCCCCTCTGCTTCTATTGGCCGGCTGCCGCGTGACGTTGATGTGACGCCGAACGTCCCTCCCACTCCAGGAAGTGGACGTTCGCCGCCCACAGCGAGGTCGTATGGACGGGTAAGTATGTGTGACGGGGGTTACTCGTATGTGCGGCACGTTCAACAAATTGAACGTGCTGCACATACGATGGGGGCGTTGCAAATCGCATACGAAATTGTATGCGAAATTGCAACGTGTAAAGCAGGCTTAAGGTTCCTGTTAAGAAACCTTGAAGTGTTACAGGGGAAAAACCCATCTAAGGACGTTAGGGAGCACAGGGATCAGTCACAGGTGAGTGGGAGGTGGTAAACCCTCTCCCTATCGCCAGAGCCTTCCTGTACATCTTCCCTGGATTTCCCTCTGTGTGTTGCACCATTTATAGGATGTTCCACACAACTTTACTAAAATCTACAGGTTCTGGTAGATTCAAACAACAAGTAATTTGATTTATGAGACTCCCCAAAACAAGTGGATGTCAAAATTTACACATTGCAGAAAATCTCATGGACTGTAAAGTCATCTCCAAAATGCCTTGCAAATAATCACATTACATGATGTAGCACCACCAACCAGGAGGGACTATCATAGTTTGTGTCTCTGATGATGGAAATCTGGCAGTTAGCATCATTTGGTGGGGATACACCTGAAATTGGATATATTACTTGCTGTGCATGCTCAACAGAGTTCTCTGTCACTCTCTCCTGCTCCTTGTTAAAGAGAACCAGCCATCAGGATTTTCATATATAAAGTAATGCCAGTGCTATACTGGTGCTATGATGCTGAATGTAAGTATACCTTTTGTTCTGAGATTGGATGTTTTATTTCAGAAATATGTGCAAGTAAAGTTACAGAAATGCACTACTATTTGATTGATAGGTGCTACAGAATATCTAATAGGTGGGGCAGGTTTTGCCATCTATTCCCACCCCTGTCTGCTGCCTGTCCTTGGTAGATATTAGACTGTACGGGCTTTTTCCCGGTAGGAGTCATTTCTGTCCCGTGGCCATGATAGCGGCGTATTTCGAAATGCAGCCCATACATTCTAATATCTACCAAGGCCAGGCAGGAAGACAGGTGTGGGAATAGATGACATATATGCTTGTGTCTCTTAATTTTTTGAGGGATTGTTATAACTAGAATTTTGAGTGTGCTGTAGAAATAATTTTTATGCACTATAAATAATACTATTGTAAATAATCTACATCATGTACTATGATGATTGAAGTAAATTATCTTTAGAAGATCAAATTGCCTAAAATTCTCAGTAGTTGTCTTTATTTATATTTTTTGTGTTCTTTCGTCTGTTTAGGCAGGAAAAAAAGTGTCTGTTTTCTTCCCTCCAGATATAGATATCACGTGCAATCAGTATACTACTGCTACTAAATCAAAAGCTAATTTGGGGACAGGAAACGCTGCAAATCCATAAGCAATTGTTACTTCGTTAGAGTAAACATTAGAGATGAGCGATGTTCGAGGTTCACCAATTTCATGTTCAAGTGATTTTGGGGGGTGTTCGAGAGGCTCGACGAACTCGAGCCTTTTGCTAAAAGCTCGACAGTTCGAGTAACGTTCGAGAACGGTTCAATCAACAAAAGTGTGGCTTTTCACAGTAAGGCTATGTGCACACGTTGCTGTCTGCATGCATCCTGCGTCCCCAGCACAATCTCTCTCTCTTTCCTACTCATTGATCACGAGCGTCTCGCTGCACGGCTGTCACAAATCTGCGGCGTCTTTTCCTCTTTTGAAAATGGCTGCCGCTTCATTATTCAATCAGTTATTCCGTGCTTTCCCCGCCCACCGGCGCCCATGATTGGTTGCAGTCAGACACGTCCCCGCGTCGAGTGACAGCTGTCTCACTGCAACCAATCACAGCCACTGGTGGGCGGGTCTATATCATGCAGTAAAATAAATAAATAAATAATAATAAAAAAAAAATGCGGTTCCCTCATATTTGATACCAGCCAGGATAAAGCCGCACGGCTGGAGGCTGGTATTGTCAGGATGGGGAGCGCCACGGTATGGGGAGCCCTCCAGCCTAACAATATCACCCAGCAGCCACCCGGAATTGCCGCATCCATTAGATGCGACAGTCCCGGGACTCCACCCAGCTCATCCCAAATTGCCCTGGTGCAGTGGCAATCGGGGTAATAATGAGTTTAATCATGCCAGGTGTCTCCCCGAGACACCTTCCATGATTAAACTGAAAGTGAAAGTAAAGAAACACACAGCAAAAAATCATTTATTTGGAATAAAAGACAAAAAAATCCTCTTTCACCATTTTATTAAAATCCCCAAATAGCCCTCCAGGTCCGAAGTAATCTACACAACACTGTCAGCTCTGCAAGCTCTGCTACATGAAGATGACCAGGAGTGTTCTGTGTCCTCTCCACGTATCAGCTGAAGTGAACCACACTGTAATCTGAGACTTCAGTCTGCAATGCAAAAGTCAAGATTACCAAATCTGCCTATGTTTTTCATTAGAGGCAATGGCTGAATGGTTAGAGTGCTTGCCTAAGAAGCAGTACTTCACAAGTTCTTTCCCTGGCCGTCCCGGTAAAAAAAAATAATTTATTTTTAAATTAGAATTATTTATTTATAATTCTAATTTAATTTAATTATGCACTGAGGGGAGGAGCTGGACATCAGCTGTGAGCCACACCTCTAAAATCGGAGCAGTTCACGGAATGAATTAGTGTCAATTAGTGTCAGTCAGTCAGTGTCAGTCAGTCAGTGTCAGTTAATCAGTCAGTCAGTCTAAGTCAGTCAGTCAGTCTCAGTCACAGAGAGAATTGTAGAGAAGGGTTTCTATACCGCGCCAATGATCACAAGTCTGGATGTCAGATTAATGTGGCTTTATTGCAGCATAGGTCCTAGTGAGTTAGTCAGTCTCAGTCTCAGTCAGTCAGTTAGTCAGTCTCAGTCTCAGTCAGTCAGTCTCTATTTTTCTCTCTCTCTCCTCTCTTCTCTCTCTCCTCTCTCTTCTCTCTCTCTTTCCTCTTTTCTCGTCTTCTCTCCCCTCTCTTCTCTCTCCCTTCTCTCTCTTCTCTCTCTCTCTCTCCTCTCTCTTCTCTCCTCTTCTCTCTCTCTTCTCTCTCTACTCCCTCTTTTCTCTCCTCTTCTCTCTCTCCTCTCTCTTCTCTCCTCTTCTCTCTCTCTCTTCTCTCTCTCTACTCTCCCTTTTCTCTCCTCTTCTCTCTCTCTTTTCTCTCTCTCCTCTCTCTTCTCTCCTCTTCTCTCTCTCTCTTCTCTCTCTTTCCTCTTCTCTCTCTTCTCTCCTCTCCTCTTCTCTCTCTCCCTCTCTCTCTTCTCTCTCTTTTTTCTCTCTCTCTCTTTTCTCTTTCTTTTCTCTCCTCTCTCTTTTCTTTCTCTCTCTCTCTCAGACCTGGCAATGATCAGCTGATGAGGTCACCTGATGGAATCAGTTGACACTATAAGTCGAGCAGTGAGGCCGGCTTTTTACCGCCCGGCTGGCTAATCTATCAGCTGATGCTGTCGGACAGGAGTCTGCACAGAAGTGTGTAGTTTTGTTTTTTTTTTTGTTGCACTGATGCCTCATCTGATTGTATAAAAGCCGTTTATACAATCAGCTGCTGTGTCATGTGATTCACAGCAGGGGTGCCCAGAAAGCTTGGGCACCATGAGCTGCGGATTCCAATCCCCAGCTGCTTAGTTGTACCTGGCTGGACACAAAAATTGGGCGAAGCCCACATCATTTTATTTTTGATTATTTCATGAAATTCATGAAATAATTAAAAAAAAAGGGCTTCCCTTTATTTTTGGTTCCCAGCCGGGTACAAATAGGCAGCTGGGGTTTGGGGGCAGCCCGTAGCTGCCTGCTGTACCTGGCTAGCTCCTGCATACAGTCCTGGATGGAGTATGCTGAGTCTTCTAGTTCTGCAGCTGCTGTCTGCCTGTATGGAGGAGAGCAGACAGCAGCTGCAGAACTACAAGGCTCAGCATGCTCCATTCACTAGTGTATGCAGGAGAGCAGACAGCAGCTGCAGAACTACAAGGCTCAGAATGCTCTATTCACTAGTGCATGCAGGAGAGCAGACAGCAGCTGCAGAACTACAAGACTCAGCATACTCCATCCAGGACTGTATGCAGGAGATTTTTGACCACCAAAATAATGACGTGGGCTTCGCCATATTTTTGTATGCTAGCCAGGTACATCAGGCAGGTACGGCTGCCCCCAACCCCTAGCTGCCTATTTGTACCCGGCTGGGAACAAAAAAAATAGGGAAGCCCTTTTTTTAATTATTTCATAAATTTCATGAAACAATTAAAAAAAAAATTGACATGAGCTTCGCCACATTTTTGTGTCCAGCCAGGTACAAATAGGCAGCTGGGAATTGGAATCCGCAGCACATGTTGGCCTGAGCTTTCTTGGCCCCTCTGCTGTGAATTGCAGTCCTCAGCCGCCCCAGAAAATGGCGCTTTCATAGAAGCACCATCATCTGGTGCTGTATCCAACTCTTCCAGCAGCCCTGAAGCCGGGTGGCTTGCTGGGTAATAATGAGTTAATACTAGCTTTGTTTTACTAGCTAGTATTAAGTCAGAGACTCTTAATGTCAGGCAAGTTTGACCCGCCATTAAGAATCTCCAATAAAGGGTTAAATAAAAGACACCACAGAGAAAAAAAATACTTTAATAGAAATAAATACACAGACACACTTAGAGACTTCATGTTTATTACTCCCTGTCAGCCCTCCACGATCGATCGTCTTCTGTCTTCTTTCTCCTTCAACCCAGGCAGCTCTGCTACATCAGACAGCACTGCATGGGAAGAAGACGGTGCTGCTCCCCGTGCACTTCAGTCTATTCCCTCAGTGAGAGTGAGCAGAGGCTGCAGGCTGTAAGCGGTGATGTCACCGCTAACAGGCGGGTTGCTATAGCAACGGTGATCTCCGTTATTGACCGGCTGTGGCAGCCGGTGAATAACAGAACAGGGAAGCAGAACGGGGAAGCCGACCATGTGCCAGAGCATTTCGCCGGTATACGGACATGCTGGAACGATCACCGCGTACCGGAGAGATGTAATGACAGGACCTAGCATGATGTCATAGCCATGTGACCAGTCTGTAGCCAATGAGATAATAGACACGTGACTGGTCACATGCTTTTTTTTGACGTCACGGAAGGTCCTATCATCAGTGCTGGTTACTGGGAAGATGCAGCGATTATCGGAAGGAAAAACGGTGGGAGACAGAGCAAAGGACACGTCGCGGGGACCTGTAAGTGTAATGGCAATGTTTATTAACTGTATGTTTACATTTCTAATGTGTTTTTATGTGTTTGTGTTTGCCTGCCATTTCAATGGGGCTCGAGAGGTTCATTGAATGGTTCATCGAGCCAAACTCGAACAGGGCCTCCATTCGACGAACCGAACTCGAGCCTTTAGAGGCTCGATCATCTCTAGTAAACATTCACTTCTTTCTCATCTCACCACTTTAAGTCAATAGAAGAACTTCACTAAAAAGTATATAGCTTAGGGCTCATGTCCACTTGTGTACCACTTCCGATGGGAAAGCATCGGAATCGATATGCTAATGACCCTCTGCTGCGGTGTCAGCTGAGGGTCATGCGACTGTGATGTGATCTTGCGATCTCATCACAGGAGTGGAGAAGACGAAGGGAGCACTTTCTTCCCAACTCCTCTGCAGTCTGTTTCTGCGTGCACCGCACTGCAGTCACATAACATGCGAATGCAGTGCGATTTTACACATGCGTGAACCGAGACTCGGTGCAAAACACAGCATGCTGCGACTGCACAGAGAGCCTGATTCTTGTGGAGAAAAAACAGGACAGGGGAAACTGCCTCATTGCTTAACACTGGTGCGAGTGCAATCTGATTTTTTATCGGATCGCACTCGCACAAGAAAATCGCAGATGGACATGAGCCCTAACGAGAAGTCCGGGCAGGCGGTAATTCAAAATATAGCCAAGATTCATCATGAAGGGCAGAAACTCATGCAGTGATTATTTGTGCTGTTACAAGTGCACAATTATGTGGGGGAGTCATGCCTAAAACAAGGCTTTGGCCAGTATCAAACCTAACTAGAGTAAGGGCGGCTTTGCACACTACGACATCGCAGGTGCGATGTCGGTGGGGTCAAATCGAAAGTGACGCACATCCGGCGTCACTTGCGATGTCGTAGTGTGTAAATCCTAGATGATATTATGAACGAGCGCAAAAGCGTCGTTATCGTATCATCGGTGCAGGCTCCGACATTTCCATAATGCCAGTGCCGCGACAGGTACGATGTAGTTCCTCGTTCCTGCTGCAGCACACATCGCTGTGTGTGAAGCCGCAGGAACGAGGAACATCTCCTTACCTGCCGCCAGCGGCTATATGGAAGGAAGGAGGTGGGCAGGATGTTTACATCCTGCTCATCTCCGCCCCTCCGCCGCCATTGGCCGCCTGCCGTGTGACGTCGCTGTGACGCCGCACGACCCGCCCCCTTAGGATGGAGGCGGGTCGCCGGCCAGAGCGACGGTCGCAGGGCAGGTGAGTGCATGTGAAGCTGGGGTAGCGATAATTATCGCTACGCCAGCTGTCACAAGATATCGTACCTGCGACAGGGGCGGGGACTATCGCGTGCGACATCGCAGCATCGGCTTGCGATGTCGCAACGTGCAAAGCCCGCCTAAGATTTGTGGCACAGACTTGTTAGACTATTGATTCATCAATGAGTCAGGAGCTTTTGACTCCTCATCAAGACAAGCATGGAAATCAAATGTCTTGAGGAATCAGGGCCATTGGTTTTTTTTCCAATGTTATGTACCTTTCTTTATTTATTTTCAAATATTTTTATTTTATTTTCAATGTCACAAAAAGGGGGTGATTTGAACTTTAAGTTTTTATATTCTTTAAAACTTTTTTTTTTACATTTTTATTAATTTTATTAGTTTAACTTGGGGACTTTATCAGTGTACAGTCCGATTGCTCCTCCTGATTAGAGTGATGCTTCAGTAGAAATACTGCTCTCCTGTTAATGCTGGTCCTCTGTCGGCTCTCATAGAAAGTGACTCATGACAGCATCAGGGCTTATTGTCTGTTCCCGCACTATCATAGTAACACATTGGCGCCCTGTGATTGTGTGCCAGCCCAGTGTTAATCGGGCTGCTCGGATCTGGGATCGTCGTGGCTCGAGGGGTCCGGACCCAGCTTGTCGGATACTCCGATCCGTAAAAGGGGTAATTTACAGGGGAAAAGTTCGTGATGCCACCTGCGAGTTGTGGTAATGGGAGTACCGCCACTGCTGGAGAGAGGACCAGGGCAGATGGTGTGAAGCAACGAGGTGTCAGTCTCTCCGCAGGTAGGGAAGGCCCCGGGCTCAGGGGGTTGGTAGATTTGGGAGGACAGGGTGCAGGGACCAGTTTACTCACTGCGGGTAGTCGTGGTGTTGGACGAGGTGGAGAAAGGAGACACACACACTGTAGGTAAACCAAAGTTTCTAAGTACAGCTGCCGCTGCCGGGAGCCGGTCCAAGTACCCAGTCCCACTGATGTCACATAGTGATTCGGAGCCTGCATCTGTGTACAATTTGTTGTCCGTTGATGGTCCCCGTGGCTTGTAGCTGTTCGGGGCCCTGCTTACTATGTGTAGTGTAGCCATGCACCTAAGGGCTGGCACTTGGGACCTCAGTGGGTTGCTGTGTCTGGAAAAACCCTGTCCCCCTCATGGTGCTGATGCCCTCGGTCTCTGAGCATTTAGGGAAGTCCTTGAAGATCTTCTCCCTCTCAAGTGAATTGTCAGGACGTTGAATCGGCTCCTGACCTAGGGTCCTGTACCCCATCGTGCTCGGTACCGGTCAGTTCTGTTGGGGCCTTCTGGTGCTGACAGTCCCTCCAAGACTACGTCCCTGTCCATCGTCCCTGCAACCGGTCCCCGACTCCTATGGACTCGGATCACTGCTTGCGACCCAATCAGTTTTTCTTAGCTCTCCAGGAGCTAACTCTCCCAGCTAATCACTCTGTGGAGCTTACTTCTCCCCTCTCCATCTCTCCCCTTACAGTCTGCCCAGTTCCCAAGTGGCTGGCCAATTTTCCAGCTAGTCCAACCTCCCTGGTGTGTCTGGCAGTGACTGATGTGAGGTGATTGGGTTTTGTGGTACAGATGGGAGTGACACCGGTTTCCTGGGTACCTGGAACCATGGGGGGGTAGGCCCTGTACCCTGGGTAAGGATGCAGTTCCCTGTAGCACCCTGATGTATTCACGGGCGCTACAATTGTATCATGGGGCCGCTGATGGTGGCAGGGAACAGCGCGAACCCCGCTGTGGTTTTTTAAATCATGCTGTCAGTGCTTGATAGCACATCTAAGAGGTTAACAGACACGGGAAGATCTCTGATCCACCCATGCCTGTTAGCCACACATGTCTGATGATCAAATAAGGAGACATATATGGAGATTACCGCAGGCTCGCTGGAAGAGCCTGTGGTAATCGGAGAACAAGACCAATGACATAATAGTACGTCATTGGTCATGAAGGAATTAATCCATTCACTTTGCTTTTTATAATTCATAAAAATAAATTAACTGTACTTCGATTTTTTTAAAGCGTTCAGCTTTTTCCCTATAAATACATATATAGACATAGGTAATCACATACGTGCATATATATATATATATATATATATATATATATACAGTATATACACATATATATATATATATATATATATATGTATATACATATATGTACATATATATTTATATATATTTGTTTCTTTTTTTTCAAATAGACATTGTTTTTAATTAACTATGGACTTTTCTATTGATATGAGTTCAGTTAAATTCTAGCCAATTGTTAGTAGCTCAGTGCAGGTCCAAATATGAAATAGGGGTGACATATGTCTGTAATATGTGCATTTTACTGTTTTCAGATAAAAAATAACGTTAGACTTTCCTGTAGCATTGAATGGAGACTAGTGAATGAAATTTCACCTCTACAATATTGTTTTTTAATGGAACATCTGGCCTTGATATTAATTATGAAATCAGTAAAATGTTTAGCAGGTACATAAGCTCAGGATGAGGTCATTTTTTGGAAAGCTATATTTGATGCAGTCTCTAAAAAAAAAGTCAGGGAGTCAGGAGACAATAAGACATAAATTCCAGAAAAGCTAAACAATGAAATTTATTTTATGATATTTTTTTATGATTTTATTTTTCTCTAGAATTCCTTCCATACTGTACACCTGTAAGACCCACATTTTATGTCAGGTTATGAGGAAATATTTAGTGTTTTATACAACCGTCTGCATATTGAATCAGGAAGAGCACAGATGGCTTACAAATCATTCATGGAATCAGTGTAATCTAAGAAAGGTATTTTACTTAAAATTAGATTTCTTTCCTGATTTTTTGCTAGCTCTATTCAGTTTTTAGGCTTGAATTTTTATTGTCATCAGCTTTTGACTCTTTATTTTCAAGTCAAAGCAAGAATTTTATATCTATAAATTCAGTAAATATTTTAAACATTATGTATTATTTATCACATTATTAACTAGACATTAATAGGATGTACAGTATAGTATTTAATCAAAATAATAGTGCTTAATGCTTATTCCAAATATAATTAACTTCATTGGAACCATGACTAAATATGTCTTTTTGAAATTCTTCTAATATATTTCTCACAACAGTTATATTTTACTTCTGTTAAGTCCATTTGGCAAAATTATACTGTAAATGGAGAATCAATGAAACACTTTGAAAATCATTATTTTGATTATTTTCAGTAAGCCACAAATATGTAATAAACAAAACCGCAAAAATATCTGTTTTTCCCTCCAATTGTCTCTAAAGTGGATGATGCATGATCCATTCTATGTAATATCTCTAATCGTTGTATGCATTACGATTGTATCTGTGATCCACTCATTCTGTTCCCTATAACCATGCCATATCGTTAAAAAAAGACTCCACTTTTCATTAATCCCTCCTTTTTTTCAGTTTTTTCCTCCCCTTCTTCTAAGAGCGATTTTATTTTAATTTTTTTTGTGAATATAGCCATTTAAGAGTTCTTGTTTTTTGCGGGAAGAGTTGTACTTTTGAATGACACCATTCATTCTGTATGGTGAAAGTGCAAACAAAGTGCAATTCCACCACATTTTATTTTTATTTGCCATGTTCCCTTTATATGGTAAAACTGACCTTACAGTATGATTCACCAGAACAGTATGAGTATGTAGACAATAAATATATACAATATATATATATATATATATATATATATATATATATATATATATATATATATATGTATATATATATTCTTTAAAATGGTAAACAAATACTCTGGTGTTTGTAAAAAAAGAGAATTTTGCTTTTGTCACCATTTTCCAAGACTGACCCGTAACATTTCAATTTTCTGGATCTTAGGCTGAATGATTTTGGCACTTTTTTGCGCCCCAAGCTGATGTTTTTACTGATACCATTTAGGGGTGTAAAAAAATACTTTGATCGTCTTCTATCATATTTTATTGCAATATTGCAGCATTCAAAAAATTCGTAAGTCTGGCGTTTTGATTTTTTTTCTTGTTACGCCATTTAATGATCAATTTAATTTATTTCATATATTGATAGATTGGGCATTTCTGAACATGGCAACACCAAAGATGTGTTTTGGGTTGTTTCTGTTTTATTTTTCATGGGAATAAGGGGGGATATTTTGAACTTTTGTGTTCTTATAATTTTTTATGTTTTTTAAAAACTTTTAAATTTATTTTAGAGTATTTATTAGTCTCCTCTTGGGACTTTAAGCTGTAATCATCTCATCACCTGTGCAAATACAGAGCAATGCATCAGCACTGATCTGTATCACAAAAATATCGATCTCCTATGAATGCCAGATTGCAGCCGAAGTTCACAGGAGGATTGTCATGACAGGCACGGGTGTTATCAGCTGAACCCCAGCTGTCATGACAACCCTTTGGCCCCGTGTGATAACATGAGGGGCACATTGATGGACTGGATTTGTGATGCACTTATTGTCAGTGAGTGATAAATGCTGCTGTCAAAGATTGACAGTTATATTTAACGGATTAACAGCCGAGAGTGGATCTACACAAATCAGCTTGGAAAGATGCGGGTTTGGCATGCAAGTCCGCATCAAAGGCAGGGACACAGTCGATGATGTACATGTACATCATCAGTCGTGAAGGGGTTTAACCCCATAGCGACGGACTAACGTCTCAAGACGTCGGAAAAACAGGGTACTTATTCTGTTCCGACGTCTTGAGACGTCAGGCCGGAAAAACCCTGTAGCGCCCCCCAGTGACGAAAAATCTCGGGGGTTTCAGCTACCGGGGGTAGCTGAGACCCCCCAGATTATGAATCGGGGTGTTTTGTATGCACCCCGTTAATGCGATCGCCGGTATACACCGTATACCGGCGACAACATAAAAAAAAAAAAAATGGCTGGTAAAATTTATTTATTTCTCATCTGACGTGATTAAACATGTCAGATGAGAAATAAATGTGAGCCCTTAGTGCCCCCAAAGCCCCCGGTACCGGAGAAATCCATCCAACCCCCCCCCCTCCGGAAAATCCAAGATGGCGCCGATGCGCGCTGAAAACTCCCGCCGCCGCCGCCTCTGCATTCATTTCCCTCCGATCTGAAATGATCAAACATTTCAGATCGGAGGGAAATGTCCCCCTCCTGACCTCTCCTCCGGTACACCGGAGCTCTTTGGTCCCTGGAGCCCCCTCCAGTTCTTCAGAGCCCCCCTCCGGAGCGTGCAAGATGGCGCCGACGCGCGCTGAAAACTGCCGCCGCCGCCTCTGCATTCATTTCCCTCCGATCTGAAATGATCAAACATTTCAGATCGGAGGGAAATGTCCTCCCCCTGACCCCTCCTCCGGTCCACCGGAGCCCTCTGGTCACCGGAGCCCCCTCCGGGTCTCCAGAGCCACCCCCCCTCCCCCGCATTCATTCTGCTCTTTCTGCCGCATGTGACACGTCACATGCGGCAGAAAGGTGTCCCCAGGTCCCCCCAGGTCCCACTAGGTCACCCCCCATCACCCCCCCCCAGCCCCCGAGCCCCCGGTCATACGTTACCTGTCTGGTGATCCGTCCCGCGATCACGCCGCCTCCTTCTTGAATGCTGACGGCGCATGCGCAGACAGCGGCTGTCAGCTGGATTCCTCCCCCGGTCCACAGTGGAGCAGCCTGTGCATCAGCGACGTCAGTCTTGCAGGGACGCTGACGTCGCTGATGCACAGGCTGCTCCACTGTGGACCGGGGGAGAGTGAGTGCAGTAATCAGCAGTCTCTCCATGTGAGGAGTGTGGTCCTCACATGGAGAGACTGCTGTTCCAGAAAATGGGGGGTACGTTCTGTGAGCGTGCCCCTCATATTCTGGAATGAGGTTACTGCAGGTCACTCTGCCCTAAGTTGGACCGGGGCAGTGTGAGTGCAGTATTCTCAGATTACTGCACCCACACTGCTCATGGAGAGCTTGCTCTTCCAGAAAATGGGGGATACGTTCCCTGAACGTGCCCCCCATATTCTAGAAGATCCAGAGTCGGCGTGGGACCTCACGGATTACAGCGGATTACAGCGACTGTAATTTCTTTATTTTCAATAAATTGGGGAAAGAGGAATGTTTCGGGGAGTTTTTTTTTCAAATAAATTTTTTTTTTGTCTTTTTTTTTTTTGTCTATTACTTGACTGGGTTAGTGATGTCGGGTATCTGTTTAGATGCCGTGACATCACTAACCCCAGGGCTTGATGCCAGGTGACATTACAGCTGGTATCAACCCCATATATTACCCCGTCTGCCACCGCACCAGGGCGCGGGATGAGCTGGGGCGAAGCGCCAGGATTGGCGCATCTAATGGATGCGCCACTTCTGGGGCGGCTGCGGCCTGCTATTTTTAGGCTGGGAAGAGTCCAATAACCATGGCTCTTCCCACCCTGAGAATACCAGACCCCAGCTGTCCGCTTCACCTTGGCTGGTGATCTAATTTGGGGGGGACCCCACGTTTTTTTTTTTTTTAAAAAAACGCCTGGGGAGCCCTCCAAATTGATCACCAGCCAAGGTGAAGCTGTCAGCTGTGGTTTGCAGGCTACAGCTGTCTGCTTTACCCTAGCTGGCTATCAAAAATGGGGGGGACCCCACGTCGTTTATTTTAATTATTATTTTTTTGGGGGGCTAAATACAAGGCTAGGCACCCTTTAGTGCCACATGAAAGGCACTAAAGGGCGCCAGCTTAGAATATGCAGGGGGTGGGACGTTATATATGTTTGACATGTATCCATTCATCCATTGTAGCATTTTAGGCTGTGCGCCCACAATCGGGATTTGCAGCGTTTTGGGCGCAGAGTGTTTTCCCTGCGTCCATAACGCTGCATTGTGCAGTAGAAGCACAGTGGAAGGATTTTTAGAAATCCCATGCCCAATGTGCTTGCCCAATGTGCTTCTTTTCTCCGCCACATAAACTGACCTGTGGCGCAGCTTCCCGAGCCTCAGCATGTCAATTTATGCTGCGGAGATGAGTGTTCTCTGCAGGTAGCATAGAGCTCCACAGCGGCCTGAACCCAAATCGTGGGCATGGGCAGCTGCGTTCTCCCGTGGACAACACTCACATCTCTGCAGGAGGCTGACACTGTGTACTAGACGCCGTGTCGCTGGCTCATGTCCACATAGCCTAAAAGTGAGACATTGGTTGCTACAGCAACATTTTTGTGAAGTACCTGTGGATTCAAAATGCTTATTATACTCCTGAATAAAATCCAGTTTCCAAAATGGGGTCACTTGTGGGGGTTTCTAATGTATAGGTACCCAAGGGGCCCTGCAAATGTGACATGGTGCCCGCAATTTATTTCAACTTTTCCAGAATTCAAATGGTGCTGCTTCCATTCCAAGCCCTCCCATTTATCCAAACAGAGGTTTTTGGCCACATGTGGGGTATCCCTGTGCTCATAAGACATTGGATAACAACCTGTTGGGTCCACGGTTTGTTGTTGTCTCTTGAAAAAGTGAGAAATTTGATGCTGAAGCAACATTTTTGTGAAAAAAATGAAAATTTTCAATATGGCAACCTAAGCTTATCAAATTCTGTGAAGTATTCGTGGATTCATACTGCTCACTATACACCTAGATAAAAGCCTTGAGGTGTCTTGTTTCCAGAATGGAGTCACTTGTGGGGGACCTCCACTGTTTAGGCACCTCAGGGGCTCTCCAAATGCAACCTGGCGTCCGCTATTGATTCCAGCCAATTTTGCAGTCAAATGGCACTCCTTCCCTTCCGAGCCCTGCCATGCGCCCAAACAGTTGATTTCCACCACATATAAGGTATCGCCAAACTCAGGAGAAATTGCACAATAAATGTTATGCTGAATTTTTTCCTTTTACTCTTGTAAAAAAAAATGCTACCTGGTTGAAATAACAATTTTGTGGTAAAATTTTTTTTTTTTTTTCATGGCTCAACGTTATAAAATTCTGTGAAGCACCTGGGGGTTCAGGGTACTCACCAAACATCTAGATAAATTCCTTGAGGGGCCTAGTTTCCAAAATGGGGTCACTTGTGTGGGGTTTCTGCTGTTTAGGTACCTTAGGGGTCCTCCAAATGTGACATGGTGCCCGCAATCTTTTTCAGCCAAATTTCCTTTCCAAAATTCAAATATTGCTCCTTTCGTTCCAAGCCCTCCCATTTGTCCAAACAAAGGTTTCAGACCACATGTGAGGTATCACCGCGCTCATAAAAAAGTGGTTAACAAACCTTGAGGTCAAATTTTTGGAATTACCTCTTGAAAAAGTGAGAAAATTGATGCTAAAGCAACATTTTTGAGAAAATTATTAAAATTTTCAATATGACAACGTAACGTTAACAAAATCTGTGAAGTACCTGTGGATCTAAAATGCTCACTATACCCCTAGATAGAAGCCTTGAGGGGTCTAGTTTCCAAAATGGTGTCACTTGTGAGGGGTTTCTTCTGTTTAGGTACCTTAGCGGACCTGTAAATGCAACATGGTGCCCGCAATCTATTTCAGCCAAATTTGCTTTCCAAAATTCAAATATTGCTCCTTCTGTTCCGAGCCCTCCCATTTGTCCAAACAGAGGTTTCTGACCACATGTGGGGTATCGGCGCACTCATAAGAAAGTGGGGAACAAGTTTTGGGGTCCATTTTGTTGTGTTAGTTCTTCTAAAAGTGAATAAATTTGGGTTAGAGCAACATTTTTAGGTAAAATTTAATTTTTGCTTTTTTTCATTCCACATTGCTTTTGTTCATGTAAAGCACCTGAAGGGTTAATAAACTTCTTGAATGTGGTTTTGAGTACTTTGGGGGGTGCAGTTTTTATAATGGTGTCACTTTTGGGTATTTTCTGTCATCTAGGCCTATTGAAGTCACTTCAAATGTGATGTGGTCCCTAAAAAAATGGTTTTGTAAATTTTGATGTAAAAATGAGAAATCGCTGATAAACTTTGAACCCCTCTAACTTCCTAACAAAAAAAAATGTTGTTTCCAAAATTGTGCTGATGTAAAGTAGACATGTGGGAAATGTTATTTATTAACTATTTTGTGTCACAGAAATCTCTGGTTTAACGGTATAAAAATTCAAAAGTTGAAAATTGCTAAATTTTCAAAATTTTTGCCAATATTCAATTTTTTTCTTCAATAAACGCAAAAAATATTGTCCTAAATTTGGTACTAACATGAAGTCCAATATGTGACGAAAAAACAATCTCAGAATCACCGGGATCCGTTGAAGCGTTCCAGAGTTATAACCTCATGAAGTGACACTGGTCAGAATTGCAAAATTTGGTCTGGTCATTAAGGTGAAAATTAGCTCCGTCACTAAGGGGTTAAACTCTTTTACACAAAAAACATCTAGGGCAAAGGAAACTTGGATTCATTTGTGTTAATCATTGAAGCTTCTTGTTGCCATGCTCATTCATACAACCCTGAAATCAACTTTCATTATTTTATTACCTGTTTTTTAGCCCTCCTTCATATGTCTGTTTAAAAAATATGCACGAAAGTGACATTTGTATTAACCATCTAGGTGGCCATCCTTGTATATGTATGTGTCATATATGTATCATTTGTGTACATTCCATGTGCCATCCGTGTGACACGTACCAGAAAATGCAGGAGCCGGAAATAAATGGTTTTTTTTATGTATTAAAGATGTGCAAAGATATTTATAGACACACTTAATAATAACTAAAGAGAACACAGCACATCCAGTGGGGGATCTGAACAAGAAAGTCCTAGATTAGTGGCACCCAAAAGAAACTTGTGTTACTTAAAGACCAAATTAGGTGGCAGAAAAAATAATACTCTCTACTAGAGATGAGCGTACCGGCCGTGGTTCGGCTCAAGTTCGGTTCGCCAAACGGAGGTCTCGTTCGAGTTCGGTTCGGCGAACCACTCGAACCGCATAGAAACAATGGGAGGCAATCACAAACACATAAAAACACCCTCAAAGGTGTCCAAAAGGTGACAAACAACTCACAACACAAGACAAACACATAGGAAAGTGACAAGAACAAATTCTCATGCGAAAACAAAACAGCGTTACAAGGAAAAGAGGATGAGACACAGATATAGGCATGGCATGCCCTTCTAAAATCATGTAAAACACCGCAAGGTTACTCCAAGCGGAATCTCCCTTTTTTCCAAAAATTGGGCCACACACACACCCACCCCTTCAGTGGCAGCACTTGTGCCCCAGTTGTACACTTCACAGGTAGATTTGCATCAAGCACATTCAAAAATATGCCATACTTAACCGTCCCCAGGATGACACCGGGGTAGGTAGCAAAGTCTTTCCTGATCCCAGCTCTGTTCCTCTTGGATCATTTTTAAAAACACTGTAAGCAAGGGTTACTCCAAGCGGAGTCTCCCTTTTTTTCCAGAAATTGGGCCACATACACACCCACCCCTTCAGTGGCAGCACTTGTGCCCCAGTTGTACACTTCACAGGTAGATTTGCATCAAGCACATTCAAAAATACGCCATACTTAACCATCCCCAGGATGACACCGGGGTAGGTAGCAAAGTCTTTGCTGAACCATGACTTGTTCATCTTGGCTCCTTTTAAAAAACACAGCAAGCAAGGGTTACTCCAAGCGGAGTCTCCCTTTTTTCCAAAAATTGGGCCACACACACCCACCCACCCCTTCAGTGGCAGCACTTGTGCCCCAGTTGTATACTTCACAGATAGATTTGCATCAAGAACATTCAAAATTACACCATCCTTAACCGTTCCCAGGATGACCCCGGGGTAGGTTGCAAATCTTTCCTGATCCCAGCTCTGTTCATCTTGAATTATTTTTAAAAACACTTTAAGCAAGGGTTACTCCAAGCGGAGTCTCCCTTTTTTTCCAAAAATTGGGCCACACACACACCCACCCCTTCAGTGGCAGCACTTGTGCCCCAGTTGTACACTTCACAGGTAGATTTGCATTAAGAACATTCCAAAGCCACAAGCATTTACTCTCCCCAGGATGACACAGGGGTAGTAAATTCCTTGTGGATCCATGACTTGTTCATTTTGATAAAAGTTAGATTGTCCACATTGTCACTGGACAGGCGCGTGCGCTTATCTGTCGGCACACATCCAGCAGCACTGAAGACACGTTCAGGGACAACGCTCGCAGCTGGACACAACAAAATCTCCAAGGCGTAAGTGGAGAGCTCTGGCCATTTTTTAAGATTTGAAGCCCAAAATGAGCAAGGCTCCATTTGCAAAGTCATGGCATCGATGTTCATTTGGAGATACTCCTTTATCATTCCCTCCAGCTGTTGACGATGTGTCAGACTTGTTGTCTCTGGTGGCCTTGCAAAGGATGGTCTAAAAAAATTATGAAAAGATTCAATAAGATTGCTGTTACCAGCACCAGATATGGTGCTGCTGGTACGGGTAGACTATTGAAGATGACGAGACCGTCCCATGTTTGTCAAGTTACAACTGGGAGAATCACTCCCTGCACCACGGTTGTTTGGTGGAAAAGCCGAGCTAAGATCGAGTAACAGCTTTTGCTGATACTCCTGCATACGTGCGTCCCTTTCTAT
Source organism: Anomaloglossus baeobatrachus (assembly GCF_048569485.1). Lineage (NCBI taxonomy): Eukaryota > Metazoa > Chordata > Amphibia > Anura > Aromobatidae > Anomaloglossus > Anomaloglossus baeobatrachus. The sequence continues at coordinate 407,340,619 of NC_134358.1, forward strand.
GGCTGGAATTATGTCACAAAATTTGGACTTGTACTGGGGATCTAATAGTGTGGCAAGCCAGTAGTCATCATCACTTCTAATTTTGACAATACGAGGGTCATGTTGGAGGTAGTGCAGCAAGAAGGCACTCATGTGTCTTGCGCAGCCATGCGGACCAAGTCCACGCTGTGTTTGTGGCATAGAGGTGCTAACCGTTCTTTCTTCCTCTGACATCTCCCCCCAACCTCTTTCAACTGAAATTTGACCAAGGTCTCCCTCATCCGCTGAGTCTTCCATGTCCATGGACAGTTCGTCCTCCATTTCTTCATGTTCTCCTGCACCTTCCTCAACATTTCACCTGCTACCATGCGCCCCTGTTGATCCCTGTCACCCATGGTCCCATGCCTGCCGCGTTGGTGATGATGAACATCTGGACCTTGGTGATGTTGTTGTCTCTTGCGCATATGAATCCTCCTGTAGTTCCTCCCCTTCCTGTTGTCCCACCCCCTGACTCTGAATAGTGTTTAGCGTGTGCTCCAGCATGTAAATGACTGGAATTGTCATGCTGATAATGGCATTGTCAGCGCTAAACATATTCGTCGCCATGTCGAAACTGTGCAGAAGGGTGCATAGGTCCTTGATCTGAGACCACTCCATCAGGGTGATCTGCCCCACCTCTGCATCTCGTTGGCCCAGGCTATACGTCATGACGTATTGCACCAGGGCTCGACGGTGCTGCCACAGTTGCTGTAACATGTGGAGAGTCGAATTCCAGCGTGTCGGCACATCGCATTTCAGGCGATGAACCGGCAGCCCGAAACACTTCGGGAGCGATGCAAGTCGCTTAGCAGCGGTGGTTGAACGGCGGAAGTGAGCAGACAGTTTTCGTGCCCTGTTCAGAAGGCCATTTAGGACGGGATAGTGTGTTAAAAATTGCTGGACAACAAGGTTCAACACGTGAGCCATACAAGGCACGTGTGTCACCTTGCCCAGGAGAAGGGCCGCACCCAGGTTTGCAGCATTGTCGCACACGGCCTTACCAGGCTGCAAGTTGAGTGGAGACAACCATTTACCAAAATCAGTCTCCAGAGCTGCCCACAACTCAGCCGCTGTGTGTCTCTTATTTCCAAGACATTTCAAGCTAAAGACCGCCTGATGCCGTTGTGCTCTGCTGCCAGCATAGTACGCCGTGCCCAGTCAGTGACATGTAACGTCCCTGTCCATGCTTACTGGTCCAAGTATCGGTGGTGAAATGCACCCGTTCACACACAGAGTTTCCCAAGGAAGCGGTTATGTTGTGTGCGACATGCTGGTGTAGCGCAGGCACACCTTTCTTAGAGAAGTAGTGGCGACTGCGCATCTGGTACTGGGGCACAACGACAGACATAAGATCTCTAAAATTTTGGGTGTCCACCAGGCGGAAAGGCAGCATTTCGGTAGCCAAGAGCTTACAAAGGGATAAAGTCAACCTCTTAGCTTTGTCATGGGTTGCAGAAAATGGCCTTTTATTTGTCCTCATCTGAGGGACAGAGATCTGGCTGCTGTGTGTATATGGTGTTGAGTAGGGTGTCCCTGGAAAAATGCAGGTTTGTGAGGAAAGTGCAGGCATAGACATGATGTTGCCTTCATCTAACGTTGGTGCTATCGATGTCTGAGATAGCTGTACACACGCACTTGTTTCCCCTTCCAAACCAACTGACGACCTACCAAGCAAACTGCCTGTTGCGGTTACAGTGGTAGAAGTGGTGCGTGGAAAACCAGGTGTGACAGCTGTCCCCACAGTCCTAGAAGATGAAGAGCCCGCGGATGCACTGGAAGGGGCAGGCGGTGGATGGTTCACTCTGCTAGGCCACATTGCAGCACGGTGAGCTTCCCACTGGGACATATGATATTTATTCATGTGACGATTCGTGGAAGACGTTGTCAAACTGCTGAGGTTTTGCCCTCTACTAACAAAATCATGACAAAATTTACATATCACATGATTTGGGCGATCTTTTGCTATGTCAAAAAAGGACCAGGCTAGGCAAGGCTTAGAGGGCATGCGACCTGCTGATCCACCCCGACTAGTGCTCAGAGGCAGAGTGGTGGCTGAGGATGCAGTTGTAGACGTGCTACCAGTACTCCTCCTCTGTCTAGGAAGGCGCAAGGTAACATCATCGTCAGTTGCATCCTCCTCCACCGCCTATGTTGACCTCCTCGACTGCCTGACTGTGGGTTCACAGTAGGTGGGATCTAGAACTTCCTCATCAATTGTTGTGTTTGCACTCCCCTCACCCTCAGACCGAGCCTCTTCTTGCCCTGACCGAATATTTAAGTTGTCATCCCAATCTGGTATCTGCGTCTCATCGTCATCAGTATGTTTCTCATTGTCTATAACAACAGGTGTTACAGTTTGTGAATAAGGGTCAACATTATGCTCAGAAACATGGTCCTCATTGCCTGAATCAGAGTCACAAAGGTTCTGGGCATCACTGCGGACCATTTCCTGGTCTGTACTCACTGTAGCTTGGGAGCAGACCTCTGATTCCCAGGCTATAGTGTGACTGAACAGCACTGCAGACTCAGCCATCTCAGTTCCACCATAGTGTGCAGGGCGGATGGAGACTTGAGAGCTGGGAGAAAGCAAGTGTGATTGGGATGACAACTCAGAGGACTGGTGTTTTTTGGATGCGGTAGTTGAGGTGGTGGAGAGAGCACTTGTTGGACCACTTGAGATCCATTCAAGCATTTTCTTTTTTTGGCCATCATCTACCTTTGTTTCAGTTGTTCGTGTCCGTAAAAAAGGGAGCACATCGGATTGTCCACGGTAAGTAGTAGACATCTTACTTTTGCTGGAAAATGGTCTATCTTCAGCAGATGTTAATGGAGCTTTGCCACCTTCTCCACGGACAAGCCCTTTTTTTCCTTTTCCAACACGCCTCTTCCCCTTTCCACCAGCATCTGTCATTTTGCCACTCATTTTGATTGTGACAAGATTGTGCACTTAAAATGTGGTAGTAAAAATTGAGAGGTGGTGTAGATTGCAGCGGTGGTCAAGCTTTATTAACAGCAGAATAAACAACAATAACTATCCCTGACAATGCAACTATGGCCCTTAAACTGGCAGCATAGTTTGCTATTAGAATGGCTTAGTAACAATGAGTTTGAGTGTGCAATGCAGAGGTGCCGCAAATAGCTTTGCACCAGTGGGACAATAATGAAGTCCAACAGCCACTTTTAGGATGCCACTAAGTTTCCTCAGTGTTTGCTAGTATAATGGCTTAGTAACAATGAGTTTCAGTGTGCAATGCAGAGGTGCCGCAAATATCTTTGCACCAGTGGGACAATAGTGAAGTCCAACAGCCACTTTTAGGATGCCACTAAGCTTCCTCAGTGTTTACTAGTTTAATAGCTTAGCAACAATGAGTTTGAGTGTGCAATGCAGTGGTGCTGCAAATAGCTTTGCACCAGTGGGACAATAATGAAGTCCAACAGCCACTTTTAGGATGCCACTAAGTTTCCTCAGTGTTTGCTAGTATAATGGCTGAGTAACAATGAGTTTGAGTGTGCAATGCAGTGGTGCTGCAAATATCTTTGCACCAGTGGGACAATAATGAAGTCCAACAGCCACTTTTAGGATGCCACTAAATTTCCTCAGTGTTTGTTAGTATAATGGCTTAGTAAAAATGAGTTTGAGTGTGCAATGCAGAAGTGCCGCAAATATCTTTGCACTAGTGGGACAATAATGAAGTCCAACAGCCACTTTTAGGATGCCACTTAGTTTTCTCAGTCTTTGCTAGTATAAAGGCTTAGTAACAATGAGCTTGAGTGTGCAAAGGGCAGGAGGGTACAATGGCAGGGTTGTAGGTCTGTGTAGAGGAAAGGAAGCCTCACTTTCTATCTCTCCTAATGGGGAAATGCAGCGAGGAAGTCCCTGAGCTTAGCTACACAGACGCTGTTATCTTCTGTAGCTGTTAAAATCTGTTTCCACGGACCTGACTGTCACCTATGGTTCTGAGCCTTCTGTAATTAGCCCTTACAAGGGCTAAAAGAAACTTCAATCCCTATTCTGTATAGCGCTGTGTGTAGAGCGTACATAGCAGTTTCGGAGACAGGAGCTACGCCAGCGGTGACTGACACCCAGACACAGAAGGCAGATAATGGCGTCCTGACGGGCAGATACCCGTTTTTATAATGCAGGGACATGTGACATGGACATGCTATCACACATGCCGTTGCTTCTTTGGCTAAAAGTCCACTTAGCTGTGTGTGTGTCTGAGATTGGCTGACATGCTGGCCCGCCCGACTACACGCGCGCGCTTAGGGAAGGAAGACAAGGAAAAAAAAAAAATGGCGATCGCCATTATCCCAGCAGCAGTGATCTGAATGCGCAGTCCACGCACACTATACGCTGAATTTTCATAATAGTGTGAGTCACAGAGTGACTTACAGTATTACAGCGGAAAGCCAGCTAGTAATTAGCTTGGCTTTTTGCTGCTAGAACCGTTCTCGAACGTAACTAGAACTATTGAGCTTTAGCAAAAAGGTCGATTTCTAGTTCGATCTAGAACAGCCCCCAAAATCACTCGAACTGCGAACTGGAGAACCACGAACCACGAACCGCGCTCAACTCTACTCTCTACTATGGACCACACTTAGCACAATGGTAATCAGGCCATACAGTGCAGGCAATACTCACCCAGTAACCAGAAGGCAAATGGAATGTGCCGTACACAAGGCAGATGCAGCCCTCCTGGACCGGCTGAATGTAAGTGTAGCTTTCTCTGAGCTGCGTTGTCTAGAGCGGGTGGCAAAAAACGCAGAAACCTTGTCGGAGCAATCCGGCTGGTGGTGCTGCAATGGAAAAGAGTTTGTGTACAGAATCGTGTGTGACATCACACGCGACTCTGTACGCAATTAGTTTATTCAGTATATGTGAGGACAGTACAGAGACCTTTGTAATGATCTTTTTACACCTAGGCCTGTGATGGGGATAAGGGGGCATCCACTACATCAAGAGGAAAGAAGATTTAATCATAATCACAGATACAGATTCTTTCCTGTAATGAGGGCGTTACACGAGACAAGCTATTGTGCGATGCATCGACGGGGGTCACGGTTTTCGTGACGCACATCCGGCATCATTTGCGATGTCGTTTCGTGTGACACCTCCGAGCTACGCTGAATCGGTCACAAAACGTGAGTCGTGCACACGTCGCTTATTTTTAAAAAATGTTTATTTTTCATGGCGCCAGTTGTTCGTCGTACCCGGGGCAGCACACATCGCTCCATGTGACACCCCGGGAACGATTAAACACCGCTTACCTGCGTCCCGTGGCACCCACCGGCTATGCGGCAGGAAGGAGGTGGGCGGGATGTTTACGTCCCGCTCATCTCCGCCCCTCCGCTTCTATTGGCCGGCGGCTGTGTGACGTCGCTGTGACGCCGAACGTCCCTCCCCCTTCAGGAAGAGGATGTTCGCCGCCCAGAGCGAGGTCGCTCAGCAGGTAAGTACGTGTGACGGCGGCTTAAAAACTTTGTGCGACACGGGCAGTAATTTGCCCGTGACGCACAAATGACGCACGATAGATCGTACCGTGTGACGCCAACATAAGAGCAGTGAGGCTATGGAACTCTTTGCCACATAATGTTGTAATGGCTGATTCATTGCTAAAATTTAAGATAGGCCTGGATGCATTTCTTGAAAAATATAATATTACCGGTTATGAGCACTAGATTCTGTGATTAGGCATTGATCCAGGGATCTAGTCTGATTGCTGTATATGGAGTCAGGAAAGATTTTTTTTTCCCCCCTAATATGAAGCTTACTGTCTGTCCCTTGGGGTTTTTGCCTTCCTCTAGATTTTCTCTAGATCAATATGTTAGGTTATAGATTAAAATCAATAAACTTAAAACTGAGCAGTTATTTTAATTCTTATTTCTTAAATCAATAGTACACATTAAAATAAGCAGCTTTGTAATATTTCTTATCAGACAAATTTGCTTTGTTCTCTGCTATAATTGATCTATAGAATTCTCTATTCTCAGATAAATCTGTATTCAGTGAAGACTTTCCCATTTCTGAGATAGGAGATGGAAGATGTTACTGATGTGAAGAGTTAGGAGGATGGAGCTAAAGGCAGAGGGAGGAGCTAGAGACAGAGTTCCGCCCCTCTTCCCACTTCTCATCAATAACAGCTGCCATCTCCTATCTCAGTAATCTGAAAGTCTTCACTGAAAACAGATTTTACATCAGAATTGAGAATTTTGATAATGACTGATCAATTCTGGCAGAGAAAGAAGCAGATTTGTGTGATACTGTATTATTGATTATGAAATAAAAATTGAAATGACAGGTATGCCTTAAGCCTACCTTAAAAACTATAAAATTATGAAATATGCAGCTCTTCAATTTCTTGAATGCTTTTTATACTGGTCCTTGTCACATGAACATAAAAAAAAAAGAAAAAGGAAGCGCTGTGAAGAATCTAGTGGAGAGGGGTCTACTTAATATGCTATGGGCGCTCACCTGAGGGGGTTACACACCCCTGCACAACACTGGTTAAAATTAATAATCTAGTGGTGAGCGGGTTGGAGGTGGGCGTGATGACTTCAGCATCCATAACTCAATGGGTGTGATCAAGAGAGGATCATGTGACTGATCACATGGAATCGCATCACCGCAGGTCCTGGCAGATTGCTGGTAACTCGGCAATGACCAGTCTTTGAATTCAGAAAAGATTTCCGAAGCTGCTTCTGCCATTATCCCTCACGGGGAAAAGACATTGGAAAGATCTTTGTAGAAAACGGTCAGACGAAGTGCTAGAAATGATGGAATCTTTGGTATTAATAGAACAAACCTTTATTGTTCTCTACAACCACAACGCGTTTCAATAGACAAGCTATCTTCTTCCACCTGATGAAACGTCTATTGAAACGTGTTGTGGTTGTAGAGGACAATAAAAGTTTGTTCTTTTAATACCAAAGATTAGATCATTCCTAGCGCTCCGTCTAACCATTTTCTATCTAGATTTTTCCCTTGTCACATGAACAGAACATGGATGTTATCCGTGTGCTGGTCATATTTTTCATGGACCCATAGACGTGTATTGGCCCTTGTTATTGACGCACCCACGGGGGTCTTGGGGAATTACTCATCACCGGGCCGGTGTAGAGGGGTTTTGGGATGTCACAGCTGGCCTGGCCCAGTTCGGTGACCTCGATGGTGTCAATAAAAATGGAGTTATTTACAGGGGAGGATAGAGTTTGTCTTCGTGATGCCACCTGTGGTATGCAGCCAAATATAGGAGCTATCACTGCGGGAGGTATATCCTGAGGAAGATGGTGAAGCAGCTGGTTGGTGTAGCTCTCCATAGGTAGAGTGGAGGCCCCAGGGATGTTGGGAGTAGTAGTAGTCTTTGCCGCGGAGCACAGGGTCAGAGGCGGCGAAGAAAGGGAGCGACACAAGGGTTGCAATCAAAGTTCTTTTTACTCACTGAGATGTCACCGCCTTTGGACCGCCAAACTCCACTGTCATGAGCTCCAGCCAATCCCAGAGAGTTCGAAGGTCAGAACCGGTGGTTTTCTCTGTGAGTCCTTCCTCCCTGCGCTATGTGGTGCGAGTCCATGAGGCCTGAAGCCACGTGGGGACCCGAGCCCTTGAATGGACCTCGTTCCTGTCCCATATAGCAGGCAGCGTAAGCCCGTTACTGGTGCTGCCCTTTTGGTCATGACTCCTGGCTCTATATGTTGCTTTGCCCTGGGCTCTGTGTGTGGGACAGAAGACTTGAAATCCTCTGCCTGGCGGATTTTGCTGGTGGGACATAAATTGCCCACCAGCCTAGGGCTTTGCACCCTGTTCTCTGTGCACTCGGTCCTGAGGGAGCTATGGTCCAGCTCACCCTTCAGCGACCGTGTTCTCCTATGCCTCACTGGGTCCGTATCTATCACCATCCAATGTCAGCGTCTGTCTAAGTGTGTGTGTGTGTGTTGCCTTGCTCCCCTGTGTCAAGCTCCTCCCCTCAGGTTCCTGAACTAGTGAGAAGAGGGTCCACTACATTAGTGATGGCCACCCCTCAATGTCTCTACCCTAGCCCAGTCCCAGTGAGAGGGAGGGCATCTAACTGTGTGTTTTAGGTGCATGGTTGTTGTTTACCGATAATGACTAATGACATCCTCCTTACCTGGGATGAATTCTGCATCTCTGGTGAGGTGCAGTACCCTGTGGCGACTGAAGCATCAGGGGCGCCACATTAATCGTGCTGATGCTAAAAGTGTACATGTCTCTGTGTGGCTCACACACACGGAGGTGTGAAAATTAACACAGATTTTAATGAGTAGGTGTGTGAAGGTGTCTCCAGTACATGGGAAAGTGGACACCATACTTACTGGAAAAAGGGATGTGTGAAGGAGGCTTAACCATGTTAATTTAGTAGAAAAAAAATCAAAAACAAAACAAAAAACTAAGGTGCAAAATGATTCCTTACCCACGGTATGTGGAAAAAAAGTGTTTTGCAAGCAGAAGTCACTTAGGCATTAAAATGATGTTTGAGTGATCCCATGTGTATGGTGTGCGGTGTTTCTTTAACACTTTTCTTTCCTAGGTCTGGCTATGTAAAACAAAGTAACAGACCATTGCTGGAGCACAACGTCTGAATCTGTCTGTGTCAGCTTTCAGTAGTCCTGGTACTGTGAGTGTGAGTTGCTGTAGAATGTCCTGGTCACCCAATAAATAGGAGAAACCTTTAAAACTAAGCACCTGCTGTTAAAGGTCAACAGTTAGGAATCCTTAAACTTAGTACAGTTTCTTAACAATTCGAAGAGACAGAAGAGCATGGCAAAACTGTCAGCTTGTAGCAACCAGAATGGTAGAAATCATACTGGCATGTGATAAATGCAAATAAACTTGCTTCAAAGATCTTTGCTCAATGTTTTTTTGTGTGTTTTCTTTCAGCAATATGATTTTAATTTCTTGAGCGATTTAGTTGTCATATGGAAAGAAAGATTACTGTTCCAGAAAGAGAACAAAGAAATTTTTCTCAAATTGTTTCATAACTTTCTTGCTCATTCAGGGTGTGCCTGCTGTTAAGGTTACCGGGATTGCAAGCACGATTTTCTAATACTTTTAAGTATGTCAAGAATAAAAATAAAATAACAGTTGTCCTAAGACAATAGTAAGCGCTTGACCCAGTAATTGCCTATGATTCTGCAGCTGGTTTTGAAGGCAAAAACACCCCAAAAAATTGCCCAGATTAGGTTAAAAAGGATACATTGGAGATTTTACCGTATTGGAAAAAATCTCACGAACCAGCGCTGAATAATAAACAATTAAATATTTTATTACAGAGAACCTAATTCATACTACTAAACATCAAATTAAATAACAATAAATCCTCAGTAGGACTACACTGTCGTGAGGCCCCGGCCGGTGGCAGTCACGATATATAGCAGATCAAAAATCCTACAGGAAGCTTGATCTATTAAAATGTTCGAGAATAAAAAATGAAAAATATATAAAAAGGATTATAAGAGCTGAGAAGCCGGTAAATGGAAAACAATCCTCCTATTTCAGGATGCCTGCATCAAGGCAAGGACAAAGTACTGTGCTTAGTTGGATTCTCACACGCTGCACTCACGGTCCCTAGTTGGAGTCGGATATACCGCACTCCCAGTGTGGAGTATAGCGGTGAATGTGCCAGTGCACTGGGGGCCCGTTACAGATCCCCAGTGTGTATTACCTGACGCTGACACCGATCAGAAGGGTGCCGTGGTATGTGGTCCTTGCGTGGAACAAAGTTTTCCTCCTAGCTGGTGGAAGCAGCTGATGCCGGGTCCCGATGCACAGAGAATTGCGTCCAAACACCCGGGTGCCAGATGAAGATCTGTTAAATTTACACGGGATTAAACTGTCCAGGACTACAGACTTAGCTAGAGGCTTGTTTTGGGCGTTAACCCGCCAAGAAGGTAGATCTCGCGGTGGATAGAAAGAAGAGACAGTTACGTCCGCTTCATAGTCAAGAACTGAGCAAAATCCGACGCGCGTTTCGGGGGCGTTACCGGTCCCCTTCCTCAAGGATAGCCCAGTTACTCCTTTAGGAGCTATTTATAGTTACAAGGTTAGCTGCTAAACCGCAGAAACCAAAACAGGAATAAAAATGTGAATAAAAATATATGTGTATATGAATAAAACAACGTACAAAGTTCATATAAAAAAGGTTAAAAACTTACAACATATATTTAGTGCAGAGATTTTTTTAGGGAATAAACTTCAAGAGAATCTCTCAGTAAAATTTAATTATATAAAATTTGATGGCTCAATGTTTATATATACACATGCATATATATCTTGCAATAACACTTTAAACTCTTCTCTGGATGAACTACCTCCCCACTACCATCTAAATAATTTTAATTTTGATTATTTATGTGTTTTTTTGTATTTTTTATTTTTTATTGTTATTTATTTTTTATTTTTTATTTTTTACTTTTTACTTTTTATTTCTTGTATAACTTTTTCCATCCACAGAATCAAGGACTTAGTCGAAGGCGAAGAGCTCAATATCATTATTGAGTCCATTAGGCCTCAAAGTATTTAACTCAAAAATCCAATGGCTCTCAGCCCTCGACATTTTTCTAATAAAATCCCCTCCCCTCCAATCTCTCAATACCCTTTGTATGCCCCAAACTTGGGACCCTCTAAAAGAACCCCCATGTTTCAGCAGATAGTGTTTAGATAATGGGTGTTTAGTACATTTATTTTTTATATTTCTAATGTGTTCACCCACTCTTCTGCATAGGGGTCTAATTGTTCTGCCTACATATCTTTTCTGGCAAGGGCATTGGATACAATAAATAACGCCTTTAGTGTGACAAGTAATCAAATCTTTAATAGGGGTTTCTTCTTGTCCCTTCAGAAAAAATTTTCGTGTAATATTTTGGGTATTCTTGCATACAATACATTTTTTACATGGAAAAAAACCTTTCAAATTACATATACCTTCTAGATTGGAGGGTTTTTTCTTTCTCTTTTGTATAGTAGGAGCCACCAAATTACCTAGGTTATTAGCCTTTCTGTAAACGAACTTCGGAAAGGGGGGCAACAAATCCCCAATAATTTTGTCTTCCTTAAGGAGGTTCCAATACTTTCTAACAATATTTTTTAAAGACTTTGTTTGTGCTGTATATTGTAATATGATCGGTACATTTAATTCATCTTTTTCGTGAGGCATGCAGACCATAGATTTATTCTGGAGAAGGGTTTTTCTCTCAATTAGTTTAGTTTGTTGGTATACATCCTCTAAAAATTTCTCCTCATACCCCTTTTCCACAAATTTGTTAGTTAATAAAGTGGCTTCCAATTCAAAGTCCTTCGTTTTACTACAGTTCCTATGAGCCCTGATAAATTGGCTTTTCGGAACATTAAGAAGCCAGCTGGGTAAATGGCAGCTGGTTAGTGAAATGTAACTATTAGTATCCCTTGGTTTGTGATATGTTTTAGTTTCAATTTCTTAATGTTCCGAAAAGCCAATTTATCAGGGCTCATAGGAACTGTAGTAAAACGAAGGACTTTGAATTGGAAGCCACTTTATTAACTAACAAATTTGTGGAAAAGGGGTATGAGGAGAAATTTTTAGAGGATGTATACCAACAAACTAAACTAATTGAGAGAAAAACCCTTCTCCAGAATAAATCTATGGTCTGCATGCCTCACGAAAAAGATGAATTAAATGTACCGATCATATTACAATATACAGCACAAACAAAGTCTTTAAAAAATATTGTTAGAAAGTATTGGAACCTCCTTAAGGAAGACAAAATTATTGGGGATTTGTTGCCCCCCTTTCCGAAGTTCGTTTACAGAAAGGCTAATAACCTAGGTAATTTGGTGGCTCCTACTATACAAAAGAGAAAGAAAAAACCCTCCAATCTAGAAGGTATATGTAATTTGAAAGGTTTTTTTCCATGTAAAAAATGTATTGTATGCAAGAATACCCAAAATATTACACGAAAATTTTTTCTGAAGGGACAAGAAGAAACCCCTATTAAAGATTTGATTACTTGTCACACTAAAGGCGTTATTTATTGTATCCAATGCCCTTGCCAGAAAAGATATGTAGGCAGAACAATTAGACCCCTATGCAGAAGAGTGGGTGAACACATTAGAAATATAAAAAATAAATGTACTAAACACCCATTATCTAAACACTATCTGCTGAAACATGGGGGTTCTTTTAGAGGGTCCCAAGTTTGGGGCATACAAAGGGTATTGAGAGATTGGAGGGGAGGGGATTTTATTAGAAAAATGTCGAGGGCTGAGAGCCATTGGATTTTTGAGTTAAATACTTTGAGGCCTAATGGACTCAATAATGATATTGAGCTCTTCGCCTTCGACTAAGTCCTTGATTCTGTGGATGGAAAAAGTTATACAAGAAATAAAAAGTAAAAAGTAAAAAATAAAAAGTAAAAAATAAATAACAATAAAAAATAAAAAATACAAAAAAACACATAAATAATCAAAATTAAAATTATTTAGATGGTAGTGGGGAGGTAGTTCATCCAGAGAAGAGTTTAAAGTGTTATTGCAAGATATATATGCATGTGTATATATAAACATTGAGCCATCAAATTTTATATAATTAAATTTTACTGAGAGATTCTCTTGAAGTTTATTCCCTAAAAAAATCTCTGCACTAAATATATGTTGTAAGTTTTTAACCTTTTTTATATGAACTTTGTACGTTGTTTTATTCATATACACATATATTTTTATTCACATTTTTATTCCTGTTTTGGTTTCTGCGGTTTAGCAGCTAACCTTGTAACTATAAATAGCTCCTAAAGGAGTAACTGGGCTATCCTTGAGGAAGGGGACCGGTAACGCCCCCGAAACGCGCGTCGGATTTTGCTCAGTTCTTGACTATGAAGCGGACGTAACTGTCTCTTCTTTCTATCCACCGCGGGATCTACCTTCTTGGCGGGTTAACGCCCAAAACAAGCCTCTAGCTAAGTCTGTAGTCCTGGACAGTTTAATCCCGTGTAAATTTAACAGATCTTCATCTGGCACCCGGGTGTTTGGACGCAATTCTCTGTGCATCGGGACCCGGCATCAGCTGCTTCCACCAGCTAGGAGGAAAACTTTGTTCCACGCAAGGACCACATACCACGGCACCCTTCTGATCGGTGTCAGCGTCAGGTAATACACACTGGGGATCTGTAACGGGCCCCCAGTGCACTGGCACATTCACCGCTATACTCCACACTGGGAGTGCGGTATATCCGACTCCAACTAGGGACCGTGAGTGCAGCGTGTGAGAATCCAACTAAGCACAGTACTTTGTCCTTGCCTTGATGCAGGCATCCTGAAATAGGAGGATTGTTTTCCATTTACCGGCTTCTCAGCTCTTATAATCCTTTTTATATATTTTTCATTTTTTATTCTCGAACATTTTAATAGATCAAGCTTCCTGTAGGATTTTTGATCTGCTATATATCGTGACTGCCACCGGCCGGGGCCTCACGACAGTGTAGTCCTACTGAGGATTTATTGTTATTTAATTTGATGTTTAGTAGTATGAATTAGGTTCTCTGTAATAAAATATTTAATTGTTTATTATTCAGCGCTGGTTCGTGAGATTTTTTCCAATACGGTAAAATCTCCAATGTATCCTTTTCAAGAATAAAAATAGTACATCAAGTGATAGTGGCTTTAGCATTGCTGAGTCCTGTAAAAGTAATGAAAACGTTCAAAAAAAGTTTTTGTATTTTATTTGTCACTCATTTTTTAAGGTATTTTAGTCTGAATATTCAGGGTTCAATAAAGTGAACTTGTCACTTGATTCAAGCTGCTCAAATTATGGGCAGCCTGAAAAAAAAAACAAGCTGCACAATTGAAATGCTCCGGCATACCTGGCTTTAGAGAAAACATAAGAACATTCAAGGGAAAGGAATTTTCACTCCTTGAAGAGATATAAAATAAAGGTTTTGTTATTGATTTCTTTGTTAAGGGGAATCTGTCTGCAGGTTTTTGCTATGTAAGCTGAAGACAGCATGCTTCAAGGATTAACAGAGAGCACACACACCTCATCATCTAATTGACACCTGACTGTCAATGTAGAATCTCTATAAAGAGCATTGTGTGAGACAGCTCTCTCTGTTCTGCTGCATTGCAAAATCTAAATACTCTGATTGTGTCAGAACAGCTGGATCCAGTAATCTAAGTGATACATCTTTAGATTCAGAATCTCTGCTTACATCATGCTGCTTTCAGATGAGGTAGCAAAACCTGCTGACAGATTCCCTTTAGAAGATCAAGTGTACAATTCCATTTTAACCCTCTGATGGGTTTCCGGTGTATCGCATGCCCTTTGTTATAGCAATATTACACCTTAAGGTGGTGTCACACGAGCATATAGCATCGGATGTGGTATTCTAATTAGAGATGAGCGAACCGGTCGCGGTTCGGCTCGAGGTCGGTTCGCCGAACGGGGGTCCCGTTCGAGTTCGGTTCGTCGAACGTTCGATGAACCAAACTCGAACCTATAGGCTATAATGGGAGGCAATCACAAACACATAAAAATGCATGATAAATGTACACAAACAGTTAATAAACATTGCCATAACACTTACCGGTCCCCGCGATCCCTCCTGCACTCTGTCTCCTGCTGCTATTCCATCCGATGATCGCTGAATCCTCCCGGTGACCGGCACTGCCAGCAGAGAAGCAGGACCTATCGTGATGTCAAAATAGCCATGTGACCAGTCACGTGGCTATTATCTCATTGGCTACAGACTGGTCACATGACTATGACACGTCATGTAGGACCTGCGAGTGCATCTCTCCGGTACACGGTGCACATTTGTGTATCGCCGTGTACCGGCGATATGCTCTAGCACACGTTCGACTCCCCGCTCCGTTAGGGACCGGCTGACACAGCCGGTCATTAACGGAGATCACCGTTGCCATAGCAACGCAGTTAACGGTGACGTCACTGCTAACCGCGGCTCTGGGAGCACCTTTGCTATGGTAACGCGTTGTGAGATTGTGACCGGGGTTGTCTATGACGGCCGGTACGTCTCGCCCCGGTTGTGCTCCCTCCATGTATAGAAAGCAACTCCACTCCAGGGTTAATGCTGTTTCCCTGCAGGCTGAAAGGAGGGTTAAAAGGAAACAGGAACATGGGCGTGGGTCCCTAGTGTGAGGGAGTGAACACAACTCCCTGAGTTTCTGCCAGAGAAACACGTGTGCTGTTTTGGACTTTTGGTTTGTGCAATAAACCGTGTGCTGTGACCATTGGTGCCTGGATCCTGTGTCTTCTGCCGCGCAGCTGACCACGCTACCTCACAGATGGTGGAGAACGGCGGGCATGCCAGCCCGGTGAGGTGTAGCATCCATCCCTGGTGACCTGGTAGCACATGTCCTGGATTCGAGCGGCTATACTACAGCCCAAACCCGGCGACGCCATGGAGGACATACTAAAGCAGCTGGCTCAGGCTAATGCACAGCAACACAGGCTAATGCACAGCAGCAACAGACCAATGCACACCTGCTCCGGTCGTTGGATCGTCAGCAGCAATCCTTGCAATTGCAGGAACAAAGGCACCAAGAACAGATGGTTCTCCTGGCCAAGTCGATCCGTGCCGGACCGGCAGCAACAACCCCGGGACCGGGTGACGATGGCAGCGTCCGGAAAACGGTGAGACAAGCGTTGCAAAAGATGACCCCGGGGGATGATGTGGAAGCGTTCCTGGCGGTGTTTGAGCGGGTGGCCGAGCTGGAAAAGCTGCCGACCCCCCCAGTGGGCTGAGGTATTGTTGCCCTATCTGACGGGGGAGCCCCAAAAAGCGTACCTGGACCTCTGTACCGAGGACGACATAGAATATGCGACCCTGAAAGCCGAAATACTTGCTCGGTTGGGGGTGAATACCTATGTACGGGCTCAGCGGGTAAATCAGTGGTTCTATGAAGAAGTCAAACCCGTACGCTCCCAGGCCTATGACTTGTTGCATCTGGTAAAGAAGTGGTTGCAGCCTGACACTCTGAGCCCTGCGCAAATGGTGGAAAGGGTAGTGGTTGATCGCTTTGTGCGCACTTTACCCGTCACCATTCAACGGTGGGTAGGACAGGGCGACCCAAGTACCCTGGACCAATTAGTGTGCCTGGTGGAGCGGCATGTGGCTACGCAGGACTTGATACGGGACACTGAGACTTTGCGTGCCGCCCGTCGGTCCGGCCCCTCCAAGCCTCGGGCCAAGGACCCACCGCTGACACCGGTGCGGGAGTCCGCTACCGTCCCGTCTGAGGCCGCGCCCGCCGTCCCTGAGGTCCGGAAGGCTATGTACCCTAAACGACAACTCGTCAAGGGCGTTTCCTTCCCTATTAGATGTTGGCGGTGCCAGCGGGTGGGACATATGGAAGCCCAGTGTCCACTCACCACGGAGCCCATGGATTGTGGGGTTACCCGGCGGGGTTCAATGTATGCTCAGGCGGTGTGTACCGCGGACCTTGTCTCCCCAGAGACTGAGCCCCACTTGTGCCAAATACAGGTGAATGGATGTCCGGTTACAGGCTTGTTGGATTCCGGAAGCTTAGTGACCCTTGTGCGATCAACCCTAAGGGCTGAAGTAAAGGCCACAGGACGTACCGTGGGGGTGGTTTGCATACATGGGGACCGCCGAGACTATCCCACGGGGGTTGTCACCATCACAGCACCCTGCGGGCAGGTGCAACATGAGGTGGGACTTATGAACACTCTTCCTTATGACGTGATCCCAGGAAGGGATCTGCCGTATTTTTGGACTCTATGGAAGGGGCCTCCTAAGTCCCCTCAGGTATTGGACAGTCCGGGACCTGAGCCCGACAATCCCGAATCCGGGACACCTGCCGTAGGGGTCCCCATGATAGGGACAGAATGTGAACCCGATAGGTCGCCCCTAGAGGTATTGGCAGGAGAGGCTGAGATGGTCGAGCCCATCCCGGAGTTGGAGGCGTCCCCGGATACTTTTGGGACAGCCCAACTCCAGGACCCTACATTAATACATGCCCGGAGTCGGGTGACAGTGGTTGACGGGGTGGCACAGCTGCCCGGTGCCCCGGTAAGGTACCCCCATTTCGCTCTTAAGCAGGATTTACTCTACCGGGTAGATGAAATACGGGGCGTGGGGGTAGAGCAGTTGGTGGTGCCCCAGCCGTATCGCCGGCGGGTCCTCGACTTGGCTCATAAACACCTGATGAGTGGCCACCTAGGGGTCAAGAAAACGCAGGAGCGAATATTGCAAAGGTTCTATTGGCCCGGGGTCTTTGGGGAGGTAAAACGGTTCTGCGAAACCTGCCCGGAGTGTCAGCTTACCGCACCCCTGGCCCACTTTCGCAGTCCGTTGGTACCGTTACCCATTATAGAAGTCCCTTTTGAACGGATAGGGATGGATCTGGTGGGGCCACTCGTAAAGTCCGCTCGAGGGCACCAACACATCCTAGTGATCGTTGACTATGCCACCCGGTATCCAGAGGCGATACCTCTCAGACATACTGCGGCGAGGCTTATAGCTCGGGAGTTGTTTGCTGTGTTCTGCCGGGTGGGGTTGCCCAAGGAGATTCTTACGGATCAGGGGACCCCATTCATGTCTAAAGTGACCAAAGAGCTATGCCGGCTACTCCAGATCAAGCAGTTGCGTACGTCTGTGTATCATCCTCAAATGGACGGTTTAGTGGAGCGATTCAATAAAACCCTGAAAACCATGCTCAAAAGGGTGATTTCCAAAGACGGGAAAGACTAGGATATGATGCTTCCCTATTTGATGTTTGCCATCCGAGAGGTGCCACAGGCATCCACGGGGTTTTCGCCTTTTGAGTTGTTATACGGGCGACATCCGCGGGGATTGTTGGACCTGGCAAAGGAAACATGGGAGCAGGAGCCCACCCCCCATAAAAGTGTGATTGAACACATTTTAGGAATGCAGAACCGCATAAGCGCGGTCATGCCAATTGTGAAGGAGCATTTACAGGAGGCTCAGGCCGCGCAAAGCGGCCGCTACAATAGACAAGCCACCGTGCGGACCTTTCAACCCGGGGATCGGGTGTTGGTATTGATCCCCACGGCGGAGAGTAAATTCCTGGCTCAGTGGCAAGGCCCCTACGAGATAAAGGAAAGAATCGGGGTGGTCAACTATAAGGTATTGCAGCCCGGTAGGCGGAAACCTGAACAAATATGCCATGTCAACCTGTTAAAACCTTGGCAGGAACGGGAAAGCCTGATGGTTGATTTTTCCCCATCTCCCTCCTCTTCGGGTAGTTCAAACCCGGCTCCAGCGACCTCCGGAGAGGACGAACCGGAAGTAAGGATTGGAGAAGCCCTCACCAAGCAACAGAGGCGAGAGGCCAGACGGCTGGTTCAGCAGAACCCCGATGTCTTCTCCAAGCTGCCTGGTAGGACAAGTCTGATACGACATGACATTGTCACCGAGCCTCACCTGAAGGTGCGCCTGAAGCCATACCGGGTACCAGAGGCTCGAAGACAAGCCATATCAGAGGAAGTGAAGACAATGCTACGCCTGGGGGGTCATCGAAAAATCCCGGAGTGAATGGGCTAGTCCCATTGTCCTAATACCAAAACCCGATGGCTCCTTAAGGTTCTGCAATGACTTTAGGAGATTGAACGAAATATCCAAGTTCGATCTCTACCCCATGCCCCGGGTGGATGAGCTGATTGATAGGCTGGGACAGGCGCGATATTTCACCACGCTCGACCTGACCAAGGGGTACTGGCAGGTGCCACTGACTGAGTCCGCCAAGGAGAAAACCGCTTTTGTTACGCCGTAGGGTCTCTTCCACTATGTTGTCTTGCCTTTTGTGTTACATGGCGCTCCGGCCATGTTCCAGAGGTTGATGGACTTGGTGCTGGAACCCCACCAGGCGTATGCATCAGCGTACCTTGATGACATCATTATTTACAGCTCTGAGTGGCAGACCCACTTGGAACAGGTACAAGCGGTGGTGAACGCGCTCCGAACAGCCGGATTGACAGCCAATCCCAATAAATGTGCGTTGGGGCTCACGGAAGCCCGCTACTTGGGCTACGTAATAGGCCAAGGAGTGATTAAGCCCCAAATTAACAAAGTTGAGGCGATCCAGAAGTGGCCTAGACCCCTGACCACGAAGCAAGTTAGGGCCTTCCTGGGTATCGTGGGGTACTACAGGAGGTTTGTAAAAAATTTTGCGGGACTATCAGCCCCCTTGACGGACCTTCTCAAAGGCAAGAAGTCCGTCATGGTGCGCTGGACTCCGCAGGCTGAGGACTCCTTCCGGGCCCTTAAGGGGGTCCTGTGCGGACAGCCCGTTCTTGTCAACCCTGATTTCCGGAAGGAGTTCATAGTACAGACTGATGCCTCTGAGGTCGGCCTGGGGGCAGTGCTGTCTCAGGTGGTTTAGGGGGAGGAACACCCCGTCACCTTCTTAAGTAGGAAGCTCACCCCTCCTGAGCGGAATTATAGCGTAGTGGAGAAGGAGTGCCTGGCATTCAAGTGGGCCTTGGAGTCCCTACGCCATTACCTGCTGGGACGGCAGTTTCGCTTGGTGACGGATCACTCTCCACTGGTCTGGATGAGGTCCGCCAAGGAACGGAATGCCCGGGTTACCCGGTGGTTCCTTTCTCTGCAGAACTTCTGGTTTACGGTTGAACACCGGGCCGGTAGGTTGCAGGGCAATGCCGATGCCTTGTCCCGCGGCCCGTGTTTGATGGTGGGAGTTCAACCCCGCACGCTTGAACTGAGGGGGGGGTATGTGAGACTGTGACCGGGGTTGTCTATGACGGCCGGTACGTCTCGCCCCGGTTGTGCTCCCTCCATGTATAGAAAGCAACTCCACTCCAGAGTTAATGCTGTTTCCCTGCAGGTTGAAAGGAGGGTTAAAAGGAAACAGGAACATGGGCGTGGGTCCCTAGTGTGAGGGAGTGAACACAACTCCCTATGTTTCTGCCAGAGAAACACATGTGTGCTGTTTTGGACTTTTGGTTTGTGCAATAAACCGTGTGCTGTGACCATTGGTGCCTGGATCCTGTGTCTTCTGCCGCGCAGCTGACCACGCTACCTCACAGCGTCTGTCAGCGTTACCGCTGTTACCGCTAGCAGCACTGATCACTCACGGAGTGAAGGCTGCACGCTGCTTCCCGATTGTAGTGAGGATTGTAGTGAGGATGAGGTGCCCCAGCCCATCAAGTGATGGGCTGGTGCACCTCATCCTCACTACAATCGTCACTACTACTACACTAGTGAGGATTGTAGTGAGGATGAGGTGCCCCAGCCCATCAAGTAATGGGCTGGGGCACCTCATCCTCACTACAATCCTCACTACAATCCTGAAGTGCAGTTTCTTCAAATTCCTTTAAAGGCACTTGGAACGCTGAAATTGGTGCTTATAATTTAAGCCTCAATTAAAAACCTCTTATCAGCGCTGGTTTATTGGGGATTTATTGGGCTGACAGGGGGTAATAAAGTTGGAGTCTCTAATGTGTCTGTGTATTTATTTCTATTAAAGTATTTTTTCTCTGTGTGGTGTCTTTTTTTTAACCCTTTATTGGAGATTCTTAATGGCCGGGTCAAACGTGCCTGACATTAAGAATCTCTGGCTTAATACTGGCTAGTAAAACAAAGCCAGTATTAACTCATGATTACCCAACAAGCCACCCGGCTCCAGGGCTGTTGGAAGAGTTGGATACAGCGCCAGATGATGGCACTTCTATGAGAGCGCCATTTTCTGGGACGGCTGCGGACTGAAATTCGCAGCAGAGGCGCCCAGAAACCTCGGGCTAACCTGTGCTGCGGATTCCAATCCCCAGCTGCCTAGTTGTACCCGGCTGGACACAAAAATGGGGCAAAGCCCACGTCATTTGTTTTTTAATTATTTCATGAAATAAGTGAAATAATTAAAAAAAAAAGGGCTTTCCTATATTTTTGGTTCCCAGCCGGGTACAAATAGGCAACTGGGGGTTGGAGGCAGCCCGTGGCTGCATGCTGTACCTGGCTAGCATACAAAAATATGGCGAAGCCCACGTAATTTTTTTGGTGGGCAAAAAACTTCTGCATACAGTCCTGGATGGAGTATGCTGAGCCTTGTAGTTCTGCAGCTGCTGTCTGCTCTTCTCCATACAGACACACAGCAGCTGCAGAACTACAAGGCTCAGCATACTCAGCATACTCCATCCAGGACTGTATGCAGAAGTTTTTTGCTGAAAAAATTATGTGGGCTTCGCCATATTTTTGTATGCTAGCCAGGTACAGCAGGCAGGTATGGCTTCCCCCAACCCCCAGTTGCCTATTTGTACCCGGCTGGGAACCAAAAATAAAGGGAAGCCCTTTTTTTATTATTTCATGAATTTCATGAAATAATTAGAAAACAAATGACGTAGGCTTCGCTCCATTTTTGTGTCCAGCCAGGTACATCTAGGCAGCTGGGGATTGGAATACGCAGCACAGGTTGGCCTGAGCTTTCTGGGCCCCACTGCTGCGAATTGCAGTCTGCAGACTCCTCAGAAAATGGCACTTTCATAGAAGCGCCATCTTCTGACGCTGTATCCAACTCTTCCAGCACCTGCCTGCTATACCTGGCTAGCATACAGAAATATGGAGATGCTCATGTCCTTTTTTTGTAGTTTTTTGGCTAAAAAAATTAAAAAATGCTTCCCTGGATTTTCCATTGCCAGTGAAGGTAACACCAAGCAGTGGGGGTTAGCAGCCAGTAGCTGCTTGGATTACCCTTAGCTAGCAATACAAAAAATGCAGCGGGAGCCCATATATATTTTTTTTAATTATTTATTTAAATAACTAAAAACAAAATGGACTTCCCTGTATTTTGATTGCTGGACATCACAGTGCTGTGAAAATAAATCTTTAAAAAAAATGACATAGCGCTCCGCGGTATTTTTGATTCTCAGCGCAGATAAAGCAGAAAGCTATGGGTTGCCACCCCAATCTGCCTGTCGTTACCTTGGTTGGCAATCAAAATACAGGGAAGCCCATTAATTTTTTCTATTTAAAAAATAGTTAAAAAAAAATTACGTTGGGTCCCCCCATTTTTGATAGCCAGCTAGGGTAAAGCAGACATCTGTAGCCTGAAAACCACAGCTGGCAGCTTTACCGTGGTTGGGGATCCAATGTGGAGGTCTCCCCAAGCTCTTTTTTTATAATTATTTTATAAATATTAATAATTACACAAAAAAAGTAGGGTCCCCTCCAAATTGGATCACCAGCCAAGGTAAAGCGGACAGCTGTGGTCTGGTATTCTCAGGGTGGGAAGGTCCATAGTTATTGGGCCTTCACAGCCTAAAAATAGCAGGCCGCAGGCACCCCAGACGTGGCGCTTCACCCCAGCTCATCCCGTGCCCTGGTGCAGTGGCAAACGGGGTAATAAATTGGGTTGATACTAGCTGTAAAGTCACCTGAGATCAAGCCCAGCAGTTTGTGATGTCATGGCGTCTATTAGATACCCAACATCATAAACTGTCAGTACTAACAAAAACAAAAAATCGACAAAAGAAATTTATTTGAAAAAACAGTCCCCAAAACATTTCCTCTTTCACCAATTTATTGTAAGAAAAAAAATAAAGGGGTCCCACGACGACTCTGGACCATCTAGAATATGGGGGGGAGACACTCAGGGAACGTATCCCCCATTTTCTAGGAGTGCGGACCCTTCATGTGAGGAGTGTGGGTGCAATGAACCTGCACTCCCTCTCCCCGGGTCCACAGCAGCAGAGTCCATGTCGTAATGGTTGCTACCAAAGCTGCAATGCCCTGCTCATGAGGTAAGGGCATGCCTAATCAGGAGAACTACTGTAGAGGAAGCTCTGCTCACTGGTATATAGGTGCTCAGAGGTAATAATAGATAAAATTAGTGAGTAACCTCGGCACTCTAAATCTCCCAGACTAAGTCAGTAAGTCACAACGGATAGTAATGCAAAATCACTCTTTATTGGTCCGTATTAAGAAAATTTTTTTTTTCATAAGCATATATGTTTTTGTCCAAAACAAGTTACAAATGACGTTTCGGCCTGAGCCTTCGTCAGATTGGACTTATCTGCATGTAATCATGAAAAATGACAATAATCAGTATCACATAAGAGTGAGAGAACAATAACATAAACTCGAACAATGTAGAGGTACAATTGGGATGCAGCAAAAAAATTGCAACACAGCAAGAAATGAAACACATGATACAAACGTCATAATACAGTACAAGGACAATATAGTAATGACAAATATGGGGTCAGAGTAGGCTTAGACAGCTCTGGTACGAAAGAGATGTCAATCATAAAGTAACATGTGCAGTAGGTGTAGAGCTACAATATGCATGGCAGAGCTAATGGGTAGACCAACCATAGAAAAAGAACAGAGAAAAAGTGGAGAAAAAGTGGAGAAAAAGTGGAGAAAAAGTTTAGAAAAAGTGGAGAAAAAATGGAGAAAAAGTGGAGAAAAAGTGGAGAAAAAATGGAGAAAAAGTGGAGAAAAAATGGAGAAAAAGTGGAGAAAAAGTGGAGAAAAAGTGGAGAAAAAGTGGAGAAAAAATGTAGAAAAAGTGGAGAAAAAGTGGAGAAAAAGTGGAGAAAAAGTGGAGAAAAAAATGTAGAAAAAGTGGAGAAAAAGTGGAGAAAAAGTGGAGAAAAAATGTAGAAAAAGTGGAGAAAAAGTGGAGAAAAAATGTAGAAAAAGTGGAGAAAAAGTGGAGAAAAAGTGGAGAAGAAGTGGAGAAGAAGTGAAGAAGTGTTTGTTCATGCCAGATGGGAGATAAATAATTTTTTACCGGCGCTGTCATTTACTGTAACGTGATCATCGGTGTACGGTGTATACCTGTGATCACGTGAGCGGGGACCGGAAAAACCGTCCTGAATCATGATCTCCAGGGTCTCAGCTAGCCATGAAACCCCGGAGATTTTCTGACGCTGGGGGGCGTTATTCACTTATTTCTGCCTGCTGTTTATAAACGGCAGATCAGAATAAGGCTACATTAACACGACCGATCCATTTTTGTGGTCTGCAAAAAACAGTCCGTTTTTTTTCACGGGTGCATCCGTGTGGCATCCGTTTCCGTTCCGTAGACGGTCCGTATGTCATCTGTTTGTCATCCGTGTGCCTTCCGTTTTTTTTTGTGTACTGCAAAAAAACTGAATGAGGGTAAATGCATAAATTTACCCAGGATCCATAGCTTCATCCTACATGAGGCGGTCACATGTTCACTCCAGTGCCATTTTCTACTGCTTTCACAGCGTAGAGCGCTCTGGTGATTTTCTTGTGCTTGTGCACTTCATATCAGTCTTTTCTGTCATTATAATGGCAGAAAGACACATAATGTCCCACTCTCCTGCATTTTGTAATTTTGCACCCTTTGGTGCCTTTCATGTGGCACTAAGGGGTGCTTAGCTTTGTATTTATCCAAAAAAATGAAAAAAAAAAAATGATGTAGGGTTCCCCTATTTTTGTAGCCAGCTAGGGTAAAGCAGACGGCTGCAGCATGCAGACCACAGCTGGCAACCTCACCTTGGCTGGTAATCCAAAACTGAGGGCACCCCACGCTGTTATTTTAAATTAAATAAATAATTAAAAAAAAAAAACACGTAGGGGTCCCCCCAAAATTGGATCACCAGCCAAGGTAAAGCAGACAGCAGGGGATGACAAGTGCTGCTGTCAGCGAGGTACATTACCTGCGCTGATCTCTAGCACACTGACAGCCCCTGTCACTGAGTTCAATGACCGGCGCCTTCACAACAAGTATCGCGAGAGGCCCGTGACGTCACCACTAGTCAGTCTCGGGTCGGAAACGAGAGAAGGTGATGTGACAAGCGGCGGCCATGGAGGACAGTGACAGCGCTGAGGTCGGGATGGCGGGACTTCATCACCGCAGGTAAGCCGAGCGGGACCATGTGTGTGTGTGTGTGTGTGTGTGTATGTGTACATGCCGCGGGCAGGAGGGGGCGGAGCGAGCTGAGCGGGGAAGTGTGGGCTTCCTGCACGTAACTAGGATAAACATCGGGTTACTAACCAAAGCGCTTTGGTTGGATACCCGATGTTTATCTTGGTTACCAGCTTACCAGCCCTGCTTTTTGCTGCTAGAACCGTTCTCGAACGTATCTAGAACTATCGAGCTTTTGCAAAAAGCTCGAGTTCTAGTTCGATCTCGAACAGCCCCCAAAATCACTCGAGCCTAGAACTGGAGAACCTCGAACCGCGAACCATGCTCAACTCTAATTCTTATAACAATCTGCTGCTAGCATTAGACAAGTGTCATTCACTGTGCTCTGATTCTCTTACATGCAAGAATCTTATCACAGGAGTAAAGAAGATGGAGAGATTCATTTCTCCATCTTCTCCACGTCTGTCTGTGCATATATTTCACTGCCCTAAGATTTCACCTGTGCGCAGTTGGATTTTTTACATGCACCCAAAGACTTGTATGGGTGCATTACATCTTATTTATAGAGGCACTCAAAGCATGCCGCAATTTTTTTTTTAGTGCCGAATCGGCACAACAGAACATAGCAGATCTGCTCGGTCTCCTAAAATAACAGAGAACAATAGAGAAGGGGTTTATGCTGCGCTATTCATCAGGAAGGAGAACAGAGAGATGATCAATGTTCCTTTATTGTGGCTGTTGACGCACTGGTGAGTGCATTCCTTTTATTTTCCCAGGATATGTACCGGGTAAGACCCTATTGCACTTTTTCTCTCCACAGTTTTACCTCGGTCTCTTAAAATAACATTGGTCCAAGTGCTATGTGAGATTGCCTTACATTGCACTCATACGATTTATATGCTTATGTGAGTGAGACCTTAAAGGGAACCTGTCACCAGATTTGTCTCTTATAAATTGCGGCCCCCACCAGTAAGCTCTTTTATACAGCTTTCTAGAATACTGGATACAAGTGCCCAAGCCGCTCTGTGTAACGTACAAAAGAGCTTTTGTTATACTCAACTGCAGGGCAGTCAGGTCCAAAGGGCATTTCTGGTATTGTTCCACCTCCTCCTTTCTGCTTGCAATCTGCTTGACGCATTCTTTGTCCTCCTGCCTCCTGCGCACACATACTTCTCCCAGCCTTGCTGAGGGCAGATCAAAGTATTGTAGTTTGCATGTGCAGGCGTTCTTTGACCTTTCCCTGCACCTGTGTATTACAGTACTTTGCTCTGCCCACATCAGGGCAGAAAGAAATGCAAGAGCGCAATGGCAGACTCTGAGTGGATGATACCATCCACACAAAGCAAGAAGGAGGACAGTGATCACAAGAAGAAAAGATCTAAGAAGGCACCAGATGGAGAGCAGTGATGCCCATTGAACCAGACCACCTCGCAGGTGAGTATAATTAAGGGTATGGGCGCACGTTGCGTTCATAACAGTGCGGAAAATAACGCACCCTCTAAAACTGTAAACACTGCGTTTGTCAAAAAATGCATCCAAAACGCATGCATTTTGGATGTATTTTGGCTGCATTTTGCATGCGTTTTGCATGTGTTTTGGATGCATTTTTGCAGTGCGGTCCCACGGCAATTGAGCTCTGTAATTCCCGCTGACAGCAGACAGAGTCGCGCGATGAGAATGAACTCGAATGAACTTCACCTGACTTCATTGTCATACCGCAGTTCTATCTGTGTGTCACGTCCTGATTAGTGGTCACCCGTGAAGGACTCACCGGTGACCGCTAATCTCCTGAGTGAATTGGGCAGCGCGGTCAGCGCTGCCGTCACTCAGGTTACCCGCGGCCAGCTGGAGTCCTCCATCTGAGACCGCAACTCACCTGTGACGTCATTGCTGATCGCGCAGCTCATTTCAGTCACTCGGGCGACTTGCTGTCACAGTTGGAGGATCCAGCGGTGGCCGCGGGTAACCTTACTGACGTCATCGCTGATCGTGCGGCTCACTTCAGTTGCTGTGTGGAGCTGACAGAGAGCGGTCTGGTCTGTGACTGCTCCCGTCAGCTTCATGTAGCAGAGCTGAGAGCGTTGTGGGACGTCGTGTGGATTATGCTGGACCTGGATGGGTATTTGGGGGTTAATAAAGTGGTGAAAGAGGGTGGGGTTTTTTTGTCTTTTATTCCAAATAAAGGATTTTTTCGGGTGTATGTGTTTATTTTCTTTAACTTACAGGTTAATCATGGAAGGTATCTCGGGGAGATGCCTGCCATGATTAACCTAGGACTTAATGGCAGCTATGCGCTGCTGCCATTAATTCCTTATTACCCCGATTGCCACTGCACCAGGGCAATTCGGGATGACCCGGCTAGTGTCCCAGAACTGTCGCATCTAATGGATGCATCAATTCCGGGTGGCTGCTGGCTGATATTGTTAGGCTTAGGCTCCATAACGTGGATCTTCCCATCCTGAGAATACCAGCCTTTAGCCATGTGGCTTTACCCTGGCTGGTATAAAAATTGGGGGGGAACGCACGTAGTTTTTTTTAAATTATTTATTTATTTGTTTTACTGCACGATATTGACCCGCCCACTGGTGGTTGTGATTGGTTGCAGTGAGACAGCTGTCACTCAGCGTGGGGAGGTGTCTGATTGCAACCAATCATAGGCGCCGGTGTACGGGGAAAGCAGGGAATACGAGATTGAATGATGAGCGGCCAGCATTTGCAAAAGAGGAAAAGCCGCCAGAGCTTTGTGACAGCCATGCAGCTCCGCGCTGGTGATCGGGGATCGGTAAATATGAGAGAGGGGAGTGACCGACCGATGTACAGAGAGAGGGACAGACAGAGAGAGAGTAACCAACTGACAGAGAAAGAGACCGACTGACAGAGAATGAGACCGACTGACAGACAGAGGGACATTCACCGACATCCACAGACAGAGATTGACTGACATCGACAGAGAGAGACTGAAAAGACCCTGCATTTTGCTTGTCAGAAAAGCATGCAAAACGCAACAAAAATGCAGTCCAAGTGCATTTTGGTTGCATTTTGACCCACATCATTGATTTCAATGGGTGGAGAACGCAGCTACAACGCACAAAAAAGTGACATGCTGCTTTTTTTTCCGCAGCGATTTTTGGCATCCAAAACACTGTATTTAAAAACGCAGCGTACGCATTGAATTTTCTGACTTCTCATAGACTTTGCTGGGGAAGCAGAACGCATGCAATTTGGCACTGAAACGCTGCAGTTCAAAACGCAGCATTAATGCGGGAAAAAAACACAACGTGAGCATATAGCCAAAGCTGTTTTTGTACATTATATAGATGGGCCTTGTCACTTATATACAGTATTCTAGAATGCTGTATATAAGAGCTTACTTATGGAGGCCACAGCTTATAGGGCAAAAACCTAATGAAGGGTTCCCTTTAAATATGACTACATTTTTAAACTAATGAGAATCAATTAAATGGGAAAAAACACAATGTGCATGATTCATTTATGAAACACCTGTTACACAGCATTGCTATACAAATAGTATTGTTATCCTTAACATATGTGCATCATGTCATATCTATAGTTTAATTCATTAGGTTGTTTGGAATTTAGCAGCAAAGTTCAGCACATTTCTTACATTTATCATTTTTTGCGCCAATCACCTCCCCTTAATCACATTCTTGATCGGGGATATAGAATTGTGGCTAAACGAGGTTTTGTCATTTGTAATTTCATTGACCCACAGCCTCCTTTAGAAGTTGTTTTATATTCCCATTTGTATTGTAGCCGCAGAAATAAATCGGATTGATTTGGAAACAGGTGGCTGTCTTTTAATAAATGTTCATTATTTTTCTACGTCTTCTCATCCTTGTCTTTTATCCTGACCGTGCCCTCCACAATGTTTTTTTTTCTTATTCTTTTGCCTCACAATTGTCTTAAAATAAGAGACACTTATTTGTGGGGGATTTCTAAGGCCAGATATAAACCCCATAAATTAGTGCAATACCATATACAACCTGCTGACAATAGTGGTGCTCTTTATGAAAACCTGCACCTGGTGCAGATACTACCAAGGAAATGGTATTGACCTTGCTTTTTTACTGTACATTCAGTCAGAATAGTATTAAGATTTATTGCAAACATCCGTAAGTGATAAAACAGGTGCAGCGGGTCTCAGGGTATTTCATTTTACAGCATCCCAGTAGCTTTAATCGTAGGGATTTTGCCATAGTTTGTGTTCCCATACTGTATGCCCCATTGGCGACTGGTTTGTAAAATGAAATATTTCAGAGTTTTATTCATTTCTTTTTGTTCCAGTAAAACTAAAATGAAATATGAACATAAAGTGAAACAACACAACATTCGCTTTCTTTAGTCAGGGGAACCTTGTTTTTTATCAGTGCCATGGGTCTTGTTCTCCGTGTGTTGCTAGATTCGAATACTGCATGGTGTGCTACAAATGAATGAAAAGATATAAAACAGATGATTGTTTGACCTGGACGATAAGGTAAAGAGAACTGCGTGTACGTCTCTGAACACCCTACAATAACATTTTCTTTTACTGTTATTAATGTAAATGTTTGCTTTCATATTTCTTTTGTAGTCTTTGGAGCACAAGTGCCAGTAGTTCTAAGTAAATCATAGCTCTGGGTAGGGTGGAAATCTAACTGAAAGTAGTTGTCATATCCAATTATAAAGGAAAAAAGGCTGCTTAAAACGGAAAACATGAACGACAGTTGTGCTTTCACTTCCATATCTTATACTACATGACAGTGTTGCCTCAGTAATAGATGACTAAACATGATTTGTATATAGGCGATGTATATATACTTAGATATTTGTACGCTAATAGTGTATTGTAGTCCAAATTACCATATAAAAAAGAAACATGCCTAAGTTGACCTTTTCACATGACAATGTAAAATAACTGAAAACACTTCTTTTTCATAGCGAGGTTTTCAGAACAGCAATTGGATTTTATTGATTGTTAATGAAATTGTTTAAAAGAACAGAGAGTCCTCTACATTCTGGTATCCTCCATTTTGATACAAGTAAAATATATCTTCTTTTAAACAATTTTTTTATCTCTACTGGCTAACACGGTACAAAGATATATTTTACTTGATTGTTAATGAGCATTTTGGATTGGACCTGCTTGAATACCCTCTTTAAAAACTGTGTGAACATACCTTTACTGGCAAACTGGGGTAAAGTTTTTACTTTACTGGAATCTAGTTGAATGGAGGTGGGGGGGGGGAGCAAAATATTTATATAGCCCTAGCCTAATTGATGATTAATATAACTTGCAAAATGCTCTTGGAAAGATTGTATTGGATAAGAAAAAAGGCATCCATGTTTTCCATTACCAGTAAAAATCTTGTCTATGTGTGCCACCCACGTGTCAGCAGCCGGGCTGCTCGGATCCGGATCCACGGTCGCTTGAGGGGTGTCCGGACCCAGGGGGGTATTTACAGGGGATGGTGTATTGAGAGTTCGTGACGCCACCCGTGGTGTGTGGAAAGGTAGAGTACCACCGCTGCAGCTGGGAGTACCTGGTGGCGATGGAGTGGGCAGCCAGGTGTTTAACCCCTCCATGGGTAGGGGGGATGCCCCGGGACTCAGTGAAGGTGACAGGGATGTGCCGTTGGGGAGGTAAGGGTCACTTGCGTACTCACTCAGTCCAATAACGCTGACACCAACAACTTCAGTAAACCAAAGTTCTGGATACCGCTGCCGCTGAGGGGGAGCACGTTTGGGTCCCGTTTCTGCTGGTGTTGCCTGTTGATCTGTGACCTTTCTTTTGGCACCTTGTTCTCTTCTAGTTGGTCCCTATAGCATGAAACTAATCGGGTCCCGCTCCCCTGTGTAGCTAATTGAGGGAGCCTGCTCTCAGGGTTCACGCTTGGGATTTCCTGGACCGTATGTGTGGAAAGTCCTATCCCCCTCGTTGCACTAGTACCCCGATTTTGGAGCGGGTGGAGAGCGGATCTTGAAGGCTCCGTTCTCGTTGAGTGAATTGTCAAGTTGCTTGAAGCTACTCCCTGACCTAGGGTCCACGTACCCCATCGTGCCCTGGTCCCATCCCGGTGATGGTACAAGGCCGCCAGCTGTTCTCCACTTCAATGCCGTGCCCCTTGTCACGATCCCCTGCGACCGGCTATCTAGCTCCTACCAGGCCCAGACCAACGTCTGCTACCTAGTACTTTCAAGGAGCCCAGCTCCTGACCTCCTCTCTCTTTCACCTCCAACACTACACTCTCCTTTTCCTTGATTGACTCCTGACACTCCTGACCTCCCCTTTAACCAACCTCCCACGTGGGCGACCCTATTCCACTCAAGCCGTCCACTGGTATGTCTGGTGGGT
Source organism: Anomaloglossus baeobatrachus (assembly GCF_048569485.1). Classification (NCBI taxonomy): domain Eukaryota; kingdom Metazoa; phylum Chordata; class Amphibia; order Anura; family Aromobatidae; genus Anomaloglossus; species Anomaloglossus baeobatrachus. Next base: position 407,371,827 of record NC_134358.1, read on the forward strand.
GTGGTGCAGAGTGTTCCTAGGATTTTGATTAGCTGGTTTTGGCAACACCATTGGTTAGGGACCCGTAACCAAGAAGGAGGTGGATATTGCACAGAAGGGCAGATTGCACAATACCCTGTGACGACCTGATAAACCAGGGCATCACATATGCAGTGTGCAAGGTAGCTTTACTTAAATGAGACAGACACAGCCCTGATTGGCACTAATATTGGAAATAAACTAATTATTTTCTATCATTAAATGCAACCTTTTCAACCCCTTTTTATATACAGTGACAAGTAAAAAGTTATCAATGTTTTGAACTTTTGATTTTCAGGCTCCATATCTCACCATCCACTACATCTTTGTGTGTGAGACTACCATCATACAATCATCTTGAAAGTTTCATACATAAATTTGACTTGCAACTATTTAGTATATGGTTAGCTATGCAGATTCTTGTCATGCCACTGCATTGTTACAGTTTTTCTCCTGGTGTTTGAAAAAGTTTTTTTCTTTCTGTATACTGCAAATTACAACCTGTTCTCACATTCTCTAATACTTCAGTGTCTTATCAGTTTGATTCCCAATCAAAAGGTCACTGGTTCAAATCAAGGAGCAGCCTTGATGAAAATTTCCCAAGAAAAGAGAAAGCATTATCCAGGTCATCGATAGCGGTTTCTTGGCCAAACAAAATTGCCAAACCGCGTCATGTTAATGACTTGACAGTTGGAAAAATATCAAATTAAGTCTGTCCATTCATTCAAAAGCCTAGAGTTGGATGTCCAGGCAAAATATCAGAGTCAACAAGTTGGCTCATCACAAGGTCTATTAGCTCTAGCTTGACAAACACAGTAGTGGAGGTGGCTTGTATGCTTCATAGTTGTGAGATCACAGACCTCCATTAAAGCACTGTGCAATGCATGTTACACAAGCCTGGAATGATGGATCTAAAAAAGGTGAAAAAGTCTTGACTTCAATATCATCAGAAGTGTCGGTTAAGTTTGCAAAGTAGTACAAAACTTGCACAGTAGAAGATTGGAATACAGGTTATTTAGAGCAACGAGATGAAAGTCAATAAAGGGCTCTGATGGGTGCAAATGGGTCTGGAACAAACAAGCAAAAAAGGGGCTAACGGATTGAGAAATGGAATCAATTGTCATGTTCGGTGGAGGAGGCCTGATGATATGGGGTTGTTTCACAACCAAAGACGTTGGATGCTTGACCAGGATCTATGGTGGTCTCAATGCTGAGTTACAGTGGGTTCGGAAAGTATTCAGACCCCTTTAAATTTTTCACTTTTTGTTTCATTGCAGGCATTTGGTAAATTCAAAATGTTTCATTTTTTTTCATTAATATACACTCTGCACCGCATCTTGTCAGAAAAATACAGAAATGTAGAAGTTTTTGCAAATTAATTAAACAAGAAAAACTGAAATATCCCATGGTCATAAGTATTCAGACCCTTTGCTCAGTATTGAATAGAAGCTCCCTTTTGAGCTAGTACAGCCATGAGTCTTTTTGGGAATGATGCAACAAGTTTTTCACACCTGGATTTGGTTATCCTCTGTTTTTCTTCCTTACAGATTCCCTCCAGTTCCGTTAGCTTGGGCGGTGAACATTGGTGGACAACCATTTTCAGGTCTCTCCAGAGATGCTCAATTGGGTGTAGGTCATGGCTCTGGCTGGGCCAGTCAAGAATGGTCACAGAGTTGTACTGAAGCCACTCCTTTGTTATTTTAGCTGTGTGCTTAGGGTCATTGTCTTGTTGGAAGGGGAACCTTCGGCCAAGCCTGAGGTCCAGAGCACTCTGAAAGAGGTTTACTTCCAGGATATCTCTGTACTTGGCCACATTCATCTTTCCTTCAATTGCGCCAGTCGTCCTGTCCTTGCAGCTGAAAAACACCCCATAGCATTATGCTGCCACCACCATGTTTCACTGTTGGGATTGTATTGGGCAGGTGATGAGCAGTGCTTGGTTTTCTCCACACATACCACTTAGAATTATCACCAAAAAGTTCTATCTTCGTCTCATCAGACCAGAGAATTTTATTTCTCATAGTCTGGGAGTCCTTCATGTGTTTTTTTGTAAACTCTATATTGGCTTTCATATGTCTTGCACTGAGGAGAGGCTTCCGTTGGGCCACTTTGATATAAAGGCCCAACTGGTGGAGGGCTGCAGTGATAGTTAACTTTGTGGAACTTTCTTCCATCTCCCTACTGCATCTCTGGAGATCAGCCACAATGATCTTTGGGGGTTCTACTTTACCTCTCTCACCAAGGCTCTTCTCCCACGATTGGTCAGTTTGGTTGGACCGCCAGGTCTAGGAAGAGTTCTGATGGTCCCTACCTTCTTCCGTTTAAGGATTATGGAGGCCACTGTGCTCTTAGGGACCTTGAGTACTACAGAAATTCTTTTGTAACCTTGGCCAGATCTTTGCCTTGCCACAATTCTGTCTTTGAGCTCCTTAGGCATTTCCTTTGACCTCATGATTCTCATTTGGTCTGACATGCACTGTGAGTTAAAATATAAGTCAGGTAAAGAGAAAACTGGTTTAAATGCCGCGCTAAAAACCACTGATGTTGTAGATGAAAAAGATTTCCTTTATTTCATAATTCTACGCGTTTCAGAGACATCTCCGTCTCCTTCCTCAGGAAAATAAATCATATTACAAAAAAGGGGCAACAGAGCCTATAGAAAGGAAGACCAGTAGCCACATATAGGCATTTCCTTTGACCTCATGATTCTCATTTGGTCTGACATGCACTGTGAGTTGTGAGGTCTTATTTAGACTGGTATGTGCCTTTCCAAATCAAGTCCTATTAGTTTAATTTAACACAGCTGGACTCCAATGAAGGAGTAGAACCATCTCAAGGAGGATCACAAGGAAATGGACAGCATGTGACTTAAATATGAGTGTCTGAGCAAAGGCTCTGAGTACTTATGACCATGTGATATTTCAGTTTTTCTTGTTTAATAAATTTGAAAAATTTCTACATATCTGTTTTTTTCTGACAAGATGGAGTGCAGAGTGTACATTAATGAGAAAAAAAATGAACTTTTTTGAATTTACCAAATGGCTGCAATGAGTGAAAAATTGAAAGGGGTCTGAATACTTTCTGTACCCACTGTATATGTGAGTATCATGCAAGACAAATTGCTTCATACACTCGAGTATTATGGGTATGAAAAGGACGACATTGTTCCAGCAGGACAATGACCAGAACCATTTATTGAGATGGGCAAAGAAATGGGTCAATGACAATGAAGCAGAGGTGCTGGATTGGCCCCCACAATCCCCAGGTCTCAACTGAATCGAACATTCGGGACCATGTAGAAGAAACCTAGGAATAGATTTCTGCTGAGACATGCTTGAATCTGATTTAGACCATGCCCAGAAACATTCAGGCAGTGTTGAAAGCCTAATGTGAATTTACAAAATACTAACAAAATAATAAAAATTTAAATTTTGATTTCTAAAACAAAACAGTAACAATATAGTAATATGACAAGAATCTGCATAACTAATCATATGCGAAATAGTAGCAAGTCAAATTTATGTGTGATAGCCAAGATGATTGTCTATGAAATGATGGTAGTCTCATATTCAAAGCTGTAGTGTATACTGAGATATGGAACCTGAAATTCAAAAGTTCAAAACATTGATACCCTATTGTTTGTCAGTGTATATAGAGTGATGAAAATAAGTATTTGATACGCTGCCAATTTTGCAAGTTCTCCCACCTATAAAGAATGGGAAGTCTTTAATTTTTATCATAGGCACACAAACTATGACAGACAGAATTTCCCAAAAATCCAGAAAATCACATTGTATGATTTATAAAGAATGAATTAGAATTTTATTGCCTGAAATAAGTATTTGATGCAATAAAAAAAACCATAACTTAATATTTGGTACCGAAACCTTTGTTTGCATTACAGAGGTCAGACGTTTCCTCTAGTTCTTGACCAAGTTTGCACACACTGCAGCATGGATTTTGGCCCACTCCTCTATACAGATCTTCTCCAGATCTTTCAGGTTTCGGGGCTGTCAATTGGCAAGATTCAGTTTCAGCTCCCTCCAAAGATTTTCTTTTGGGTTCAGGTCTGGAGGCTGGCTGGGCCACTCCAAGAGCTTGAAATGCTTCTTAAAGAGCCACTCCTTAGTTGCCCTGGCTGTATGTTTTAGGTCATTGTCTTGATGGCAGACTCAGCCAATCCCTTCAATACAGTGCAGTTGACCTGTCTACTTTGCAGAAAAGCACCCCCAAAGTAGGATGTTTTCATCTCCATGCATCCTATGGTTGAGACAGTTTTCTTGAGGTTGTACTTATCCTTCTTCTTCCTCCAAACATGGTGAAGTTGATACCAAAAAGTTCTATCTTGGTCTCATCTGAACACATTCCTCCTCTGGATCATCCAGATGGTCATTGGCAAACTTCAAATGGGCCTGGATATGTGCTGAAGTGAGCAGTAGAACCTTACGTGCCCTGTGGGATTTTAATTCATAATGGTGTAGTGTGTTACTAATGATAATGATTGAGATTTTGGTCTCAGCTCTCTTGAGGTTACTGACCAGGTTCTCCCGTTTAGTTCTGAGCTGAATACTGACCTTTTTCAGAATCATCCTTACCCCCATGAGGTGAGATCTTGCATGGAGTCCCAGACCAAGTAGATTGACATCTTGTGTTTTGTTCCATTTTCTAAAAATTGCACCAACAGTTGTTACCTTCCCACGAAGCTGTTTGCCTATTATCCTGTAGCCCATCCCAGCCTTGTTCATGTCTACAATTTTGTTCCTGGTGTCCTTAGACAGCTCTTTGGTCTTTGCCATGATGGACAGGTTGAAGAGTTATTGATTGAATGTTTGGACAAGTGCCTTTTATACAGGTAACAAGTTCAAATAGGTGAAATTAATACAGGTAATACATGCAGAGCAGATGGCTTCTTACAGAAAAATTAACAGGTCTGTGAGAGCTAAAATTTTTGCTGGTTAGTTGGTGATCAAATACTTATTTCATGCAATAGGAGTAGGCAAACCCATCAGGACATAACAGGATAAACGTTCCTTATAAATTGAGCCCACCTGTAGGTTGATATTAAGCACGGTATGTGTGAACTCTTTCTGGCTGAGCAGAGGTGAGTCAATAGCCTGGATGGGAATGGATCTTGACAGTGCACTACGCATCAGACCCAGAGTCTGTGCAAAGCAAGAATCCACCAAATTTGCACTGGCTCCACTGTCCACCAGCACAAAAATTGTCTCAGCTTTTCCATCTATATATATATTCCACTTCTGCTGCAATGGTGGAGATGGAGGAGATGTACACAGCCGTTTTGTTTCTCTCCACCTGACCAGGAGGACGTGGTTTGTTGCTTATTGCCCAATGGACTGGGCTTGGGTCTTATGGGACAGGCCCCGATGTAATGACCCTTGTCCCCACAGTAAAAGCAAGACCCAGACCCACGACGAACCCCAAGGGATTCCGACTGAGGGCAGGCTCCTCCCAACTGCATGGGTTAATCAGCTTGCATCAGTGGGGAATGTTCTGTGGGAAGGATGATGGAGAACATGGTATTAGAGGGTCTCTATCTGAGGCAATAATCCACTCGTATAATGAGGGCCATAGTGGCCTCCAATGACTCCGGGGAAAAGTACTGCACCAAAGAGTCCCTCAACCTATCTGACAACCACTCACAGAAATGACTCCTTAGCGCTGTGTCTTTCCACTGGGTGTCAGTGGCCCACCTCCGGAACTCCAAGCAATACTCCTCTACAGGCCGCACACCCTGCTGGAGCTTATGGAGTCTCCATACACCAAGGCCAGACAGAGCCGCAAAAAAATAATCTGCCCACTGTAAAGCCTGCAAGTTGGTCGGCAGAGAAAATGCCCAGGACTGGGCATCTCCCCACAATAGAGAAAATACAATCCCCACCTGCTGCTCCTCACTCCTGGAAGTTTGAGGGTGGAGCCTGAATTACAATTTACAAGCTTCCCTAAAGATGGTAAACTTATCTCTCCCACCAGCAAACTTATCCAGGAGAGCAATCTTGGGTTCTGGTTGAGCTTGGACATGCAGCAAGACCAGAAATCCAGCAATTTGCTGCATTTGCTACACAACCTGAGATCATACATCCGTGACTTCCTGAGAGAGGGTCTGGATCAATTGTGTGAACACAGTTGCTTGAGCCATAGTGACTCAGGGAAAAAATGTGAATGGCGGAAGATAATGTCATGCTTGCCAGGTGTAGCAAGCATGGTGAGGTGCGTTCCGACCTACATGTATCTGATGCACAACAAAAAACAGAAGAAAAGTGGTGTAACACAGCATGCCAACATACGCTTTGCGGCCTCTACCAAGTACCTGGCCACTTTATCTCTCCCTCATGATGATGTTGCCAGGTACCTGGTAGGGGCCGCAAAACATATGTTGTGGTTCTTTGTCTGCCACAGACCCTATAATTATTCCTTTGATTTTAGGTTTCCTTTATATCATATGATGTTTCCCTTCTGTTAACATCAGTGCTTTTGATACTGGGCACTACTGCCACAACATTAGCATGGTTTACTTGGCTGGCTGTAAATACAATTTTCAATTATCGCAGGTTAGCAAATTTATTATGGCTTCAATTTTCCCACATGGGACCAGCGGGCTAGTTGCCTAATACTCATGTCTCTGCACCTTTGATATGGACATCCCTTATGAAGGGTCTTAGCAAGACATTTACTACTCCTATTCTCCTGTTTTATCTTATTTGTTTGCTACTTCATGTAGGAACTTAGTTTTTTCAGAGTTGTTCTGATCTCTTCTGTGACTTCTCCTTTATTCCATTTTATTATACCTATATCATATTGATCACATCCATTTTTCAACACAATGTACATCTCTTGATTTCCGCCACTGCACTTCACTTCACATTTATTGATGATACATGCATATCATCTTATCTGTAGAGCTGATCGAACTGGCCAAAAACTGAGACCAGCGGATCACTGGCAGATTAAAAAAAAAAGTCCGACCCGCTCCGGAATCCGGTGCCCATTTAAGTCAATAGGGACCAGAATCCAGAGATTAAAAACGGTGGTGGAAGGGATAGGGGGCAGGAACGTGCGCGGTATACTCACCAAGGCTGTGTCATGGCAGCAAACTCCTTCAGGGTAACACTTTTCCTTTCCGGAGCCGACAATTCAATATTTATTGTTTTGCCCGCCCACCAGCCCGTGTACTTGGTTGCAGTACCAGCCCGTGTACTTGGTTGCAGTTAGACACGCCTCCACCCCGAGTGGCAGCGTGCCAGCTGACTGCAACCAATCACAGGTGTCAGGATGGCTGGTGGGCAGGGAAAGCGGTGCAAGTGTCTGCGGGTCTGTATGTTGAGCGTGTACAGTACAGACCAAAAGTTTGGACATACCTCAATCAAAGAGTTTTCTTTATTTTCATGACTCTGAAAATTGTAGATTCACATTGAAGGCATCAAAATCACGAATTAACACGTGGAATGAAATAGTTAACAAAAAAGTCTGAAACAACTGAAAATATGTCTTATATTTTAGATTCTTCAAAGTAGCCACATTTTGCTTTGATTACTGCTTTGCACACTCTTGGCATTCTCTTGATGAGCTTCAAGAGGTAGTCATCAGAAATGGTTTTCACTTCACACGTGTACCCTGTCCGGTTTAATAAGTGGGATTTCTTGCCTTATAAATGGGGTTGGGAACATCAGTTGTGTTGTTCAGAAGTCAGGTGAATACACAGCTGATAGTCCTACTGAATAGACTGTTAGAATTTGCATTATGGCAAGAAAAATGCAGCTAAGTAAAGAAAAACGAGTGGCCATTATTACTTTAAGAGATGAAGGTCAATCAGTCTGAAAAATTGGGAACACTATGAGTGTCCCCAAGTGCAGTGGCAAAAACCATCAAACACTACAAAGAAACTGGCTCACATGAGGAACACCCCAGGAAAGGAAGACCAAGAGTCACCTCTGCTGCAGAGGATAAATTTATCCGAGCCACCAGCCTCAGAAATCGCAGGTTAACAGCAGCTCAGATTAGAGACCAGGTCAATGCCACACAGAGTTCTAGCAGCAGACACATCACTAGAACAACTGTTAAGAGGAGACTTTGTGCAGCAGGCCTTCATGGTAAATAGCTGCTAGGAAATGACTGCTAAGGACAGGCAACAAGCAGAAGAGATTTGTTTGGGCTAAAGAATACAAGGAATGGACATTAGACCAGTGTAAATCTGTGCTTTGGTCTGATGAGTCCAAATTTGAGATTTTTGGATCCAACCACCGTGTCTTTGTGTGATGCAGAAAAGGTGAACGGAAGGACTCTACATGGCTGGTTCCCACAGTGAAGCATGGAGGAGGAGATGTGATGGTGTGGGGGTGCTTTGCTGGTTATACTGTTGGGGATTGTTTCAAACTTGAAGGCATACTGAACCAGAATGGCTACCACAGCATCTTGCAACGGCATGCTATTCCATCCGGTTTGCATTTAGTTGGACCATCATTTATTTTTCAACAGGACAATGACCCCAAACACACCTCTAGGCTGTGTAAGGACTATTTGAAAAAGAATGAGAGTGATGGGGTGCTATGCCAGATGACCTAACCTCAACAGTCACCAGACCTGAACCCAATTGAGATGGTTTTGGGTGAGGTGGACCGCAGAGTGAAGGTAAAAGGGCCAACAAGTGCTAAGCATCTCTGGGAACTCCTTCCAGACTGTTAGAAGACCATTTTCAGTGACTACCTCTTGAAGCTCATCAAGAAAATGCCAAGAGTGTGCAAAGCAGTAATCAAAGCAGAAGGTGGTTACTTTGAAGAAGCTAGAACATAAGACATATTTTCAGTTGTTTCACACTTTTTTGTTAAGTTTTTCATTCCACATGTTTTAATTCATAGTTTTGATGCCTTAAATGTGAATCTACAATTTTGAGAGTCATGAAGTCATGAAAATAAAGAAAACTCTTTGATTGAGAAGGTGTGTCCAAACATTTGGTCTGTACTGTATGTAGAGGAAACACATACACGCTCCTGTTAGAAGTGTGTACGGCTGTGTCTGTGATGCGCTGTCAGACTCGTACAATTCTGGCATGACATCACTCGGCACAGCCTGCGTTTTCTGAACATGAGCGTGCATGTACCTAGAAACACATGCACGCTCCTGTCAGAAGTGTGTGCGGCTGTGGCGGTGATGCGATGTCAGACTCATGCGAGTCTGGCATGACATCACCGGACACGGCCTGCCGCTCTCTGAACATGAGCGTGCATGTACCTAGCAACACATGCACGCTGCTGTCAGAAGTGTGCGCGGCTGCGCCTGTGATGGGATGCCAGACTCGTGCGAGTCCCTTGCATGTGTGACTTTGGCCGAAGAGAAACCGTATGCGGCTTTTTTGAATTAAAATAAATAATAAAAAAACGACATGTGGTCCCCCCTAATTTTCATCAATGATACCTGCATCGATAACCTGTACATGACAGTAAATAAAAACAAACACAGAGAAAAATCCTTTATTTGGAAAAAAATACAAAAACACACTCTCTTTCACCACTTTATTAACCCCAAACACCCTGCAGGTCCGGCGTAATCTACACGAGGTCCCACAATGACACATCCAGCTCTGATACATCTCACAGCTAGCAGCCATAGAGAAAGACTGCCAGCTGTGAGTGTAGCCTATGACTGAGCAGTGATGAGTGATAACTGCAGGCAGACACTGTCACAGGCTGGGGGTGCATCTGACTACAACCAATCATAGACGACAGGACGGCCGGTGGGTGGTGAAAGACAGAAAGCTGTATGTATGCGACAAGCCTATTGCGCAATACAGGAAGTGAATGCGTGACCCGGAAGTAGTGTGCCGCCTTGACACTTAGTCTCGGTAAGTATGATACGCTGTTTTAATTCTGTTTTTCTTTATTTTTCAATTATTTTCCCCAGTGCCAGATCCGGATCGTGCACCCGGAATCCCGCGCCCGTGTCCTGCACCCGTAAATGTTTGAAACTGCTCTTACAGTCCGGATCCGCTCAGCCCTACTTATCTGTCATTTGTAGATTATCACTTGCTTTATTCTATTTAATACAGAAGCATTTTATATTGCATAGTCATTATATTTCCAGTTATGTCTCCATTTTTGTGCAAATACAGTTAGGTCCAGAAATATTTGGACAGTGACACAATTTTCGCGAGTTGAGCTCTGCATGCCATCACATTGGATTTGAAATGAAACCTCTACAACAGAATTCAAGTGCAGATTGTAACATTTAATTTGAAGGTTTGAACAAAAATATCTGATAGAAATTGTAGGAATTATACACATTTCTTTACAAACACTCCACATTTTAGGAGGTCAAAAGTAATTGGACAAATAAACCAAACCCAAACAAAATATTTTTATTTTCAATATTTTGTTGCGAATCCTTTGGAGGCAATCACTGCCTTAAGTCTGGAACCCATGGACATCACCAAACACTGGGATTCCTCCTTCTTAATGCTTTGCCAGGCCTTTACAGCCGCAGCCTTCAGGTCTTGCTTGTTTGTGGGTCTTTCCGTCTTAAGTCTGGATTTGAGCAAGTGAAATGCATGCTCAATTGGGTTAAGATCTGGTGATTGACTTGGCCATTGCAGAATGTTCCACTTTTTTGCACTCATGAACTCCTGGGTAGCTGTATGCTTGGGGTCATTGTCCATCTGTACTATGAAGCGCCGTCCGATCAACTTTGCGGCATTTGGCTGAATATGGGCTGAAAGTATATCCCGGTACACTTCAGAATTCATCCGGCTACTCTTGTCTGCTGTTATGTCATCAATAAACACAAGTGACCCAGTGCCATTGAAAGCCATGCATGCCCATGCCATCACGTTGCCTCCACCATGTTTTACAGAGGATGTGGTGTGCCTTGGATCATGTGCCGTTCCCTTTCTTCTCCAAACTTTTTTCTTCCCATCATTCTGGTACAGGTTGATCTTTGTCTCATCTGTCCATAGAATACTTTTCCAGAACTGAGCTGGCTTCATGAGGTGTTTTTCAGCAAATTTAACTCTGGCCTGTCTATTTTTGGAATTGATGAATGGTTTGCATCTAGATGTGAACCCTTTGTATTTACTTTCATGGAGTCTTCTCTTTACTTATGACTTAGAGACAGATACACCTACTTCACTGAGAGTGTTCTGGACTTCAGTTGATGTTGTGAACGGGTTTTTCTTCACCAAAGAAAGTATGCGGCGATCATCCACCACTGTTGTCATCCGTGGACGCCCAGGCCTTTTTGAGTTCCCAAGCTCACCAGTCAATTCCTTTTTATAGAGACGATCTATCGTGCGATATGTCGTCGGGGTCACGGTTTTCATGACGTACATCCAACATCGTTTGCGATGTTTCGTGTGACACCTCCGAGTGAATCTGAACGTTCGCAAATCGGTAACAAATCGTGTATCGTTGACACATCGCTCATTTTTAAAAAGTTGTTTATTTTTATTTGCGCCGGTTGTTCATCGTACCCGGGGCAGCACACATTGCTCCGTGTGACACCCTGAGGAATGATGAACACAGCTTACCTGCATCCCACGGCTCCCGCCAGCTATGCGGAAGGAAGGAGGTGGGCGGGATGTTTACGTTCCGCTCATCTCCGCCCCTCCGCTTCTATTGGCCGGCGGCTGTGTGACGTTGCTGTGACGCCAAACGTCCCACCCCCTTCAGGAAGTGGATGTTCGCCGCCCACAGCGACGTTGCTCAGCAGGTAAGTACATGTGATGGCGGTTTAATGACTTTGTGCGACTAATTGCCCGTGACGCACAAACGACAGGGGCGGGTACGATCGCTCGTGCGATTGCACGATAGATCGTATCGTGTGACGCCCGCATTAGTCCAAACTGACAACTCTGATGGCTCCAATTATCATCCTTTTATTTGTAAATGTGGCCATTGCCTGAGGAATCTGCAGGGGGCAATTGTGTTGATACACCTCAACAAAGGATGTTAGCTAACATCCTTCAGGTCATTCGACCCGTGTCTGGGTTCCAAAGGTAGAAATGTTAAATGACCCCTCTCTGTGACTTCTAGTGTTAAGCCATGCAATGCTCCTTTGGGAATTAAAATACACAAAAAACATCTTCAGAGAGAATGAGGACAGGAACTCTAGTACCACTGACTAAGACAGATAACTATGGGCTGCAACCCCCACCAGTCTGCTTAACATAGGCTAGTGATTAGAGTTGAGCGCGGTTCGTGGTTCGTGGTTCTCCAGTTCGCGGCTCGAGTGATTTTGGGGCATGTTCTAGATCGAACTAGAACTCGAGCTTTTTGCAAAAGCTCGGTAGTTCTAGAAACGTTCGAGAACGGTTCTAGCAGCCAAAAAACAGCTAAATCATAGCTTGGTTTCTGCTGTAATAGTGTAAGTCACTCTGTGAATCAAACTATTATCACATTTCAGTGTATAGTGTGCGTGAACAGCGCCTTCAGATCACTGCTGTTTCTATAATGGCGATCGCCATTTTTTTTTTTTTTTTTTCTTGTCTTCCTTCCCTAAGTGCGCGCGTCTTGTGGGGCGGGCCAGCATGTCAGCCAATCCCAGACACACACACAGCTAAGTGGACTTTGAGCCAGAGAAGCAACGGCATGTGTGATAGGATCTGCATGTCACATGTCCCTGCATTATAAAACCGGACATTTTCTTCACGGACGCCATTATCTGCCTTCTGCGTCTTTGGTGTCAGACATCACTGTCGCAGCTCCGTCTTCCTGAGTCCTATAGCCGATACAGCTGTATGCGCTGCATACACAGCGTTAGACAGCTTAGGGAGAGCACTTTATAGCAGTCCTTTTAAGGGCTCCAACCGGCAGGGTCAGAGAGCCATAGGTGACAGGTCCTGCAAACAGCAACAGCGTCTGTGTAGCCCAGGTCAGGGATTTCCTACCTGCATTTCACCATTAGGAGGGAATAGAAAGGCAGGCTTCCATTCCTCTACCCAGAGCACCACAATCCTGCCACTGTACCCTCTTGTCCTCTGCACACTCCAACTGATAACTAAGCCATTATACTAGCAAACACTCAGTGTACCTAGTGGCATCCTATACGTGGCTATTGGACTTTGCTATAGTCCCACTAGTGCAAAGACATTTGCAGAGCGCGTCTGCCTGCATTGCACACTACAACTCATTCTAACCAAGCCATTATACTAGCAAACACTCAGTGTACCTAGTGGCATCCTATACGTGGCTATTGGACTTTGCTATAGTCCCACTAGTGCAAAGACATTTGCAGAGCGCGTCTGCCTGCATTGCACACTACAACTCATTCTAACCAAGCCATTATACTAGCAAACACTCAGTGTACCTAGTGGCATCCTATACGTGGCTATTGGACTTTGCTATAGTCCCACTAGTGCAAAGACATTTGCAGAGCGCGTCTGCCTGCATTGCACACTCCAACTCATTAAAACCAAGCCATTATACTAGCAAACACTCAGTGTACCTAGTGGCATCCTATACGTGGCTATTGGACTTTGCTATAGTCCCACTAGTGCAAAGACATTTGCATAGCGCGTCTGCCGGCATTGCACACTCAAACTCATTTTAACTAAGCCATTATACTAGCAAACACTCAGTGTACCTAGTGGCATCCTATACGTGGCTATTGGACTTTGCTATAGTCCCACTAGTGCAAAGACATTAGCAGAGCACATCTGCCTGCATTGCACACTACAACTCATTCTAACCAAGCCATTATACTAGCAAACACTCAGTGTACCTAGTGGCATCCTATACGTGGCTATTGGACTTTGCTATAGTCCCACTAGTGCAAAGACATTTGCATAGCGCGTCTGCCTGCATTGCACACTCAAACTCATTTTAACTAAGCCATTATACTAGCAAACACTCAGTGTACCTAGTGGCATCCTATACGTGGCTATTGGACTTTGCTATAGTCCCACTAGTGCAAAGACATTAGCAGAGCACATCTGCCTGCATTGCACACTACAACTCATTCTAACCAAGCCATTATACTAGCAAACACTCAGTGTACCTAGTGGCATCCTATACGTGGCTATTGGACTTTGCTATAGTCCCACTAGTGCAAAGACATTTGCAGAGCGCGTCTGCCTGCATTGCACACTCCAACTCATTAAAACCAAGCCATTATACTAGCAAACACTCAGTGTACCTAGTGGCATCCTATACGTGGCTATTGGACTTTGCTATAGTCCCACTAGTGCAAAGACATTTGCATAGCGCGTCTGCCTGCATTGCACACTCAAACTCATTTTAACTAAGCCATTATACTAGCAAACACTCAGTGTACCTAGTGGCATCCTATACGTGGCTATTGGACTTTGCTATAGTCCCACTAGTGCAAAGATATTAGCAGAGCACATCTGCCTGCATTGCACACTCCAACTTTTTTAAACTAAGCAATTTTACTAGCAAACACTCAGTGTACCTAGTGGCATCCTAAACGTGGCTATTGGACTTTGCTATAGTCCCACTAGTGCAAAGACATTTGCAGAGCACGTCTGCCTGCATTGCACACTACAACTCATTGTTACTAAGCCATTATACTAGCAAACACTCAGTGTACCTAGTTGTATCCTAAACGTGGCTATTGTACTTTTGTCTATTCACAGTATTGGAACGATATTTGCAGCACGTCTGCCTGCATTGCACACTCTAACTTTTTTAAACTCAGCCATTTATAGTAGCAAACACTCAGTGTACCTAGTTGTATCCTAAACGTGGCTATTGTACTTTTGTCAATTCACAGTATTGGAACGTTATTTGCAGCACGTCTGCCTGCATTGCACACTCAAACTTTTTTAAACTCAGCCATTTATAGTAGCAAACACTCAGTGTACCTAGTTGTATCCTAAACGTGGCTATTGTACTTTTGTCTATTCACAGTATTGGAACGATATTTGCAGCACGTCTGCCTGCATTGCACACTCTAACTTTTTTAAACTCAGCCATTATACTAGCAAACACTCAGTGTACCTAGTTGTATCCTAAACGTGGCTATTGTACTTTTGTCAATTCACAGTATTGGAACGTTATTTGCAGCACGTCTGCCTGCATTGCACACTCAAACTTTTTTAAACTCAGCCATTTATAGTAGCAAACACTCAGTGTACCTAGTTGTATCCTAAACGTGGCTATTGTACTTTTGTCAATTCACAGTATTGGAACGTTATTTGCAGCACGTCTGCCTGCATTGCACACTCAAACTTTTTTAAACTCAGCCATTTATAGTAGCAAACACTCAGTGTACCTAGTTGTATCCTAAACGTGGCTATTGTACTTTTGTCTATTCACAGTATTGGAACGTTATTTGCAGCACGTCTGCCTGCATTGCACACTCTAACTTTTTTAAACTCAGCCATTATACTAGCAAACACTCAGTGTACCTAGTTGTATCCTAAACGTGGCTATTGTACTTTTGTCAATTCACAGTATTGGAACGTTATTTGCAGCACGTCTGCCTGCATTGCACACTCAAACTTTTTTAAACTCAGCCATTTATAGTAGCAAACACTCAGTGTACCTAGTTGTATCCTAAACGTGGCTATTGTACTTTTGTCAATTCACAGTATTGGAACGTTATTTGCAGCACGTCTGCCTGCATTGCACACTCAAACTTTTTTAAACTCAGCCATTATACTAGCAAACACTCACTGTACCTAGTTGTATCCTAAACGTGGCTATTGTACTTTTGTCAATTCACAGTATTGGAACGTTATTTGCAGCACGTCTGCCTGCATTGCACACTCAAACTTTTTTAAACTCAGCCATTATACTAGCAAACACTCACTGTACCTAGTTGTATCCTAAACGTGGCTATTGTACTTTTGTCAATTCACAGTATTGGAACGTTATTTGCAGCACGTCTGCCTGCATTGCACACTCAAACTTTTTTAAACTCAGCCATTTATAGTAGCAAACACTCAGTGTACCTAGTTGTATCCTAAACGTGGCTATTGTACTTTTGTCTATTCACAGTATTGGAACGTTATTTGCAGCACGTCTGCCTGCATTGCACACTCTAACTTTTTTAAACTCAGCCATTATACTAGCAAACACTCAGTGTACCTAGTTGTATCCTAAACGTGGCTATTTTACTTTTGTCTATTCACAGTATTGGAACGATATTTGCAGCACGTCTGCCTGCATTGCACACTCTAACTTTTTTAAACTCAGCCATTATACTAGCAAACACTCACTGTACCTAGTTGTATCCTAAACGTGGCTATTGTACTTTTGTCAATTCACAGTATTGGAACGTTATTTGCAGCACGTCTGCCTGCATTGCACACTCAAACTTTTTTAAACTCAGCCATTTATAGTAGCAAACACTCAGTGTACCTAGTTGTATCCTAAACGTGGCTATTGTACTTTTGTCAATTCACAGTATTGGAACGTTATTTGCAGCACGTCTGCCTGCATTGCACACTCAAACTTTTTTAAACTCAGCCATTTATAGTAGCAAACACTCAGTGTACCTAGTTGTATCCTAAACGTGGCTATTGTACTTTTGTCTATTCACACTACTGCAAATCTATGTGCAGCACCTCTGCATGACAACCTCGTGCTCTGTTTTTAATAAGCTATAATGATAGCACAAAATACTGCCATTTTGTGGCATCATAGAACTGGCTGTTGTATTCCATTAGTGCCCCACTGGTGACAAGCTATTTCTAGCACCTCTACATCACACCCTCATGCACATTTAGCTACGCTAATGTTATAGCAAACTCATGGAATTCATTGCTGCATTTCATAATTCGGAGGGATAGAAAGTCAGGCTTCCTTTAGCTTTTCCTTTTGTTCATAGACAGCATCTCCAAGACAAATTTCCCCTCCACGTCTAAGTGTGGAGAGGCAGCTAGTGCGCATGCGTGTGCCGATGTACCCCAGCTGCAGCATAATTACAGTGTTTCGCCTAGTGAGTATGCTCAGCCTGACTGTGCCATTCCTGACGCTAAGTCTTCATTTCGGGATACAGCGCATGCTCCCACACTAAGTGTGAAAAGCCTCTTTGCACAGGTGCTTGCATTCTGTGCCGGGTCTAAGTCCTGTTTTGTGCCTAGACACCATGCTAAAGCTGATAGTCTTTTTTCAGAGACTGTATTTCATGCTACTGAGCATGCTCAGGCACTTCCTGCATCAGAGACTAGGTCCGGTAATGAACTCTTTGGCCCTGGCCCTGATGTGGGGGTCCCATATAGACCACAGGGCATCAGGTGTCCTCCCAAATGGCTTGCAGAGGCCCACACCTATGACTTGTCACCGCATTATTGATGGTCAGACGATGACTGGTGAGGTGTTTGGGTCATGGCAGCCATGAGGTCATCATTGAAGTTGCGTTTCCAAATAGGACGCTAGTTATGCCACTCATGACGTGTCACTCTGCTTTTGTCTCCAGGAGGTGCATTGTGGTTCACCCTGGTTTGGGGCGGACCCAGGTTATAAAAGGGGCTGGAGCCAACAAGGAGGTGCGCAGTCTTCTATTATGCTCCGAAAGAGCACACCTCCATGTGTTGAACCCATTGCGGCTTTAGGCCAGAGGTAGGCAGGGATAGGGTGGTGGATGCAGGCCACCACCACAGTTGGTAACGCAGAACGGTTAAGACCAGCTCCTGTCCTAACAGTCCTGCTTGTGCAGCCCAGTGGCATTAACAGGCCTGCTGCTGCTGATGCGCCTGCTGTCCACAGGTGTGGCCCCTACGCACACGGTCAGCGTACTCAATGGCCCCTGTGTTGTTAACAGGGAGTTCCTGGGCTGGGTGGGCATGTGGACCCTGTGACGCTAACAGGGCTCACAGTCTCCAGGTCCGAATGGCGTCTAACTCGGTTCAGGCTACTATTAGTTTCATAGCCACACAGCTCTGTATCCTCCACCAAACCTTCAAGTTGCCAACCTCTCCTTTTCCAACTGGGAGCACGGTGGACACTGACTGCTGAAGGTGATATATACCTTTCTCTTTCTTTTCTTATTAATTTTTGTTATATAGCGGTCACAGATTATATACCACTTTATCCAAATCTGCCAGTCCCACTGTAACAGATGTTGTTTCTTCAGCAAATGTTACAGTTGTTTAACCACCAAATCCACGGACCAAAATTTTTTTCCCCTTTCCAACACACCTGTTCCCCTTTCCAACAGCATCTGTCCTTTTTCAACTCATTTTGGGATATGACCAAAAGTGCAACTGTGCAGGGACACCGTACTCAACGCCATCTCAGCACAGCAGCCATCCCTCGGTCCCTCCGATGTGGACAAGTAAAAGACCATTTCCTCCTATCCATGACAAAGTGTTGAGATTCACTCTGTGCAGCACTGGTGTTTAGTGGAAAAGTAGATCTAAGATTGCGTACCACATTCTGCAGATACTCCTGTATACGTGCGTCTATTTCTATGGCAGGAATTAGTTCGCCAAATTTTGTCTTGTACCGGGGATCTAACAGTGTGGCAACCCAGTATTCAGGATTACTTCAAATTCATACAATCCGAGGGTCATGTAGGTAGTGCAGCAAGAAGGCGCTCATGTGTCTTGTGCATCCAGGAGGACCAAGTCCTTGGTGTGTTGGTGGCAGAGAGGTGAGAATCGTGCATCCTTCCTCTGCCCTCTACCCACAACCTCGCACAACCGAAATGTGAGCAAGCTCTCACTCATCTGCTGAGTCTTCCATGCCCATCGCCAGTTCGTCCTCCATTTCTTCATGGGCTCCTGCACTTTCATCAACACTTTTTGCTGATACTATGCGCCCTTGTTAATCCCTCTCCCTCACCATGACTGCCGCATAGGTGCCGCTGACCATCTGGACCTCGTAGATCTTGTTATCCCTTCCGCATATGACTCCTCCTGTACTTCCTCCCCTTCCTCTTGTCCCAACACCTGACTCCGAATAATAATTACAGTGTGCTCCATCATGTAGATGACCAGAATTGTCACGCTGAGAATGACATTGCCAGTGCTAAACATCTTCGTCGACATTTCAAAACTGTGTAGCAGGGTGCATAGGTCCTTGATCTGACACCACTCCAGCAGCGTGATCTGCACCACCTCTGGATCAACTTATCCCAGGCTATATGTCTTACCGTATTTCAGCAGGGCTCTGCGGTGCTGCCACACACGCTGCAACATGTGCAGATTCCAATTCCTGCGTGTCGGAACATCGCATTTCCGGCGTTTAACTGCCAGACCCTAAGACTTCCGGAGTGATGAAAGTTGTTGAGCTGCTGTGTGCGCACGATGGAAGTGAGCACATAGCGAGCGTGCCCGCTGCACAAGGCCATGTAGGCCGTGATGGTGTTTTAAAAATTGCTGGAGAATTCGGATCAACACGTGAGCCATAAAAGGCACGTGTGTCACATTGCCCTGAGGATGGCCCGCAGCCAGGTTTGCATCATTGCCGCACACGGCTGTTAAGTCACCAACGGAGTCCGCTCCGTCAATTTGTACTCCGGTCGCCAGGTGACAACGTGTTCCTTTCATGAATAGTGCTGATGATGGGAGAGTAGTCGATGCCAGCGGCGCAGGTGGACGCAGGTTATGCTCACCCACTGGGCTGCATTACCTTGACAGATGCAGAATCTCTGGCTGAATGTAGCTGGTGGGTATCTCACAGATGAAATACCATCATTCAGCTACAACCAATGGGAAGACACCACACCCTTTTTTATGCCCATCCTGTCTGCAGACCACTGCCAGACATAGCTATGAACCTCTGGTTAATTTTACCCCCAGTTCAGTTTTATGATTTTGTGTGCTTGTTACCTGACTACTTTTCCTGCTTGCTGTTTATGTACCTTGTTGGCCGATACGCATTTCACCTCTGCTTGTTTTCTGATTAAGTCCTGGCCGTCCCATTCTGTTCCTGTTCCTCAATTAATGTTTTGACCCTGCCTGACTACTATTCTCTGTAATAGCGGTGTGACTCACATTTCCCATACATTTCAAAGTAAAACTTTGACCGCCTGATGGCATTGAGCTCTGCTGCCAGCATAGTAAGGAGGTGTGTGGTAGTCCTTGTGCGCAGTTGCAAGGAAGGGTGGCCTGACCACACAGGGTTTGCGCAAAGGTAGAGGACCCACACGAGGTTGAAGAGGCAGAAGCAGTGTATTAACTTCTACATACAGAACAAGGATTGAAACAACTCGTGGGGACGGCAAGACTTGTACAGCAGACCCTTCTCCATCTCTCACCATAGTTTGCCAGTGCCCAGTCAGTGACATGTAATGACCCTGTCTATGCTTACTGGTCCAAGTATCTGTGTTGAAATGCACCCTGTCGCACACAGATTTTCTCAAGGAAGTGGTGATGTTGTGTGCGACATGCCGGTGTAGCGCGGGCATGCTTTTCTTGGAGAAGCAGTGGTGATTGGGCATCTGGTACTGGGGCACAGCGACAGACATAAGGTCTGTAAAATCCTGTGTGTCCACTACGCGTAAAGGCAGCATTTCGGTAGCCAACAGCTTACAGAGGGATAGAGTCAACCACTTAGCTTTGTCATGGGTCGCAGTAAGTGGCCTTTTATTTGACCACATCTGAGGGACAGAGATCTGGCTGCTGTCTGTAGACGGTGTTGAGTAGGGTGTCCCTGGAAAAATGCAGGTTTGTGAGAAAAGTGCAGGCGGAGACATGATGTTGGCTTCATCTTGCCTTCAGATCTGTTCATCTTGTATCATTTTTAAAAAACACAGCAAGCAAGGGTTACTCCAAGCGGAGTCTCCCTTTTTTTCCAAAAATTGGGCCCCACACAGACACCTTATCAGTGGCAGCACTTGTGCCCTAGTTGCAAACAGGATGTTTTGATTTGCATCAAGCACATTCCAAATCCACAAGCATTTACTCTCCCCAGGATGACACAGGGGTAGTAAATTCCTTCTGGATCCATGACTTGTTCATTTTGATGAACGTCAGTCTGTCCACATTGTCACTGGACAGACGCGTGCGCTTATCTGTCAGCACACACCCAGCAGCACTGAAGACACGTTCAGAGACAACGCTGGCAGCTGGACACGACAAAATCTTCGAGGCGTAACTGGAGAGCTCTTGACATTTTTCTACATTTGAAGCACAAAAGGAGCAAGGCTCCATTTGCAAAGTCATTGCATCGATGTTCATTTGGAGATACTCCTGTATCATCCTCTCCATCCGTTGACTATGTGTCAGACTTGTTGTCTCTGGTGGCCTTGCAAAGGAGGGTCTAAAAAAATTATGAAAAGATTCCATAAAATTGCTGTTACCAGCACCAGATACGGTCCTACTGGTACGGGTAGACTGTTGAAGATGACGAGGCCGTCCCATGTTTGTCAAGTTACAACTGGGAGAATCACTCCCTTCACCTGCACGGTTGTTTGGTGGAAAAGCCGAGCTAAGATCGAGTAACAGCTTCTGCTGATACTCCTGCATACGTGCGTCCCTTTCTATGGGTGGAATTATGTCACAAAATTTGGACTTGTCCCGGGGATCTAATAGTGTGGCAAGCCAGTAGTCATCATCACTTCTAATTTTGACAATACGAGGGTCATGTTGGAGGTAGTGCAACAAGAAGGCACTCATGTGTCTTGCGCAGCCATGCGCACCAAGTCCACGCTGTGTTTGTGGCATAGAGGTGCTAACCGTTCTTTCTTCCTCTGTCATCTCCCCCCAACCTCTTTCAACTGAAATTTGACCAAGGTCCCCCTCATCTGCTGAGTCTTCCATGTCCATGGACAGTTCGTCCTCCATATCTTCATGTCCTCCTGCACCTTCCTCAACATCTCACCTGCTACCATGCGCCCTTGTTGATCCCTGTCCCCCATGGTCCCATGCCTGCCGCGTTGGTGATGATGAACGTCTGGACCTTGGTGATGTTGTTGTGTCTTGCGCATATGAATCCTCCTGTAGTTCCTCCCCTTCCTGTTGTCCCACCCCCTGACTACGAATAGTGTTTAGCGTGTGCTCCAGCATGTAAATGACTGTAATCGTCATGCTGATAATGGCATTGTCAGCGCTAAACATATTCGTCGCCATGTCGAAACTGTGCAGAAGGGTGCATAGGTCCTTGATCTGAGATCACTCCATCAGGGTGATCTGCCCCACTTCTGCATCTCGTTGGCCCAGGCTATACATCATGACGTATTGCACCAGGGCTCGCCGGTGCTGCCACAGTCGCTGTAACATGTGGAGAGTTGAATTCCAGCGTGTCGCCACATCGCATTTCAGGCGATGAACCGGCAGGCCGAAAGACTTCTGGAGCGATGCAAGTCGCTCAGGTGCGGCGGTTGAACGGCGGAAGTGAGCACTGCAGACAGTTTCCGTGCCCTGGTCAGAAGGCCATCTAGGCCGGGATAGTGTGTTAAAAATTGCTGGACAACAAGGTTAAACACGTGAGCCATACAAGGCACGTGTGTCACCTTGCCCAGGCGAAGGGCCGCACCCAGGTTTGCAGCATTGTCGCACACGGCCTTACCAGGCTGCAGGTTGAGTGGAGACAACCATTTATCAAAATCAGTCTCCAGAGCTGCCCACAACTCAGTCGCTGTGTGACTCCTATTTCAAAGACATGTCAAGCTAAAGACCGCCTGATGCCGTTGCGCTCTGCTACCAGCATAGTAATGAGGGGTGCGTGATTCCTTCTGCGCAGTGAGAACGCTGGTGGCCTGACCAGGCAGGCTTGGGGCGGAGGTGGAGGACCCAGATGAGGTGGAGGATGCAGAAGCAGTGGCGGAACTTGGACAGACAGAGGATTGACACACAAGTCGTGGGGACGGCAAGACTTGTGCAGCAGACCCTTCACCATCTATCACCATAGTTACCCAGTGGCCAGTCAGCGACATGTAACGTCCCTGTCCATGCTTACTGGTCCAAGTATCGGTGGTGAAATGCACCCGTTCACACACAGAGTTTCTCAAGGAAGCGGTGATGTTGTGTGCGACATGCTGGTGTAGCGCGGGCACACCTTTCTTAGAGAAGTAGTGGCGACTAGGCATCTGGTACTGGGGCACAGCGACAGACATAAGGTCTCTAAAATCCTGTGTGTCCACTAGGCGGAAAGGCAGCATTTCTGTAGTCAACAGCTTACAGAGGGATAGAGTCAACCTCTTCGCTTTGTCATGGGTCGCAGGAAGTGGCCTTTTATTTGACCACATCTGAGGGACAGAGATCTGGCTGCTGTGTGTAGACGGTGTTGAGTCGGGTGTCCCTGGAAAAATGCAGCTTTGTGAGGAAAGTGCAGGCGGAGACATGATGTTGCCTTCATCCAAAGTTGGTGCTATCGATGTCTGAGAGAGCTGTACACACTCACTTGTTTCCCCTTCCAAACCAACTGACGACCTACAAAGCAAACTGCCTGTTGCGGTTACAGTGGTGGAAGTTGTGGGTGGAAAAACAGGTGTGACAGCTGTCCCCACAGTCCTAGAAGATGACGAGCGCGCGGATGCACTGGAAGGGGCAGGCGGTGGATGGTTCGCTCCGCTAGGCCGCATTGCAGCACGGTGAGCTTCCCATCGGGCCATATGATATTTATTCATGTGACGATTCATGGAAGAAGTTGTCAAACTGCTGAGGTTTTGACCTCTACTAAGAGAACCATGACAAATTTTACAGATCACATAATTTGGGCGATCTTTTTCTATGTCAAAAAAGGACCTGGCTAGGCAAGGCTTAGAGGCCATGCGACCTGTTGATCCACCCCGAATAATGCTCAGAGGCAGAGTGGTGGCTGAGGATGCAGTTGTAGACGTGCTACCAGTGCTCCGACTGTGTCCAGGAAGGCGCCAGGTTACTTCGACGTCGGTTGCATCCTCCTCCACCGCCTCTGTTGACCTCCTCGAGTGTCTGACTGTGGGTTGACAGTAGGTGTGATCTAGAACTTAATCATCAATTGTTGTGTTTGCACTCCCCTACCCCTCAGACCGAGTTTCTTCTTGCCCTGACCGAATATTTAAGTTGTCATCCCAATCGGGTATCTGCGTCTCATCTTCATCAGTATGTTCCTCATTGCCTATAACCACAGTTGTTGGAAAGGCAGCATTTTGGTAGCCAACAGTTTGCATATGATGAAAGTCAACCTCCAAGCCATTTCATGCCCTTCTAAAAGCATGTAAAACACAGCGAGGGGACTCCAACCACAGTCTCCCTCGTTGCCACTAACTGGGCCACACACACCCCACTTGACTGGCATCGGTTGAGCCCCCTTTTGAAAAAGAAAAAGATGCTTTGCATGAAGCACTCTCAAAAATACGCGTGCCTTTCCCGTCCCCTGGCTGACCCAGGGGAAGAAAAGTCCTCTGAGAGCCATGACTTGTTCATCTTGGTTCTTTTAGAGACACAGCGAGGGGACTCCAACCACAGTCTCCCTCGTTGCCACTAACTGGGCCACACACACCCCACTTGACTGGCATCGGTTGAGCCCCCTTTTGAAAAAGAAAAAGATGCTTTGCATGAAGCACTCTCAAAAATACGCGTGCCTTTCCCGTCCCCTGGCTGACCCAGGGGAAGAAAAGTCCTCTGAGAGCCATGACTTGTTCATCTTGGTTCTTTTAGAGACACAGCGAGGGGACTCCAACCACAGTCTCCCTCGTTGCCACTAACTGGGCCACACACACCCCACTTGACTGGCATCGGTTGAGCCCCCTTTTGAAAAAGAAAAAGATGCTTTGCATGAAGCACTCTCAAAAATACGCGTGCCTTTCCCGTCCCCTGGCTGACCCAGGGGAAGAAAAGTCCTCTGAGAGCCATGACTTGTTCATCTTGGTTCTTTTAGAGACACAGCGAGGGGACTCCAACCACAGTCTCCCTCGTTGCCACTAACTGGGCCACACACACCCCACTTGACTGGCATCGGTTGAGCCCCCTTTTGAAAAAGAAAAAGATGCTTTGCATGAAGCACTCTCAAAAATACGCGTGCCTTTCCCGTCCCCTGGCTGACCCAGGGGAAGAAAAGTCCTCTGAGAGCCATGACTTGTTCATCTTGGTTCTTTTAGAGACACAGCGAGGGGACTCCAACCACAGTCTCCCTCGTTGCCACTAACTGGGCCACACACACCCCACTTGACTGGCATCGGTTGAGCCCCCTTTTGAAAAAGAAAAAGATGCTTTGCATGAAGCACTCTCAAAAATACGCGTGCCTTTCCCGTCCCCTGGCTGACCCAGGGGAAGAAAAGTCCTCTGAGAGCCATGACTTGTTCATCTTGGTTCTTTTAGAGACACAGCGAGGGGACTCCAACCACAGTCTCCCTCGTTGCCACTAACTGGGCCACACACACCCCACTTGACTGGCATCGGTTGAGCCCCCTTTTGAAAAAGAAAAAGATGCTTTGCATGAAGCACTCTCAAAAATACGCGTGCCTTTCCCGTCCCCTGGCTGACCCAGGGGAAGAAAAGTCCTCTGAGAGCCATGACTTGTTCATCTTGGTTCTTTTAGAGACACAGCGAGGGGACTCCAACCACAGTCTCCCTCGTTGCCACTAACTGGGCCACACACACCCCACTTGACTGGCATCGGTTGAGCCCCCTTTTGAAAAAGAAAAAGATGCTTTGCATGAAGCACTCTCAAAAATACGCGTGCCTTTCCCGTCCCCTGGCTGACCCAGGGGAAGAAAAGTCCTCTGAGAGCCATGACTTGTTCATCTTGGTTCTTTTAGAGACACAGCGAGGGGACTCCAACCACAGTCTCCCTCGTTGCCACTAACTGGGCCACACACACCCCACTTGACTGGCATCGGTTGAGCCCCCTTTTGAAAAAGAAAAAGATGCTTTGCATGAAGCACTCTCAAAAATACGCGTGCCTTTCCCGTCCCCTGGCTGACCCAGGGGAAGAAAAGTCCTCTGAGAGCCATGACTTGTTCATCTTGGTTCTTTTAGAGACACAGCGAGGGGACTCCAACCACAGTCTCCCTCGTTGCCACTAACTGGGCCACACACACCCCACTTGACTGGCATCGGTTGAGCCCCCTTTTGAAAAAGAAAAAGATGCTTTGCATGAAGCACTCTCAAAAATACGCGTGCCTTTCCCGTCCCCTGGCTGACCCAGGGGAAGAAAAGTCCTCTGAGAGCCATGACTTGTTCATCTTGGTTCTTTTAGAGACACAGCGAGGGGACTCCAACCACAGTCTCCCTCGTTGCCACTAACTGGGCCACACACACCCCACTTGACTGGCATCGGTTGAGCCCCCTTTTGAAAAAGAAAAAGATGCTTTGCATGAAGCACTCTCAAAAATACGCGTGCCTTTCCCGTCCCCTGGCTGACCCAGGGGAAGAAAAGTCCTCTGAGAGCCATGACTTGTTCATCTTGGTTCTTTTAGAGACACAGCGAGGGGACTCCAACCACAGTCTCCCTCGTTGCCACTAACTGGGCCACACACACCCCACTTGACTGGCATCGGTTGAGCCCCCTTTTGAAAAAGAAAAAGATGCTTTGCATGAAGCACTCTCAAAAATACGCGTGCCTTTCCCGTCCCCTGGCTGACCCAGGGGAAGAAAAGTCCTCTGAGAGCCATGACTTGTTCATCTTGGTTCTTTTAGAGACACAGCGAGGGGACTCCAACCACAGTCTCCCTCGTTGCCACTAACTGGGCCACACACACCCCACTTGACTGGCATCGGTTGAGCCCCCTTTTGAAAAAGAAAAAGATGCTTTGCATGAAGCACTCTCAAAAATACGCGTGCCTTTCCCGTCCCCTGGCTGACCCAGGGGAAGAAAAGTCCTCTGAGAGCCATGACTTGTTCATCTTGGTTCTTTTAGAGACACAGCGAGGGGACTCCAACCACAGTCTCCCTCGTTGCCACTAACTGGGCCACACACACCCCACTTGACTGGCATCGGTTGAGCCCCCTTTTGAAAAAGAAAAAGATGCTTTGCATGAAGCACTCTCAAAAATACGCGTGCCTTTCCCATCCCCTGGCTGACCCAGGGGAAGAAAAGTCCTCTGAGAGCCATGACTTGTTCATCTTGGTTCTTTTAGAGACACAGCGAGGGGACTCCAACCACAGTCTCCCTCGTTGCCACTAACTGGGCCACACACACCCCACTTGACTGGCATCGGTTGAGCCCCCCTTTTGACAAAGAAAAAGATGCTTTGCATGAAGCACTCTCAAAAATACGCGTGCCTTTCGCCTCCCCTGGCTGACCCAGGGGAAGAAAAGTCCTCTGAGAGCCAGGTCCACATTGTCAGTGGACAGACACGTGTGCTTATCTGCCAGCAGACCCCCAGCAGCACTGAAGACAGGTTCCGAGAGAACGCTGGCTGCAGGACACGACAAGATCCTCAAGGCGTACGTGGCGAGCTCAGGCAATTTATCCAGATTGGAAGCCTAAAATGAGCAGGGCTCAAGTTGCACAATAATGGAATCGATGTTTCTTTGCATATACTCATATATCTGTGTGTCTCCCTCTTTTTCCTTGTCCAGCTGTTTTGTTTTCACATGAGTATATGTCCTTGTCACTTTCCCATGTGTTTGTGTTATGTTGTGAGTTGTTTGTCACCTTTTGGACACCTTTCAGGGTGTTTTCTAGGTGTTTTACTGTGTTTGTGATTGCCTGCCATTGTTTCCTATGGGCTCGAGTTCGGTTCGTCGAACGTTCGACGAGCCGAACTCGAGCCAGACCCCCCGTTCGGCGAACCGCCTCGAGCCGAACCGGGACCGGTTCGCTCATCTCTACTAGTGATCAAAAATAGAAGGGATCCCACTCCGTTTTTTAAAAGTATTTAAAGGTGGCAAGGAGGGAAGGGCCTTGGTTATTGGCTACTCCAAGCCCAATAAAAGGAGCCCTCAGCCACCCAAGAATTGGCATATCATATTAGATCTGCAAATTCTGGTGCTTTACCTGGCTCATTCTGATTGCCTTGTTGTGGTGTCATTCAGGATACTATAAGGGGTTGATGATAGCTATGATTTGTCAAAAATTACAGCTGCCATCAAACCCTAGATTAGTAATGGAGAGGTGTCTATGAGTAGAGATGAGCGGTGTTTGAGGCTCGAGGTTCGCCAATTTCATGTTCGAGTGATTTTGGGGGGTGTTCGAGTCGTTCAACGAACTCGAGCTTTTTGCTAAAAGCTCGACAGTTCAAGTTACGTTCGAGAACGGTTCGAGCACCAAAAGCATGGCTTTTCACAGTATGTGCGCACATTTCATATCTGCATGCATCCTGCATCCCCAGCACAATTCCTCTATCTTTCCTACTCACCAATCATGGGCATCTCGCTGCACGGCTTTCACAAATCTCCAGCGGCATTTCCTCTTTTGAAAATGGCTGCCACTTCATTATTCAATTAGTTATTCTGTGCTTTCCCCACCGACCGTCGCCCATGATTGGTTGCAGTCAGACACGCCCCCACGATGAGTGACAGCTGTCTCACTGCAACCAATCACAGCCGCCGGTGGGCGGGTCTATATCGTGCAGTAAAATAAATAAATAATAATAAAAAAAAAAAATGCGGTTCCCCCCATATTTGATACCAGCCAGAATAAAGCCACACGGCTGGAGGCTGGTATTGTCAAGATGGGGAGCTCCACGTTATGGGAAGCCCACCACCCTAATAATATCACCCAGCAGCCGCCCGGAATTGCCGCATCCATTAGATGCGACAGTCCCGGGACTCCCCCCAGCTTATCCCAAATTGCCCTGGTGCGGTGGCAATCGGGGTAATAATGAGTTAATCATGCCAGGCGTCTTCCCGAGACACCTTCCATGATTAAACTGTAAGTGAAAGTAAAGAAACACACAACGAAAAATCCTTTATTTGGAATAAAAGACAAAAAACACCTCATTTACCTCTTTATTAATCCCAAAACAACAATCCAAGTCCAAAGTAATCCACACGACACTGTCAGCTCTGCTACATGAAGATGACAGGGAGCGATCTGTGCCCTCTCCACATAGCACCTGAACTGAACCGCGCTGTAATCTGAGACTTCAGTCTGCAATGCAGAAGTCAAGATTACCAAATCTGCCCATGTTTTCCATTAGAGCCAGTAGCTCAGTGGTTAGAGCGCTCGACTCAGAAGCATTAGTTCACAATATCTAGTCCTGGTAACAAATGTAATTTATTTTTAATTAGAATTATTTATTTATAATTATAATTTAATTTAATTTAATTATGCACGAAGGGGAGGAGCCGGACATCAGCTGTGAGCCACACTTCTAAAATCGCTGCATTGCTCTCTCTCTCTCTCTCTCTGTCTCTCTCAGTCTCAGTCTCTCTCAGTCTCTCTCTCTCTTTCTCTCTCTCTCTTTCTCAGTCTCTCTTTTTCCCTCTCTCTTCTCTCTCTCTCTTCTCTCTCTCTCTCCTCTCTCTTTTCTCTCTCTCCTCTCTCTCCTCTCTCTTCTCTCTCTCCTCTCTCTTTTCTCTCTCTCCTCTCTCTCTTCTCTCTCTCTCTGTCTCTCTCAGTCTCTCAGTCTCTCTCTCTCTCAGTCTCTCTCTGTCTCTCTCTCTCTTTATCTCTTTCAGTCTCTCTCTTTTACCCTCTCTCTCCTCTCTCTCTTTTCTCTCTCTCGCCTCTCTCTCTCTCTGACTCTCTCTGTCTCTCTCAGTCTCTCTCTCTTTCTCTCTCTCTCTCTCAGTCTCTCTGTCTCTCTCTCTCTCTCTCTCTTTTTCTCTCTCTCTTTTTCTCAGTCTCTCTTTTTCCCTCTCTCTCTCCTCTCTCCTCTCTCTCTCTTCTCTCTCCTCTCTCTTTTCTCTCTCTCCTCTCTGTCTTCTCTCTCTCTCTCTGTCTCTCTCAGTCTCTCAGTCTCTCTCTCTCTGTCTCTCTCTCTGTCTCTCTCTCTCTTTATCTCTCTCAGTCTCTCTCTTTTTCCCTCTCTCTCCTCTCTCTCTTTTCTCTCTCTCTCCTCTCTCTCTCTCTGACTCTCTCTGTCTCTCTCAGTCTCTCTCTCTTTCTCTCTCTCTCTCTCAGTCTCAGTCTCTCTCAGTCTCTCTCTCTCTCTCTTTTTCTCTCTCTCTTTTTCTCAGTCTCTCTTTTTCCCTCGCTCTCTCCTCTCTCCTCTCTCACTTCTCTCTCTCGCCTCTCTCTTTTCTCTCTCCTCTCTCTATTCTCTCTCTCTTCTCTCTCTCTTCTCATTCTCTCCCTCTCTCTTTTCTCTCTCTCCTCTCTCTCTTCTCTCTCTCCTCTCTCTCTCCTCTCTCTCCTCTCTCTCCCTCTCAGTCTCTCAGTCTCTCTCTGTGTCTCTCTCTCTCTGTCTCTCTCTGTCTCTCTTTTTCTCTCTCTCTTTTTCTCTCTCTCTTTTTCTCAGTCTCACTTTTTCTCTTTTTTCCTCTCTCTCTCTCCCTCCCCTCTCTCCTCCTTCTCTTCTATCTCTCTTCTCTCTCTCCTCGCTCTCTTTTCTCTCTCTCCTCTCTCTTCTCTCTCTCTCTGTCTCTCTCAGTCTCTCAGTCTCTCAGTCTCTCTCTCAGTCTCTCTCTCTCTCTCTGTCTCTCTCTCTCTTTCTCTCTCTTTGTCTCTCTCAGTCTCTCTCTCTCTCAGTCTCTCTCTTTCTCTCTCTCCCTCTCTTTGTCTCTCTCAGTCTCAGTATCTCTGTCTCTCTCTCTCTTTTTCTCTCGCTCTCTCTTTTTCTCTCTCTCTTTTTCTCAGTCTCTCTTTTTCCCTCTCACTCCTCTCTCTTCTCTCTCTCCTCTCTCTCTTTTCTCTCTTCTCACTTTTTTTTCTCTCTTCTCTCTTTTTTCTCTTTCTTCTTTCTCTCTCTCAGACCAGATGATGATCAGCTGATGCGGTCACCTGACGGCATCAGCTGACACTATAAGTCGAGCGGTGAGGCCGGCTTTTTACCGCCCGGCCATCTAAACTATCAGCTGATGCTGTCGGGCAACAGTCTGCACAGAAGTGTGTAGTTTGTTTTTGTTCTTTTTGCACTGATGCATCATCTGGTTGTATAAAAGCCGTTTATACAATCATCTGCTGTGTCATGTGATTCAGGCCCTTGAAACTGATACATCATCTGATCGCTTTGCCTTCCAGCAAACCGATCAGATGATATTGGATCTGGATTGGACGGCGCGGGACCCTTGACCCAGGATTACTGTGGAGAGGGGTTCTTTATTTCAATAAAGATGGAGTCACTAATTGTGTTGTGTTTTATTTCTAATAAAAATATTTTTCTGTGTGTTGTGTTTTTTTATCTGTACTAGAAATTCATGATGGCCATGTCTAATTTTGGCGTGACACCATGAATTTCGGGCTTAGGGCCAGTTGATAATATACAGCTACCCCTAACCCCATTATTACCCAGCGAGCCACCCGCCACCAGGGCAGCTGGAAGAGTTGGACACAGCGCCAGAAGATGGCACTTCTATGAAAGCGCCCTTTCTGGGGCAGCTGCAGACTGCAATTCGCAGCACGGGTGCCCAGAAACCTTGGGCACTCTGAGCTGTGGATTCCAATCCCCAGCTGCCTAGTTATACCTGGCTGGACACAAAAATTGGGCAAAGCCCACGTCATTTTTTTTTAAAATTATTTCATGAAATTCATGAAATAATTTAAAAAAAAAGGGCTTCACTATATTTTTGGTTCCCAGCTGAGTACAAATAGGCAGCTAGGGGTTGGGGGCAGCCCGTAGCTGCCTGCTGTACCTGGCTAGCATACAAAAACATGGCGAAGCCCACATAATTTTTTGGGGGGGCAAAAAACTCCTGCATACAGTCCTGGATGGAGTATGCTGAGCCTTGTAGTTCTGCAGCTTCTGTCTGTCTGTATGGAGGAGAGCAGACAGCAGCTGCAGAACTACAAGGTTCAGCATGCTCCATTCACTAGTGTATGCAGGAGAGCAGACAGCATCTGCAGAACTACAAGGCTCAGCATACTCCATCCAGGACTGTAGGCAGGAGTTTTTTGCCCACCAAAAAAATGACGTGGGCTTCACCATATTTTTGTATGCTAACCAGGTACAGCAGACAGGTACGGCTGCCCCTAACCCCCAGCTGCCTATTTGTACCCGGCTGGGAACAAAAAAATAGGGAAGCCCTTTTTTTAATTATTCCATATATTTTATGAAATAATTAAAAAAAAATCGATATGAGCTTCGCCACATTTTTGTGCCCAGCCAGGTACAACTAGGCAGCTGGGGATTGGAATCCGCAGCACAGGTTGGCCTGAGCTTTCTGGGCCCCTCTGCTGCGAATTGCAGTCCGCAGCCGCCCCAGAAAATGGCGCTTTCATAGAAGCGCCATCATCTGGCGCTGTATCCAACTCTTCCAGCTGCCCTGAAGCCAGGTGGCTCGCTGGGTAATAATGAGTTAATACTAGCTTTGTTTTACTAGCTAGTATTAAGCCAGAGATTCTTAATGTCAGGCAAGTTTGACCCGGCCATTAAGAATCTCCAATAAAGGGTTAAAAAAAAAAGACACCACAGAGAGAAAAAATACTTTAATAGAAATAAATACACAGACACACTTAGAGACTCCATGTTTATTACTCTCTGTCAGCCCTCCACGATCCATGGTCTTCTGTCTTCTTTCTCCTTCAACCCATGCAGCTCTGCTACATCAGACAGAGCTGCATGGGAGAAAGACGCTGCTGCTCCCTGTGCAGTCTATTCACTCAGTGAGAGTGAGCAGAGGCTGCAGGCTGTAAGCAGTGACGTCACCGCTGACAAGCGGGTTCCCATTGCAACGGTGCTCCAATCATGTGATTCCCGGTGCCGCTATTTACCAGCTGTGACAGCTAGTCCCTGCATGTGGGCTGACTCTGTAAAGAGCGCCCACATGCAGGAACGGGGAGTTGACCATGTGTCAGAGCATTTCGCCGGTACACGGACATGCTGGAACGATCACCGCGTACCGGAGAGATGCACTGAAAGGAACTAGCATGACGTCATAGCCATGTGACCAGTCTGTAGCCAATGAGATAATAGACACGTGACTGGTCACATGCTATTTTGACGTCATGATAGGTCCTATCATCAGTGCTGGTTACCGGGAGAACGCAGCGATTGTCAGAAGGAAAAACGGCGGGAGACAGAGTGCAGGACGCGTCGCGGGGACCTGTAAGTGTAATGGCAATGTTTATTAACTGTATGTGTACATTTATAATGTGTTTTTATGTGTTTGTATTTGCATCTCATTGTTTTCAATGAGGTTCAAGAGGTTCGTCGAACGGTTCGTCGAACCGAACTCGAACGGGGCCTTCGTTTGACGAACCGAACTGAACTCGAGTCTTCAGAGGCTCGCTCATCTCTATCTATGAGATACCCCCATTACTAACTCTGTAAGTCAAAATCAGTAAACTTACAGAAAAATATTTAAAAAAAAAAAACACTAAACACCATTTTTCACCCTTTTGTTAACCCCCAAAACTTCTCACGATGATCCATGGCTCTAGTACATCCACACTGAGGGCAGTGGGGGAGCCATCGGCTGTGAGAAACAGGAACGTCAGTAAGGTCAGTGGAGTCTACAGCTGGAAGTTCCCATGGTACCCTCTGTGTGAGCTGCCAACTGGGATCTCACTACCTGACTGCTCTCAACGTGTCACGCAGTCTGAAAGTATCTCCCTCTCCACGCACAAAAAATTATGAGATCCCCAACTTTTAGGATAGCTTCACCCTTTGAGGTCCCAGGCAGAAGATATTCAGGTCATGATTTTTATCACAATTTTACCTTTCTTTGGAGATGAAACATGGCATGGATAGCATAATCCATTTAACCAACATTAATTTGTGACTGATGCGCTGTTTGTACAAAATATATGAAAGTATGCACATTCTTCCCCTCGGGATCTTGAAACAGAAAATGTGCCTCCCATAGCTATTGCTTCAATAAAACCCCCAATATTCATCGTTGACCACTAGCCCCAAAAAATCTGGTTGCTTCCTTTAAAAGTCAGCAGAGTTGACTTCAGAAGAGACACATTTGACACTTTTCAAGCCCTGGTTATACAGACCCCAGAACTTGTGTCTGTATCCCAACAGATAACCAATGCAATGACCTGCCCACATCAGGGGCTCTAAGCTGAATAGGGGCCAGATGTTGAGTTAGCTTTCTCTTTCTTCCTCAGTTATAAATAGTTTCTTCCTTCCCCAGTTATAACAAATCCCATATGTTCAATGTAGGGGTGGATATGTCCCCTCTTCCAGAGACAAAAGAGTTGTTTTTATGGATTTTAATATTTTTCTATGACAGAGACACTTCTGAATGGGGCTATACTGCATTCCATGTATTTTGACAAATTTAAATGACCCAAATGTTAGAGCAAAATATAAAGAACACAATTTTTATTTGTTTTATGTAACAATAGCATTGAAAGTGTTAATCAGGTGATAAAACTCATCTGTGGGCAGTGGATTTGGGAAAGATAAGAGGAGAAAGATGCTTCAATGTTAACACAGAGTAAGGAAACTCAAAAGGATTTATCTGTATATGAAGTGAAAACACATTTGGTAAATGCCATCGCCCATATGTTCCTGCGTTATATTCAGATGTGTCTATTTCTGTGCGTAAATTCTATCCTAGGGCTGCTCTGGTAATATTAGAAACATTTCACTTTTATTAGAGATAATGTCCATAAATATTTACCGAAATAAAAAAGCTGTCAGAATAAAATGGATGTTAGGAATGGTCTCTGCCATATGTATACTTAAGACATTTTCAAAGTTTTAGAACTTAGCACACATTAAAATGCAGACCACTAGATGGATGGCAATATTACATTTTGGTTGCTAAATCGCTCTGCTGCTAAACATCATTTCAGAATATTAACACTATTTAGGTAACATGATGTCCTTTTATAGATGTTTAAGCAACATGTGGTTCTCCAGATGTTATTAAACTGTAACCACCGTTGTTTTTGGCTGGTTGCCACAATGGCACTTGGCAGACCCTAATTGATGGCATTGGGATATTTCCCATTGCACTCCTGTAGTACTGTGCTCTTTAGGATTTCACTGACTAGTTCCAGTATAAACTAATTTAAAGGGGCTGGCCTGGTTCCGCATTTTACTTTTCAAGTGGTCCCCAACATGTGCCCTATCAACCTTTCTAACATCTTATCAAAGCAGAGATAACCCTATAATCAATTTTTTAACCTCATGCCGACTGGTTATTTGGTATAGCGCCTATAAAGCACTTTGCAGTCTACATGATATCAAGCAGAAATGTCCCTACCTTTGATTGACAGTCCTTTCAGTGCTCTTTTGCCTATGGGGGAAAGAGATTAAGCATGAACTGAACAGTGGGTGGCAGAAAAGTGCTAGATAGAAACGTTGTGAAACAGACACTCCCCACCATGGCTGCAATGTCAAGAAAACTAGGGGTGGAATAATAAGACCTCTTGTCATAGCGCTGCTTCTGGTTACCAAGTATAGGAACCAGCAGAGAGAAGTGATAATTGACTTTTCATTTTGAATAGCTTGAAAGATTGAAAAATGAAAATGGGAAAATTCCTTTAAGGCCTGCAGATGCATAACATCTGTTTGTCTAATTTTATCTAGGATTGTGTACATACAGTATCAATATGTAATATGTTTCCAATGATACAGATAATTATGTTTTTTTTGTTAAAGCACCACTCCACTGTGGGGGTTTTTTCAGCACTGGAGTGGTGCTTTTAACCTTAGGTCCCTGCACCTACTCTCGTACTCAGCCTCCGGCATTTTCATCTTTTGTCTCCGTTGCTCCAGTACCGCTGTGACATCTTGTAATTGCAACTTCTGATTGTCCAAAGTCAGAAGATACATCACAAGCTATCAATGTAAGTCTGTTAGAGCCAGAACAAGGTCAGAACGAGGCTCTCATAGTGTTGTTTTGAGTTGTGACCTCCTACGCGCTCTATAAAACACTGGATCTGCTGGCAGGTTACAAATCAATGGAGAGAAAACCACAATTGATGAAAACATCAGTAATATTGGAATAGGCTTGATGATACTTAATTAACATCCTATATTTCCCTACCTACCTCTGGGGAGAGTTGAGGGTGCCTATTTGGCTAAATAGGCTCAGCGACTCCATTCCTTAATATTTATAATTATTTCTCTGACTAGGGATACAATACTGTTTGGAAACCATATTATATTTAACACAATTTTTGTATTTGTATGTGGTTTGTCTTGCACTTTCTTTTCACACCTGTTTTGGTGGTGGACATTCTGCTAGCTAGTTATAGGGAAAGTGAGGGTCAGCCACCTGGAACGAATGATGCCCAAAAAATTATGACATCATCCGTCGGTAGGAAGGGAAATATAGGATGTTAATTAAGTATCATCAAGCCTATTCCAATATTACTGATGTTTTCATCAATCCCTCACTGAATCTATCCTATACTTAGCTAGCACTTACTGGCACAATGTATGTTCCATGTTGTTTGAAAGGGCGCCCGATGTGTCTATTTTAATAAGATAAATAATAAAATTGTTTTAGAGGTATATTAATTGTGGTTTTCTCTGGTAATATACCTCTGGTTATATCAGTTGTGGTTTAGTTGTTACAAATCAATAGAGACTGACCAGAGGGACGCATGAAAAAAATGAAGATGCCGGAGGGTGAGTATAGGACGGGGCAGAGGACTAGGATTAAAAGCATCCCTTCAATGATGAAATTAAAAAAAATAATCCTGGAGTGGTGCTTTAATGAGAAACATAGTAGGATAAATTTATCAAAGCTTTCTCTTTATTTCCCATAGCAGCCAATCACAGCTTTTATTTAACCACAGCAGTTTTAGAAATGTAAGCTGGTCTTTGAGAGGGTGCCACCCAAAACAAAGACAGGTTTTCTTTAAGACAATTTTGATAAAATTACCAATCCTGATATGCTAAAGGCCTCAAAGGAAAAATGGAGGAGTTGACCATAGTATACATCAGATTTTCGTCATAGTTACTTCGGAAAATAAAAGCATCACCAAGATTGTTAGGCATGGGCAACTATTCCAGTTTGCTTTTGTACTAGGTTTAATGCATCTTTCCCATACTATTCTTATTCTTTATCAGTGTCAAAATTGCAGCATGGGACACATCTCCAGTACCCCAATGCCAAAGCCTTTCAAGCATGTAATCTCGTTATCCACCAACTGTCGAGGTCATAGCATGTTCCACAGCCTATTTACACTGCAGACACTCCATAGCAGGGAGGTGCGAGCCCATCACAATCACTACCATCAATAAACCTATTCTCTCCTTCTAGAGAGAATACTTCTACCGTTACAGCTGGGAAACTCATACAACTCGGTAATGGCAGGGAAACCAAGTCATCAACCAAATTAGAATCCAGAGTGAAGTGATTGCATCACATGGTCCGTGTTTTACCCTGCAGGAGGCTGCATTTCCACTTTCACTGTGGCTAATACACCAGCCCCAGTTACAGGGAAAATCAATTAAAAAAATAAATAAATGTTAAAATGCCCCTTAAAGTCTTTTATCAGGTAATAAGTAAATTAAAAAAAAGCTGCTGTGCCCATTGGAAATAAAAAGTATCCAATATTTATAGAAAGGGGAACACATTTTAAAATACATTTTAATAGTCCTTTTGATCATACAAAATAACAAAAAAAGATGTGTTTCCTTTACTCTCTAACCGATATCACGCAATACTGCTCCAAAAATACAAAGAAGAGTATATGAAAATAAAATAAGAACTAAGCCTCATGTGTCATACAAATGATGTAAAAAATATTTGAAATTTGAGAATGAAAACTTTTTTGCAGCTCTTTAACCAGATGTATAAAATCCCCTGAAAATGTGCCTGGTCAGAAACAGAGATAATTGGCCCAATACTAAACTGGTTAAAAACAGTTCCAGCAATTGAATTATATCAAGCACATACATATTAGAAAACTGAATGATGTGAGCATACTCTGTAACATGCAGATGTCACTATGGATTGAGGGATATTTGAATATGTGTTAGAATCAGTGGTGTTACACCAATGGTGGCAGATCATGAGGCTACTATGGGGCCCATGAATCAGGAGGTCTGTTGCCAGGATCTCCTTCTTGGTATCACACTTTAATGTGTATCGGTGTTGCAGAAGCTGATACAGTTGGAAGAAATGATGCCATCATTCTCTATCGCCATCTGAGATCTGACTGCTCAGCGCAGCAAACGTGATGACATCACTACTGCGCATCAGCTGTGTAGAGATGTACAGAGCTGCAAAAAACACGCTGAGAAGTAGTCAATGGCCATAAAAATATATGAATGACTATGGGGTGCGTTTTACTATTTGGAGGACTATGGGGGTGCATCATAATATAGGGAGTACTATGGGTTGTGCATTATAATATATGGAGGACTATGCGGCATGCATTATAATATATGGAGGACTATGAGGGTTGAATTAATATATGGAAAGCAACGTGGGGCCAATTTTACTATATGGAGGACTACGGGGATGCATTATACTATATGGAAGGCAATGTGGAGCCCATTATACTATCTGTAGGACTATGTGGTGCATAATAATACTATATAGAAGGCAATGTGGGGTTCATTATACTATATAGAAGGCAATGTGGGGCCCTTTTTACTACATGGAAGACAATGTAGGGCTAATTATTTTATTTGGAGGACTATAGGGAGTGCATTATTCTATATGGAAGACTATGGGGATTGTATTATTTTATATGGATGACTGTGGGGGTTCATTATACTATATGGAAGGCAATTTGGGGCCCATAATGCTATTAGGAGGACTATGTGGGTTGCATTATACTATGCCGAGGACTATGTGGGGATCATTATATTATATATAGGACTTTGGGGGGGTGCATGATACTTTATGCAGGGCTATGTGGGGTCCGTTATAATACATGGAAGGCTCTGTGGTGGCCATTAGAATATTTAGAGGGCTATGTGGAGGGCATTATACTATTTGGGCTATGTGAGAACCTTTAGAATATTTTGAGGGCTATGAAGGAGCTTTTATATTTTATGGAGGGCTATTTGAAGGGCATTACACTGTATGCAAGCAATTATACAGTATGAAGGTTTGTGA